>NC_133284.1:32061122-32409677 GCF_005239225.2 Populus alba
TTAAGATTGCATCCTTGTATATATTAAATTGTTGCATTTTAAAGATTTAATAATTTTTTAAGTGTTAATCCCAAGATTTAAATTGATATTCATAAATTAATAATAACTATAAAAAATGTTTTCATTATGTTTCCAACGGTGTGAAAAGCACTCTTATTAAAACCAAGTCTTTAAATATCATTAGTCTAATTCAAATGTGTCCTAAACTTAGACTAGGATTAGAAAAAAACAATATGATATTAAGAAATAATATAAAATTATTTGAGGATATCACTAGGTAGTTTAAGTTTTTCATTATCCCATTTCCACGTGAAAGCAGATAAGAAGTTAATTGAAATGATTTTTTGATATAAGGTCAAAGTTTTAATTACTAAATTAAAAATTCAAATCTCACCACACTTACTTCTTTTAATTAAATTTTTAAAAAATAAAATACAAGATAATGATAAGTTTTTGCAAATCTCGAATGTAAAGAATTATAATTTGAAAGGGTACGTTGAAAAATGATATAAAATTATTTAATGCATCGTCCAATAAATTATTTTTTGGATCAAAATAATTATTTTACACGGTTTCAAGATGTCAACAACGACCTTCATAAGTTCAAATCTCGTTACCAGTTTTCACTAATTAAATTAATAAGAATTAAAACACCAGAGAGGAATTAGTTGGCCAATAAATGAACCATTAAATTTTAAAATTTGTTTGCTGTCCAAAAGCATGGTGCCAGCAGGGCTTCGACGGGCTAAGAACAAGGTTGGTTGGTGACCATCCTCGTCATTGTCATCTATGGAGAAATAAGTGGTGCGAAGTTGATCTCTTCAAAGAGAGCAGACATGTTAAGCAAGTTATTTGAAACTCAACGAAACTTACAATTGTCATTTATCAGGTTTTAATGTTGATTAATGAGACATGTGACGTCAACCAATTTGGTATTTACCAATGTTCATGCAAGTTTTAAAGTTGTTTTTAGCACTTAAAACATGTAAAGTTACTATCAAGATCGTTGCTCATTGTTTTGATTTTTATTATTAGGTCACAGTCACAAGTTAACTTGTAAGTTGTAGATAGAATGTTGATGTTTTAAAAATCAATGTGGAATGTTTTTATTTTAGAATTTTTGTATAATTTTTTACATAATTTTAATTTTTATTATAACTTTTTTTTAATGTATAATGATTTTATTCTATAACCTGAGTACCGTTTGAAAAGTTAATAAGAATTGAAATTTATTATTTTATTTTATTTTTTTAATATATTTATTCGATATTGTTTTTAATGTTTTTATTTTGTTGTTGTTGCCTTATATTTTTATTATATTATCATATTATTGAATTTCTCAAACTTCTTTTAAAAATATAAACATTTCCTGAATGTTTTTTTTTTTTTTTTTTTTTTCTGGTTAAGTATCATCCCGGTTACCAATCTAGTTCCATCACTATTTCTGCTAAAGAACAAAAAATATGTAGTCACATTCAGATGCCGTTTGGCTAAGCTGTTGCGGCTGAGGTTGAGAGAAAAGCAGTAAAACACATGTTTGGTTAACTTCAAAACACAGTTTATTTTCACGTGGGTCCCATTAGAAACTGCGGTTCAATTGTAAAAAGTGAAAAGCAATTATATTTTGCTTTTCATGCGTTTCTCTTCTCTCTCATCACCGACAATTTGCCATTGCTTTTTTTTACTTTCCCAATTTCTCTCTGTCGTCCCTCATCAATATGCAATTACTTTTCCAACTTCTCTCTGTCCCTCATCAATTTGCAAAACTCAATTTCCCAACGGTCACAAAAAACCCAAAATTTCACAGAAGGTTGTTGTAGATCAATGTTACGCCCAGTTTCAACCTTCGGTTCCTTACCTCTCTCTCACCACCAAACTTTCCCAGTAACCTCAACCTTCAAAATTACGGTCATCAACCTCCAAACTTTCTGTTACAGTTGCAGATCAATTTAACGAACTAAAAGACCCCAATTTCCTTCCCCAAACTGTTCTCCTCTCTCTTCTCTTGCTATAACCCCGTTTCTATTTTGCCCTAACACCAACGCCAGAGCCTCTGTCCATTTAAACACAAACCGTTACATACTGTCCCTCCATTGTTACAATTGCAGAAGAAAACCAAGAGATTCGTGCTGGGAAAGGTCCATGAGCTAGATATCAGGTACTGTGCGTTCCCCTTGTTAATTTTGTTTAACGTGTTTCTCAAAACCTAATTTCTATCATGGGTTTCTATTGTTTTTTATTTTACAGAACACAGCTGCAACACGTTGGGGTTTGCAGAACAAAAAGACAGGAGATTGAGGTAAGTTCCTCCCTCATCTCCATCTTCAATCACTACAAAAGATCATCTCATTCTCACTTGAAAACAGTACCCATTTTCCTAAAAGTCTAGAATTTTAATTCTTTCAATGATTTGATTGAACATTTAGTTTCTAGTTATAAGCACTCGTGTTGTTCGAAGGATGCAAATTTGTTTCATTTAAATGTTCTTAAACATGGGTTTGATTCTGATTTGTTCTTATGCAACACCCTTATTAATGTGTATGTTAGAACTGGTGATTGGGTTTTGACTCGAAAGTTGTTTGATGAAATGCCGGATAGAAATGGTGTTACGTGGGCTTGTTAGATTTCTGGGTATAATCAGAATGGGATGCCTGAGGATGCATGTGGAGTTTTAAAAGAGATGATTTTTGATGGTTTTTTGCCTAATCGTTTTGCTTTTGGCAGTGCTATTAGAGCTTGCCAGGAGTTAGAAAAGAAAATAAAAGAAAACAACCGCAATTTGTGCCACAGAGAGACATCCTTTGGACCTGGCATCTCAAGACCATGAAACTCCTTCATTTTAGCTGTTATAAGAGCAGATATATCTGGATCATGCAGATCAGAGGCTGATAGTGTCTGAAATTATATGGAAATGTAGGAAATTTTTGGTTAAGGAGGGGAAAAGATATGATCAAACGCATTAACTTTTGATTTATAGAAATTAGAAAGAAAAAGCAAACTATGGTTTATTAACCAACACTTGTTCCTCCTGTTTTTCCTGGTAGAAGATACACGATTTCAATAATTAATTTAACATGTATGTATTTGAGCAGTAGACACCAACACATTATTTTCCAAACATTTGAAATATTAGAAGTGCAAATTGATGTTGAATAAACTATCAAAAAACACTAATAATAAAATTGAAGTTGTGGCTTCAACTTGGGATGCAAATTCATGGATTGTTTTTGAAGTGACCTTATGCAAATGATGCGTCATTATCTAATGTACTGATATCCATTTACGGGAAGTATCTGGGATATATTGACTATGCTCTTAGTGTTTTTGATGAGATAGAGATTAGGAATTCTATATCTTGGAATTCAATCATATCAGTTTACTCACAAAGAGGAGATGCAGCTTCTTGTTTTGAACTTTTCTCAAGCATGCAAATGGCAGATTCAGGTTTAAGTCTGAAACCTAATGAATATACATTTGGAAGTTTAATAACTGCTGCTTGTTCTTCCATCTATTTTGGTCTGTCTTTGCTGGAGCAGATACTTGCGAGAATTACAAAATCTAGATTACTGTCAAATCTCTGTGTGGTGGAACTGCTTTTAGAGCTGCAACCACCAAATATATATACCCTTTTACACGGCTGAAACGTGTTCACATTTTTCGCTAATTTCCATTAGAATATTTGTGCTTTGTGTTCCTCTAGATAATTCATTTTCTTTTTTCAAGAGAGACTTGACCCTCATATCGTTTGATTATGCTAGGAAAATCAGCTTCTTTGGATTGTTTTATTTTCCATTCATGAAATAAACTAAAAAATGTGTTATATCTCTTCCGAACTAGCTACTTCCAAAAACTTTCATTGTTGTTGTTGCTTGTGTTTCATTTACTGTGCCTGCTTCAAATTTGTTGAATTTATAACAAATTTCATTGCTTCTTCTGCTTGTCTTCTGCTTTGCATGTGTTTTTAAATTTTTTGTACTTGAAATCCTGCATGTTTGTGATGCTTCTGTGTACTGTGTTACCCATGTCAATTTTGTAGTAATTGTAGCTCAAAATCTAATTTATCTTCTGGGTCTCCATTGTGTATCTGTTTGTAGGACATAGCTGCAGAACTGTGCTGGTTTGGACACCTAAAGAGATAGACTGAGGTAAGTTCCTGCCTTATCTCCATCTTCATTTTCTTTTTTTCATATGAAAAATTACATGTCTTTATACCTGCCTTATCTCCACACAGCTTTTGTAAATGTTGAACATTGAGTGTTTTATTATTGTTTTAGTCCTATGTATGTGCCACAATTTATTTGATATCATTTACTGATTTCAAACTTTTGTTAAATGTGTTAAAAGATATCATGGAAGGTCTTGAATCTTTTGATAAGGCTGCTTGGACAAAGGACATGTTGCATATATTTTGTGATATATGCATTAAAGCAATTGATATGGGAATGAGACCTAATACTCATTTCGATAAAACGGGGTGGAAATTTATTATAACATCATTCAAAGAACAAACTGGGCATGCATTCACTAAAACACAATTGAAAAACAAATGGGATGGATGCAAAAAGGATTGGAGGATATGGAATAAACTGGTTTCTGAAACTGGTGTTGGCTGGAATAGTGAAATAGGCACAATTGCAGCCAGCGATGAGTGGTGGAAACAAAAAATTCAGGTACATTCCTTGTCATCCTAACAATTTCTTTTATTATTGTCAAATTCCAGCCCTAAAATTTTACTAGTCTTGATCCTTCATTTCTTGATTTAATTTATATGCAGGAAATTAGAGGAGCCAAAAAATTCAGACATGTCGGTATTGAGCCATCTTTGAAGAATAAATTTGACCGAATGTATTCCAACATTGTCGCAACTGGAGCGTTTGCATGGGCTCCTTCATCAGGTATACCTGCGGGCAGTGGTGTTGCTCCTGGTACAAGCAATGCCGACATTGCTGATGATGGTTTGGAAGAGGGCAGCGGTGATTCGGAGGAAGATATGATTCCAGATTTCCAGACTGACATGGCTCGAATGGTTGGAGAGATAAATATGTCAACCAGCAGCAATACAAAAAGCAGCGGCAAAAGAAAAGGACGAGATCATGCCGATGTGCGATGTAGAAAGAAGAAAACATCTGGAATTGGTGTTCAGTTGATGACAAGGTGCAATCATCTTCTTGAGAGTATGTCGACTAAGAGTGATTCGACGTCTATTAATTTGGATCGCGAAGGCTGTAGCATCCCCGAGGTGATGGCTGAGCTGCACTCAATTCCTGGAGTTTCAATTGAAGATGACTTCCACGACTTCGCTACGGAGTTTCTCGTTTCAAGAAGGAAAAGAGAAATGTGGGCCAGTATGGGCGATAAGCAACAAAAGTTGAGATGGTTGCAGCGAATGTATGCACGAACTAAACGTGCTTAGCTGACATGGTATGATTTAATTATCTTAACTGTTAATCAATTAAAGTATGTTCAAGTTCTTACGATATTTATACATGTTTATTTTTTTTGTTGCAGAGTAATGGGATGCCGGTTTTTAAAAGAGTAGTTTCCATTTGCCGAAGTTTGTTCGAGGCATTGTATTATTCCACATTTGATTTTAAGGCATATGAGCATATGCGTTTGCGGTAATTTATGTACTCTTATATTTATTAAACTGTTTTACGGGAGTAAACAAACTTGTATGAGAAATTGGTGGTTGTGATGTTGTATTTTATCTACGAATTACAATGTTCAATGGTTAATGTTAAATGGTTTACCCTTTAATGGAATTGGTTGTTAATTTACATGAAATGGTTGTTCAAAATTACCTTAACTGTTTTGTTAACTTTATTTTTTTTTTTGCTGCCGTGAGGTCTGCTGGGAATAATAATACATGTTGCTGTGTTTCTTTTCTTAGCTGTAATTTTTTCAATTGGTTAGCTACTGTGAGATTGACATGCTGCTGGTCATTCCATCCTTGGCTGTATTTTTTTTCCATTAGGTTGCTAGCTAGATGCTCATGTATGTCCTGTGTGGATTAGGAATACATCTAACTCTGGAAACATTAGGCATGAATGTAGAAACCAGGAGATAAGCTTTGTATGAGATGGAGAGAGGGTCGAGAGTAAGAAGATGACATTTGCTGCATTGTTTACCTTTACTGTTGATCCTTTTTTCTTTGCTGCCATGAGGTTTGATACTAGAATTTTTTCAATTGGTTAGCTACTATGAGCTTGACATGTTGCAGGTGAATTTTTCATTGGCTGTAATTGTTTCCATTTGCTAGCTACTGTGATCTTGTGAGGTCTGAAAAAGCAATCCCTTTTGCAGTTACTGTCAAGAAGTGTTTTTTTCATTGTTGCCGTGAGGTTATGGGACTAATGTTGTTGATGTTTCTTCATTTTCTTTGTTGCTGGTCATCCTACTGCTTCAGTCCTTGAACTCTGTTTTTACTTTTTTCCATTTGCTAGCTATTGTGATCTTGTGAGGTCTGAAAAAGCAACCCCTTTTGCAGTTACTGTTTCTGTTTTTTTCATTGTTGCCGTGAGGTTATGGGACTAATGTTGTTGATGTTTCTTCATTTTCTTTGTTGCTGGTCATCCTACTGCTTCAGTCCTTGAACTCTGTTTTTACTTTTTTCCATTTGCTAGCTACTGTGATCTTGTGAGGTCTGAAAAAGCAACCCCTTTTGCAGTTACTGTTTCTGTTTTTTTCATTGTTGCCGTGAGGTGATGGGATTAATGTTGTAGCTGTTTCTTACTTTTCTTTGTTGCTGGTCATCCTACTGCTGAAGAAAACTTGGAACACTGTTTTTATTTATTTGAATGGCAGGATGTACATATATGAGCTGTTAATTTGAATGGCAGGATGTACATATATGAGCTGTTATTTATTTGAATGGCAGGATGTACATATATGAGCTGTGAACTCTGTTTTGGCAGGATGGTGTACATATATGAGCTGTAAAAGTAACATTATATGCTACTTTTACAGCACATGCATACATGTGAATGAATGTACTTATGTTGAAAGATTAAAAATTGTAAAATAGACGTAAAGAGCATTGAAATTTTCTATATAAAGAGGAATGTTTGCATCATATTTTTAAATGAAATAGCTTTCTTCATAACAAGCTTCAAAAAACCTCTCAGTTGCACCAAATACAAGCAAGTAGAATACTTCTTTTTTGTTGGCTTTACAGGTATGGAAAAAACTTATGTTGAACCAACTCTTTGATAGTTTTTTTATTGAATGATATTTAATTATTTAAAGTTCTTTATTAACAACATATAATTTTTTTTCTTTTTTACATGTAATTGAAGTTATGGCTGATCCACGATTTAATGACATATTTAATGAAGATTTCGATGGTAATTATGATACTATAATGAACCGCATTGTAGATCAAATTAATTATCCTTGTGAAGGTAGTGGTGCCTCAGTTGATGGTGCTGGAGATGACAGTATTGGAAAACGACTCCGACGATAGTAATGACAGTGACAGTGACAGTGACAATGATGGTGACGATGCATTTATTATAAGAGGCATCTTGATAGGAAAAAATTAATTATTTGCGTAGCTGGAGCTATAAATTATTATTATAATAATTATATGTTTAAAGAACCATGTATGGTTTCATATAACACAGGGATGCGTTGGTTGACGGAGGTTTTAAGAGGGCATTGGAAACGAAGTGTTAACATGTTCAGGATGGACGCAACCACTTTTTTGAGTTTGTGCATCGACTTGGAAACGCGCTATGGCTTAAAACCGTCAAGAAGAATGAGCGTTATTGAAAAGGTAGCGATATTTCTATTTACAATAGCAGTTGGGGCGTCAAATAGACAAGTGCAGGAAAGATTCCAGCATTCAGGTGAAACTATTAGTCGATGTTTTAAAGAAGTGCTTAAATCATTACGTTTGTTTGCTGTGGAAATCATAAAACCAGAAGATTCACAATTTACGAGCACACCAAGAGAAATTGCTATGAATCCAAGATTTATGCCACATTTCAAGGTAAGATTAATTTATATATATATATATATATATATATATATATATAATTAAGTAGTATAATTAAGTTGTTCAGAGGAGTATGAAATATATTATAAGAGTTTATATGAGTACTATAAATGTTTTTGTGGCATGTAGAATTGTGTCGGTGCAATTGATGGAACACATGTTCGTGCCTGCGTACCAGCTGCAAATCAAATTCCATTTATTGGAAGAAAAGGTGTACCAACACAAAATGTAATGGCCGCTTGTAGTTTCGACATGCAATTCATGTTCGTGTGGGCAGGATGGGAAGGCAGTGCACACGATACTCGTATTTTTTTGGAGGCTATTGACAATAGCAATATCAACTTTCCAAAACCTCCAGAAGGTTGCGATTTTGACTAAATTAAAGATTGGGTAATTGAAGGAATATAATTTTTTTTTAAGTTTTGTTTAAAATTACAATGTTATTTTTTTCAGGAAAATACTATTTGGTTGATGCTGGATACCCAAACGAGTATGGATATTTGGGTCCCTACAAAGGCGAGAGGTATCACTTCCAAGAATTTAGACATCGTGGACAACCAAGTGGTCGGAAAGAAGTGTTTAATCGTGCACACTCGTCACTACGTAACGTGATCGAACGTTCTTTTGGGGTATGGAAACAGAGGTGGAAAATTTTGCAAAACATGCCTGCTTATCCATACAAAACACAAGTTGAGATTGTAGTTGCATCAATGGCACTACATAATTATATTAGAAGGAGATCGCAAGATGATGCAGTTTTTTCTGAGTATGATCGCAACCCCAATTTGATTCCAGATGACTTTTTGCCTGATACTGTTCAGGTTTCGGCCGTTCAAGGCTCACAGAGGCCTTCACGTATGGATTTTGTACGCGATGGAATTGCAAATAGTTTGATGGAACAATAAAAGAGTACATTAATGTATAACGATTTTTCATTTTGTTATGTAATCATAATTACAAAACACCTATGTTTTGGAATTATATACATGTGTCTATATATGTCCTTTTAATTAATTCCAATCAAATATTTAATTCCAATCAAATATAAAACACAAACCATAATAAGAAAATTAAGAATTTTTTTTTTTGAACCACAGTTTTTACCAAACACAAAAATGCTTTTTTTCCACCACAATTGTTGAACCACAGTTTTGTAACCAAACACCAAAAAGTGCTTTTTTTAAAACCACAACTTCAACCACAGTTTTAACCAAACACCAATTTTTTTTAAAATCAACCTCACAAAAAGTACTTTTTTTGAAACTGCTTTTTATTAACCGCAACCACAAAAGCTACCACAATACCAAACACGCCCTCAAACTTGATCAAAATTTCAGCTAATTAGCACGTGTTAAAGTGTCTTTCTAGGTTAATACTTGTGACTTCAGCAAAGATTTCAGTGAAATTGGAGGGAAACTGTCTCAAATTCTAAATGTGAAGGATCCAATTTTTTTATTTTTGTTTTGTTTTCTCTAAAAAACCACAGATTTCAATACAATTGAATCACGTAGTATGCAGCCACAAGTCAATAAGAATAAGAAAGGCAAAACTATACGTACCGCCTCACGTCTTGATAAATCATCTTTGGCCACGATCAAACTTGACCAAAACCTTAACCACTAATTAGCATTTACAACCTCTCTTATACTAATAATTTTGACTTTAGCAATATTTTTTTTTTAAAAAAATAGAAAACTAGTTAACTTTGTCTCAAGGCAAAAGGGCATGCACTCAATTGCATTTTTTAAAATCATACAACATAAAAACATGCTAACAAAACATAATAACCACTGAAACTTATATGGTCATTAAATTTATAAATCATAAAATTAGTTGAGGTGCACACAAACTGATATAAATATTCATATTAATAATAATAAATAAATAAATAAATAAAACAAAACATAACAAACAAGTCCATAACAATGATATAAGCAAAGTTGCACCTTCTCACGTTATCATCATCAGACAGTGTTTATCCTTGAAATATTTAGACGAGCTGGAATAGGATCAAGTGTGATTTTTATAATTGAAGGAAGAAATGGCCATCTCTATCGAACTTATTCTCAATTTGTATTTATTGTATCCAGCGGAAATATATAATAGAGACGTGGCTGATGTATCCCTCATGCTTCAATTCAAGGGGTTATTTATTTATTTTACACTAATCTAGTTTAAAAAAAATTAAAAGATGGTCCAATTCAATTCTTAAGAACTTTATCAGGTCTCTTTTTTCAATTTAATCGGGCCAATATCTATACGTTGAACAATTACAAGACAAAAACGAAAGTGATATCTTGGGTAGTGGTTTCTGACCCTCCTAATGATAGTATGATTTTCTTTGTAATATTTTTTAATGGTTTTGATATTTTAATGCTAAAATTTACAAAAAAAAACAGAAAATAAAATTATTTTAATATATTATCAATAAAAAAATTATTTTTAAAAAAGCATCATGATCATATATATATATATATATATATATATATAGGCCGTAAAGGCATGGCAGTATCATGAAGCAATGCCTTTACCTAAGCAATTTATTATTCGTCAGTAAATCATAATTTCCATTCATAGCAGTTCGTTTTTCCACGATGAAATTCAATATATGTAGGATAGGCATGGTAATTATGGAAATATCCCCCCTTTTTTTTACCTTTTAAATTCAGGATTTAATGCTAACATTAATTATAATTTATTAAATTTTATAAATTCACTAAGTCCATGTAATAAGTGGGTTCTTAAAATTATTTGGAAAAAACAATTAATATCAATTAACACACAAACTATCAAATGAAAACCTATATCTGAAAATACCCATGATGATCAGAAAGAATACAGAGGTTTTTTCTTTATTAAGGTCGCAAAGGAGCTCCGAGCAGCCCAGAAAAAAAATATGACACCGGTGGGACAGAAACTACAAGCATCAAACATCGATTTGTCCGAAGCAAATTGGATTCATTGATCTTAGACTTTTAGAGCACTACTGCGAGAACGGATTACGGCTAAAAACATGCTATAAAATGCACATCGAGAGATTCGTTGATCTTACATCTTAGACTTTTAGAGTATATATTGCGGCTAAAAAAACATGCTATAAGATGTACAATGAGTCTGGCTAATGATGATTTTGACATTTCTATGATACAATCCGACCATATCCACCCTTCATGATGCGAGGAGTCGTCTGTCGATAAAACTTCACGAAAAACAAAAGTGTTATTTCCACTTTATCATACTTTATAACATGCTTTTATTAATTAGATAGCCAAAAATACTCGTAATTATAAGTTTTATAAGTGATGATAATTATATTTTTTTTAAAAAAAAATAATGATATTTTAATGTGAGCATTACATTTATAATTAGAAATTTGGTATAGAGCCTTGTTTTGTAACTAGGGTATTTAGATTTCATCATTTTTTAATCGTTGTCTATCACCAAATTATTTTTTTTACAATAAAAAAATTGGTCATGCTAAATTTCTTTTCTTGTTAAAGGTTTTTTTTTTTTTTTTTTTGAGCTTCCTAATACCATCTACCAATAAATAAGATAATTCATAATAATATTAAAGATTAGAAGGCAATATAGTCTATGAATAAAAATAAATATGAAGTGAGAGTAACATCCAATAAAAAAAGGAAATGAGCTTTTACTCTTTTAGTCACCAAACTCCAAATGGCAGAGCACACGGGATTGAGCTCATTGGAATTCCTTTATTCCAAACGTGTGGAAAATGTAACCAGCGATTTACAAACGCTACTAGGCCTGCCTAATGGGTCACCCGCACTTGCCTCTTTTCCTCTGGCTTCAACCCTGTTGCGAGGCCTCGGATTCTGACCCTTTTCTCTTGGGCCTCTGAGCTTTCTGGGCTGCCCATGGAGACTGCATATCAATTCGAAATTCATATCTGGCAGAGCCCAAAAAAACAGAACTTCTGGCTAACAGGGAATCAGAAAATCTTCCACGAGCTCAAAAAGAGAGTATTTAGGAGTGTGGTAGTGATTGCTTTCCACGAGAGGATAAAGAAAAAGTGGAAAACAACAGTTTCATGAGACTCAAGTCATGGCGCATGAACACGAGACACCTCTTCAAGATGCAAACCTAATACAGGTCTATGAACAAAAGTGAATGTGGAGTGAGATTACTTCACATTTAGAAAAAGAAAAGGGAGGATTTGGCCAGATTTTGATTGGTTACAGCATATAAAGGGGAGGATGAGGCCAGATAGGCAGATCCCTGAGTAATTGAATCACGAATCCCATCTCTTTCGAGGAACTCGTCATGAAAGAGAAGATAAGCAAATGTAGACAAATGGTTCAACCACCTTTGCTAAACCCTTCATATCTCCTGGAGTGTAAGTAAAAGCAGACTCTTCCACTTCAGGCACACTTATTATTAGCATTACCTAGATCCTAGAACACAGACAGGGTTTTTGAGTATTTGCTACAGTACTGTGTGCTTTTTTTCATGGTCTCACAGCAAATCACTATACTGGAACGTGCACTTCGCCATGGGCCAATAGTGTTTTGAAAAAAGCAAGAACTCATACTCATGTCATTAACTTAACTTGACTATATTCAATATCAATTAATTTAATAATCTGATTTAAATTAAAGGCAACAATAAAAAAACAAACAGTAAGAAAACACTTGGCAATAATAAATATAAAAAATGAATCATCAATATCTTACTTATAAGGAGTAGAAGGAAAAGTCTATTAGAAACGCACCACCATCGTGGACATCGGCCACAACCCAAAGAGCTTGTTGAGTTGGTTCAAACTCTACTGCAAAAGAATACAAGACGACATCGAAAAAAGCTGCATAGTTCGCTAAAGCAATGTCCTGTAAAAGCAAACTTAACAAAACACAATAAAGTGAGTTATCTGTCTATATTCAATCATTCAAGAAAAAAAATTATTTTGAGAAAATATATAAAACAAAGCACAAAACAAAAAAAGAACCCAAATAACCTAACCAAATAAATAATAATAATAATAATAATAAAAGATGTAGAAAGCATATAAAATAAAACATAGAGTTTTAATCTCTAATAAACTAAATATCGAATGATAAAATTTGAAGAAAAAAAAAACATTAGGTGAAAAGAATGATTAAAAGAAAAAGCAACTCCTAGCAAACATCATGCAAGGTTAATTCTCCAAGCTAGAATCCAGGAAATCCCAAAATAAGATTAATCAAAAAGCTTAAATCCAAATCAACTTAATATTGAAAAATAAAATTAAATGTAAAAAATCACAAAGCAAAAAAAATTAGCAAGGCAAAAAAACATCAAAAGAATAATAAGAAAATTTGATAAGAAAAAAATGATTGACGATGAAATCATCAAAAAAATTACACTATAAAAATTATCTTAGATGATATAAATAGCAATTAAAAAAAAATAAGGTTGAAATTGAAAAAATTTCAATTTTCATGAGTTATTTCAAATAAAAAAATATGAACCAAAAGATAAGGGACTAAACCAAAAACAAAGCAAAGTAAAAAAATAAAAATTAAATGTGAATTAAATTGAAATTGAAACAAATTTTGATTTTCATAAGTTATTTGAAATAAAATAAATATCAACCAAAAAATCATGGATAAAATCAAAAACAAAGAAAAACTACAAGGCTGATTTGAAAAATTATACAGTAGAGCGCAAGAATCAAGAGAGAGAGAAGGAAAAAAGAAATGGTCCTTGAAGCTAAACCTGAGCTCCGTTTTCTACACGCGCCACTTCTACATAAAAGAGAAATTAAAATGAATCTAATGACACCACGAAATGGCATTTTTGCTTGCCTAAATCAGCTACACGTGATGTGTGATGTATGAAGACGAGGGAGCGGGCGACGCGATGACACGTGCCCAACACACAACAACGATTTTTTTAAATCCTTTTAATTTATTAAAAGACAAAACTAACCCTCACTTTACTCAATAACAACATAAAAATTAATAGTACAATAACCAAAATACCCTCGGATCCAAGGCAACAAAAAATTAAAACCCAAGGGCAGGGAGGTATTTTTATTGTGCAAATAAAAAAGATAGACGAAAACACCACTCCTAGCCAGCCAAAGTATTTTTGTATATAAGGTTAAATTGGTTATTTTACTGCACACTTTAGAAGTAAAAATACAAATCTACCCCTCAACAACATTAAAGCATTAATCTTAAGAATATTTAAGATAATTTACTATGCAATTTTAAAATAAATACCTATTGTGCCCTCGGTCAATTTAAAAATAATGCCAAAATGCCCCTATTGACAAGACAACCATGTCCTCAATCTCTAGCCAAAAGGGTTTTTTTAAGGGTAAAGTGGTGAGTTAATTGTTCTCATCATCAATTAAACGTGTCTAGATTCACCGCCCATTTTAGTTTTTTTAATGGAATTTATCAGCTATGCTCACACTTGATACCCAGAGTTAAGATAATACCATTGCTCACATTTGATAGACAAGGCTATGCGCTCTTTAAACCTGAAATAGAAAAATTGGCATACAAAGTATGGTAAGAAGTTAGCGACACAGTGGAGGGCAAGGAAGAAAACTACAGAACCATTCAAAATCAACTCAACATATTTTTCCATTCAAATCCACTCAACCTCACCTTCGTCAAGAACATCTATGATTGAACAAAAAAGGAGCACCTCACAAAAATGAAATCAACCTCTGCTTTTTAAACTCTCTGAGCACATCTACCAAGAACATGCAAATGAATAGATGGACTTCAGTGGCATAGGTTGTGATATAATATTGCAGAAAATAGAATGAAGAACATAAAGTTAGGAGTTAAGATATCCCACCTGGCAAAGAGACAGTTGAGTCCAGCAAGTACAAAGGCTGTAAGAACTGAATAACAAGGATTTATCTGCTGGAATGGATCTGCTTAGCAGCATTTTACCATGAAACTGAACTCTCAAGTTGTCCAGGGTTCATGGCCTTTATCAACAATAAGAGGCAGCAGTATGGTGATCAAATTAAAAAACATCATCAGGGACAAATCCTCTTTGAAGCATTTCATCATGGAATCGAAATGCCTCATTCAAGTTGTCCTGGGTGACGTGTCCATTTATCAAAGCTGTGTATGTGGACCTATCAGGATTTATCCCTTTCTCAATCATTTTCCGTAAGACCAGCTCAGCCTCTTGCATCCTACCATGCCTACAGAAGCCATTCATAACTACATTATACGTGATAATATCAGGTAACAGACCTTCTTTTTCCATCTTATTAATCCAAAGAAAAGCTTTGTTCATATTATCTTCTCTCACAAAACCATTAATAAGGGTGTTATACGAAATATGATCAGGAGCAACTCCTTTAGCAATCATCCTGCCCAAGAACTCATCAGCCTTCGATGAATCACCTGACCGGCAGTAGCCTTTTATAACAGTGTTACAAGTGACAAGGGTGGGTTTAATACCCTTTTCAATCATCACATCCCACAATCTAAAGGCCTCAGATACATGGCCTGCACTACAATACGCGTTTATTAATATGCCGTATGTAATGTGGTTGGGGAAAATCTTCCTAGAGATCATACCATCCCATAACTCACTGGCTTTCTCCATTTCACCCACCTTGCAAAACCCATCAATCAATGTATTGTATGCCACGATATCTGGTTTGATATTCCTTTGAGTCATCGTCCCAAACAAGCTTAGTGCTTTAATCATATTCCCATCCTGACAATGGCCATGAATAAGTGTAGTGAAAGTGTAAAAATCAGGGAGTACACCCCTTTCCACCATCTCATCGAACAGCTTATCTGCATCTGTGAGCATCTTTTCTTTGCACAACCCATTTAATATAGTATTGTATGCAACCACATCCAGGACACAACCCTGCTCCAGCATTTCATCCCGTGTCTTCAATGCCTCCAACATATTGCCATTTCTACAATAACCATGCATAAGAACAGTGTAAATCACATTATCTGGAACCAAACCAAATTTCTTCATATCTCTAAAGTACACCAATGCCTGATCAAGGTGTCTGTTCCTTGAAAAAACTGCAATAAGGGAACTAAAGCTAACTAAATCAGGAACAACACCCTGACGTAACATTTCACCAAAAATCTCTTCAGCTTCAGAAAAATTGTCTCTTCTGCAGCTCTCAACAAGCAATGTGTTATACGTAGTAGTATCAGGACTCAACCCAATGTTCAGCATCTCAATCAAAATTCCCTTTGCTCTTGCATATCTTCCCTTTTTACACAGACCATTTATAATAGCATTATATGTAAAAAGACTCGGTTTCAAACCTTTATCTGCCATAGAGCTCATTATCTCAAAAGCTTCTTCTAAAAGTCCTTCACGACAATATGCACCAATTAAAGTATTATAAGTCACGATATCTGCATAAACCCCGCTTCCCTCCATCTCACTTAAAAATGACTTGACATCATCAAATTTACCATCTTTACACAACGCATTGACCATAATGTTTAATGTATAAGCATTCAATTCAATCCCACTTCTAACAACTTCCCTATGCACTTCCCATGCCAATTCAACCCAGTCTATCTTCACTAACCCTCCAAGAAGACTATTACAAGCATTTATAGACACCAAATACCCTTTACTCCTCAAAATTCTAAACGCCTCAGTCCCTTCCCTTAACTTCCTAGCTTGCACATAAGTTCTTATCAACAAATCAAAAACCAAATTATTAGTCCCACAATTGCCACACATCGATGATACCAAAGCCTCAACAACCTCGACCCTCGAAACCCCACTTCTCCTAATCATTCTAAGAATCAAAGCTTGTGCATCTGATAATCTTCTACTACGAACAAAAACATGAACCATTGCACTCAATGAAATGGATGAATGCTTAAAGTTTGAACCATTTAACACTAACGAATCAATAAACTTTTGACCAAGTTGCAAATTACCATTACAACGACATAAAACATCAACAATGACTGATGGGTTCAAGCGAAGTTGATAGGAAAGCAGAGAATTTACATTACCATGCTTTAAATTGAAGATGATCTTCTCCACCAATAAAGAATGAGGCAGGGTTGTTGCTGAAGAAAATGGTTCTTTATATGGATTTTGAGAGGTTTCTATTGTTTGGAGACATCTAAAGCTAGATTTAGAGGCAGGGTTTAGAAGATAAGTGGTAAAGTTATATGTTTTGTGGGTTTTGAGGATTGTTAGAGTGTGTTTTTGATTAAGTAGGAAAAGATCCATTTTTGTGAAAGTACAGCTAGCTGTTTGCTCGAGGGTTATCGTCTCAGTCCGTCAGTTTGAAGATTCTGAAAGAAGAGGAAACTGTCGAGGTCGAGGAAATAAAGTTGCAAGAAAGTCGATTTTGAACCTCTCTTGTTGTCTATTTGTAGATGAACCCTCCACGCGTCGTACTTGTCTATTCTTGACCTTTTTTATTCTTTTATTGATTAATTTTGAGTTAATGGCAGCTTAATCATCATAGTTTGTTAAAATTACAAAATCTCAAAAAAACATGGCAAAAACATTATACATCCAGGACAAAAAAAAAAAAAGTATTCATTGCTATAATGATATTACTTTTTTGCTCTTTAAAAAAAAATATCTTAGTGTTGAGTTATTTTTTTTTTTCATGATTTATTAGTCATTAAAAATTAAATATTTTTGTTTTTTTTTTAATTTTTAAAGCAATAAAATAATTAAATTATTCTCTAATTCAATAAAATATTAACGATATTGATCAGATTATTTTAATTTTTTTCCTTTTAAAATATAATAAAAACTTTCTTATCTTTAAATTTGAAAAAAAAAAATAAGTTATGCGTTCAGGGCCATTATTTTCCTTTTACATTGATTTTCTTATTAAATTTATAATCATTTAAATTTTTTTTGAATTTTTACTTGATTAGTTAATATTTAATTTTAAAATATTATTGGCATGTGCATTACATGTAGCAACGGTACGGCATTCTTAATGGCTAAATCTAACACTCTATCATGTTGATTGAGGTGCTACCACATTCTTTTCCTCCTAAAACAATACATGTTGGCATGCATTGGGTAGCTTATTGCATAAAAGCTTTTATTTATTTATTTTCTCTCTCCTCTCAGAAAGAAATAAAGGTTGGTCATTTGTGTTTTTGGTGTTTCAATTTTCATCCTTATTTTTTTGTATTTTTTTGTATTTTTATCATTAATTCTTTTATAATATTTTTTATTTATTTTCAATTTAGTCCTTCAACTCAAATTTGTCTTATATTATTTTTTTTCAAATTGATTTTTATTTTTTTATTTCTATTTTTTCCCTAATTCTTTTTTAAAAATTTTATTGGTTTTTAATTTCATCTTTCAATTCAAGTTTTGTGTGTATTGTTTTATTCGATTTGAAATTCTTTTTTATTTTGTGAATTTTTTTCATTTTAACCCTCAATTCAAAACTTTTTTTTGTTGCCTTTTAGTTTATTTTTTATTTTTATTTTCACCCTCATTCTTTTCATTACCACCTTTTATTTTATATCTTTTTTTGTAATTTTATTCCAATTTAATTTATCCTTTAACGTTTCATTTGCTGAGAATTGGGCTTTGCGGTTTTCTTATGTATGGTGCTTTCAGTCTAATAATCCAAGTCATGAGTTTGAAATATTAACATGGATAAAAAAAAAAAAAATTGCTTGTCTTATTTTTAAATTTTATCATTCAACATTGTATTTTTTTTTTAAATTGACTTGGTTTTCTTCAAATTTTTTTGTATCGGGTTATTACAATCTCATGACTTGGGCCACGGGTTCTGCAAGTTAATCTTAGTTGACTCGCTCCTTGTTATCCAAATTACATGTCTATCACATTACCTTGTGTTGACTCAAGCTGATTCATTTCGTTCCTTTTTTTATTTAGTTTTGTACCTTTAAATGTTTTTTTTCCAAGTTATAGTGATTTCTTAAAAAAAAAAAAAAAACCTATATACTTTTATTATCATTATTTGCTTTTTCATCATCTAATTAAAATAAAACCAAAATGTTAAATCCAATCGATGCTATAACTCGAGTCATTTGCTTTTCTTATTTCTTTAGATCACACTTGCGGCACCTAGGCTATTGTTGCCTTTTTCTTATTGTTTTATTCTAATTTGGTTTTGATTTTAATTGATACCTTTTAATGTATTTTTTAAATAATTGTTTTCATTTATGCATTAATTAATATCCCTCCTATGTTATTTTTTTATTTTGCTTTTTTTAAAATAGTTTTTATTTTTAATTATTTTATGTATATTTAATTTTTCAAAATATTATTATGATTCATCCATGACTTGTTTTCTTGTGTTTTGTGTACATGAACTTTATTTTTAAAAATAAAAGTTACCTTTTTGTAAATAATATTTATAATACATGCAACCTTGCATAATTTTTTTTATATATTTTATTATACATAAAGCTAAAGGGTGTGGGGAATTCATTATTTACCCGCACCCATTACACAGTGGATTACAACAGTAATCCACAATGTATTCTCTCTTTTTTTTTTACTTTTTTTCACTCACAGTGTATTACTTTCCTCCCTCCCTAAAAATTTTTTTATCTTAGTCATTTTTTTTTTTTTATATTGAGTTGGTTAAAAATTTTGCTTTGTAGTTTTTTTTTTTAAATACTATGGATTTCTACGGTGTTTTTTCAAATGGTTTCTCTATTTTACTTTTTTATTTTCCAAAATTATATTTGTCGACATTTTTCTTTGTTAGAAAGTTGCACAATGGTTTATGTATTACATTAAAATCTTTGATGAACCTTTTGTAAAAACCAGCATGTCTTAAGAATGATCTATCTTTAATAGATTTTGGTGCTGGCAAGTTAGCAATTAACTCAATTTTAGATTTGTCAACCTTAATTCCTTTCGATGAAACAATGTAACCAAGTATAATGCCGTTTGTTACCATAAAATGATATTTTTTTCAATTCAGTACAAGATTCTTCTCTTCACACCTACTCAAAACATTTTCCAAGTTAGTCAAACAATCATTAAATGAATCGCAAAAAACAGAAAAGTCATCCATAAAAATTTCAAGAAAACGTTCAACCATATCACTGAATATGCTAAGCATGCATCTTTTAAACATAGATGGTGCATTACATAATCCAAAAGGCATCTTTCAATATGCAAAAGTACCAAATGAACATGTGAAAGTAGTATTCTCTTAATATTCCAATGCAATTTCAATTTGATTGTAACGTGAATAGCCATCTAGGAAACAATAAAATTTATAACCTGCAACTCTTTCTAGGATTTGATCCATGAAAGGTAAAGGGAAATGATCTTTTCTAGTCATTGAATTAAGTTTTCTATAGTTAATGCACATGCGCCAACCAGTAATAGTCTTAGTTTGAATTAACTCATTTTTCTCATTTGTTATTATAGTGACTCCAGACTTCTTGGGTATAACTTAGGTAGGACTTACCTATTTGCTGTCAGAATAGGATAAATGATTTCATTATCTAAAAGCTTAATGACTTTATTTTTCACCACTTCTTTCATATTAAGATTAAGCCTTCGTTGCATTTCTCTAAAAGGTTTAGCATTTTCCTCCAAATAAATCATGTATGTGCACATCAAAGGGCTAATTCCTTTTATATCAGTTATGGTCCATCATAATGTATTTTTATGCATTTTCAGAGTCTGTAATAACTTACCTTCTTGATGTGCATTAAGTTTGGAAGAGATTATTACTAGAAAGGTTTTATTTTCTCCTAAAAATGAGTATTTAAGACTGAATGGTAACGACTTCAAATCAGGTTTTGCTGGTTGAACACTTGAAGGTATGGACTCAATTGATCATGGTAGCAATTCTTCAATTTGTGATCTCTAATTCTTTGACTTTGATTCTTTCTAAAAATAGACCATTTGCAAATCGTTAGATTCATCAATCACAGCTTCACTGAAAGTGGTTTGAAATTGATCATGAACTAATTTTTCAATAAAGTCCACTTCCTGTAAATCATTATCATCTCCAGGTTGCTTGCAAATGTTAAAAATATTCATCTTCAATGTCATGTTTTCAAATGATAACTTCATCAGCCCATTCCTACTATTAATCATTGCATTAGAAGTTGCAAGAAATGGACGTCATAAAATAACATGAATTAAATTACATGCTTCAACAGGTTGTGTATCCAAAATAATAAAATCCATAGGATAAATGAATTTATTAACTCGTACTAACACATCTTCAACTATTCCTCTAGGCACTTTAACAGATCTATCAGCAACTAAAAGAGTTACATAAGTTGGTTTTAACTCTCCTAGATTAAGACTTTGAAAAACTGAATATGGAAGTAAATTCACACTAGCTCCAAGATCAAGTAAAGCTCTTTCAATTTTATGTTCTCCAATAAAGCAAGAAATTATAGGACAACCAGGTTCTTTATATTTCAAAGCATTATTGTTCTTAAGAATGACACTTACTTGTTCGGCTAAAAAGACTTTTTTTTTTTACATTCAGTTTTCTCTTAACTGTGCACAGATCTTTTAAAAATTTAGCATAAAAAAGTACCTGCTTAATAGCATCCAATAAAAGTATATTGATCCTTACCTGTTTGAAAGTTTTAAAGGTTTCAAAGTTGTGATTGACTTTTCTTTGTTTGGTCATTGTATGAGGAAATGAGAGTGCTGGCGGGGAATAAGTCTTTTCTTTACAATGTTCAGATTCAACCCCTTCCTTGCCCTCAGAGATCAACTCATCATCTTTCTCATAAGGTTTAAGAGTGGGGTTTTCAATAACCTTACCACTGTGAAAAGTGATGACTAATTTGACTTGATCCATGTGTTGGCTTCTGAAACTACTTGTATTTGCATTGTATTGTCGTTTTGGATTTTGTTGTGGTTGAGATGGAAACTTACCTTTCTCTTGAAAACTGAGAGCATATGTGAATTTTGCAAGAGCATCTTTAAAATTTGTCATGCTTTAAGCAAGTTGAGTGTTGATTGTCTCTTACTTTTCAATGAATGCATGCAATGTTTCCTCAAGATTTCTTCTAGGAGGTGGAGCATAAGGAGGTGCATATCCATGAGAATTTTGGAAATTATTGTGTGCTTAAAACGATGGCTGTGAAGTCTGTGCATTATTATTATCACTTTTCCAACTGAAATTTGAGTGATTTCTCCAACTAGGGTTGTATGTTTACAAGTATGGGTTATAATTGGGCCTTTGAAAATTGTTTAAACATGGGCTTGTTTATGGAGGTATTCTTTAAAAGAAGGCAAAGTTGGACAGTCATTGATTGCATGCTTATTCGTTTCATAGATTTGACACACAATGTCTTAAATAGATTTTAATTGACCACTCTTTTTAAATTCAAGTGCCTCGACTTTTCTAGCTAAAGATGCAAATTTAGCTTGGAGGTCATGATCTTTCCCAAGGTTGTACATACCTCCATTAAATGTATGAAGTTGAGTTTTACCTGGTGCCTTATAAATGCCTATAATGTCCCAATTTTGAGCATTTTCAACTAGTAAGTATAGTTACTCCATTGATTCATTAGGGTCTTTATTTTCAAAAGTTCCATTGCACATCAATTCCACCATTTGTTTATCTTTAGGTGTTAACCCTTCATAAAAATATGAAATCAATCTTCATGTTTCAAAACCATGATGATGGTAAGTATTAAGCAAGTCTTGATACTTATCCCAACATTGGTAAAATTTTCTCTTGGTTTTTGAGTGAAAGTGGTGATTTGTCTTTTGAAAGAGTTTGTTCTGTAAAATGGAAAAAACTTCTTTAAAAATTATTGTTGCATTTCATCCCAAACACGAATAGATCTTGACTTAAGATTTTGTAGCCATGTTTTAGCTTTATCTTTTAATGAAAATGGAAAAAGCTTTAATCTGATGGTATTCATGCTACAATTTAAGCCATTATAGGTGTTACAGATTTCTTCAAATTCTCTTAAATACAAGTATAGATTTTCTAGATCTAACTCATGAAAAGAAGGTAAAAGTTGAATAATGTCTGGCTTAAAATTAAAGTGAGATGCATCAGAAGGAAAAACTATACATGAGGGTGCACTTGTTCTTGTAGAATTCATGTGATCTTTAAGTGTTCTAACTCGGTTGTTCTTATTATTCTCATTATAAAGCGGTTGATTATCCTTTTCGGCTATATTTTCTGAAAATGATGAGGATACCCTATAAAGTCTACCACTTAATGTATATGACCAAACACTCATGCACGTGTAGAAAGAGAATAAAAGAAAAAAGAAAACAAAATAAAAAGAAACAAATCAAAAGAAATAAAAGTTAGATACAAGAAAAGTGAAAAGTGAAAAGATAAAATAAAATAACTATTATAATTTATACAAAAATTTACCTCCCCGGCAACGGTGCCAAAAACTTGACATGACCAAAAGATTAATGTCTTCTCCTAAGTGTAGGAATGTTAAAGTAATAAATAATCCAGCAAGACCGAGGTCAAACCACAAAGAGGTTAACTATATAAATTATAAATATAATAATAATAATAATAATAATAATAATAATAATAATAATAATAATAAGTTATAAGTTAAAAAAGGACTTTGAGATGTTTGATTAATGTGAGGATTAAGCAATGATAAAAATAAATGTCAGGGTTAGAGGATCCACTAATGATATTTCAAACAAGTATAATATACACTCTTTTTATTACTCAATTGGAAACCACACACAAAGAAGGTTTCAATCGGATGATTTGTCATTAATAGCTCATTATAAATTATTAACATAATCATATTAATTATCTTATTTAAGTAACACCAAACTTTTAAATATTGTCAGGAATTCATAATGCTAACTTATATTAACAACAAATTAAGTTCCTTTCATAGCACAGGTGTAGGTTATACTATACGGTTGGCTATGAAAATAACAAGCATTTGTTGTACCAAGTATTATACAACACAAATCTAGATTAACCATTTAACAAGTAAGGTATTAAGAATTAATAAGATAAAAATGATAAGACATGTTAATAGTAAGTTGTTTGGGATACAAACATTGAAGTCCATGTTAAGTTTATATTATACTTATTCTTACACCATTAATGTAACCTTTTCACATTGACACAATAAACTTAGCTAAACATAATGAAGAAGAG
Organism: Populus alba; assembly: GCF_005239225.2. NCBI lineage: Eukaryota > Viridiplantae > Streptophyta > Magnoliopsida > Malpighiales > Salicaceae > Populus > Populus alba. The sequence continues at coordinate 32,085,200 of NC_133284.1, forward strand.
AAACATAAATAAACAAGATAAAAATATAAATAAGATATAAGTTAACTAAGTAAAGGAAAGGAAATGAAAAGCATAAACAAGATATTAATGAAAGCAAAACTTAAGCATTACAAAAATATAAAGAGAGAGAGCAAGAGCAAGATCTTGATCTGAACAATAAAGATGCCTAAATGCATGGTAAATGCCTCCTTTTATAAGCTAAAATTTGAAATTATTGATTTGATGCCTAATGGTTGAGTGGGTGGCCACATCTTGACTTGGTGACAATCCTTACTTCTTGTTTGAACAAAACGTCATTGATAACGTCCGAATTTGAACCAACTTTACCATGAAAGCTCTAGGAAATTGTAAAACGATGATATAAAACCTTGATAAAAATACACTTTTAAGTACTAATCAATATCCATGAGAATTTTAGAAATTATGGTGTGCTTGAAATGGTGGTTATGAAGTTTGTGCATTATTATTACCACTTTTCCAACTGAAATTTAGGTGATTTCTCTAATTAGGATTGTATGTTTACGAGTATGGATCATGATTTGGCCATTGGAAACTATTTAAAGCACTAACTTGTTCAAGGAGATATTCCTTGAAAGAAGGCAAATTTAGACAATCATTGATTGAATGTTCATTAGTTTCACAGATTTGACACACAATGTTTTGAACATATTTTAATTGACTATTTTTTTCAATTGTAGTGCCTCGACTTTTCTAGCTAAAGATGCGAACTTGGCTTCAGTCAGTCAAGTCAAGGAGAGAGAATTTAGAGAGAGATGCTCTCCTCTCCCGTGGAGAGGATTCCCTCCTATTACTGGCGATTATGGGTAGCTTTCTTCGGTTCCATAGATTAATTACACATCCCTTCTCCGTTCCTCCACTGCACCGATACTGATTTCTCCCCCTCTCTGTTCCCCCCCATTTCCTTTTGCCCCCCCATTTCCTTTCCCCCCCTTTTTCATCATTTCCCGTGCCCATTCTTGCAAATGGCGAAGAACAAGAGAAAAGTCATCGTAGCCCGCAGATAGGATCCTGCTCACTTTGTTGACCCCAACGCTCATGAAGTTGATAGGGACGGTCATGTTGCCCCTGCTTTTGAAACTGAAGGCGTTTCTTATCCCCTTGGTCCAGCTCCTTCCACCATGCGTGACAGTGATGGGGACGGTTCAGTGGTCCAGGTGGCTACTGATTTTGAAGCTGTCGGTGTCCCTAGCCCCCTTGGTACACCCCCTTCTACCATGCGTGTCCAGCTTTGTGATGGAGACGGTTCAGTGGCCCAAGGCCCCCATGCTGTTACTGCTTCTTCCACCCATGTAGTGGGTCCTCCCCAAGCAACGGAGGTTGCTACTGGTTACAAACAATTGGAAGTGGTCCCGGTGGAAGACTGCACAGCCGGTTCTGATGAGGAGATTTTGGGCGAGGACCAGCTGGACTTAAACTTTTCAGATGACGATTGTGACTCCCCTCAAGGGACTGAAATGCTCCCTGCTCCAATCTTGTCCCCCCCCGGGGTTTACTTCAAAGACAGTTCACTCCTTGCAACAGCGTGAGATGCCTCCGGCTTCAAACACTAGAAGACAAGTGCCTGCTCCCCCCCTGGTTCAGGTAACCCTATCCCTGGCCCCAGTACTAGCAAATGGCGTGACATTCTCTTTTCCAATAGAGTTACTACTTCCTGCACCAAGCTTCAAAATTATGCACTTAATCACTTATCTAAATCGTGTGCTATTTCCCACGATGATATCATGTCTAAGTTTGAAGTTTGGAATTATTGTGCTGTGGGTTATATTTCTAGTAAAAGTACTGGGTTTAAAGCTCTCAATAGTATTATTGCTAATGTCTGGAAAACTGAAGCCACTCTCACCATACATGAGACGGGCTGGCTGATTTATCGTTTCAAGTCTGAGGAGGACAAGCTTGCTGTGCTTCGGGGAGGTCCCTATCTTGTGTATGGTCGGCCCCTTGTTCTCAGGCCTATGACAAAGTTTTTTGATTTCTCTTGCGAAGAGATGTCACGGGTGCCAGTCTGGGTAAAATTTCCTAGTCTTCCACTATGTTGCTGGTCCCCTATCTGTCTCTCCAAGATCGCCAGCGTTATTGGCAAGCCGATTCAGAGTGACCAGCTTACCTCAAACCTCTCTCGCATGTCTTACGCTAGAGTGTTGGTGGAAATTGACCTGCTGGAGGAGCTGCGTCACACAGTGGAGATAACTCTACCAAATGGTCCTACATTGCATCAAAAAGTGGTCTACGAGACTCTCCCCAAGTACTGCAATTTTTTCCACGTTCTTGGTCACTCCCGCCTTCTCTGTTCCAAGGCTGCGGCCTCAACCACCAAGGTTCCTTGCTCCCAACCTCAGACTCAGGATGATGTTGATAGGGAGAATGTCTTTAACAGATTGGGCCCTCAGCCTCCACTAGTGTCCTCTCCCCCAACTATGCATGGCCAGCCCCACGACAATATTAATCAACAGGCTGCTGAGGAAATAGTCACGCCAGAAGTTGTACTTGATAATTCAGCTGGTTGGGTTACGGTGGATTCTCGCAAGGCTAGCAAGCTGCACAAGGGAAAGGAAGTTGCTGGTTCTGGCCGGGTGCCTCATTCTCCACCCACCCCTCCTGTCTCCATGGGTACAGGTCAGCACCCTCCTCTTTCTCCTAGACCAAATTTATTGATTTCAATCCCTTGTGATGGAAATGCACAGGACCGCCCCCCTACTACTCCATTGTTAATTCCTTGTGAAGGGGTGGATCACAACACAGCACCTGCCACGGGGACTATTATAGGGGTTGGGAATTTGGTGAATGTTCCTCCAGTTGAAGTGGCTGATCAGTGTGGGGTCAGGACTCGTAACCAAAAGCAGCGTAGTCGTAGCGGAAGGGTATTCCCTTCCACTGCTCACCCATGATAATCTATAGCTGGAATGTCAGGGGACTGAACAATCCCCTGAAGCAGCATGAGGTAGTTAGCCTCATGAAGAAGAACAAGCTTGATGTTTGTGGGTTACTGGAAACCAAAATGCTCCCGGCCAGGATTGCTTCCATGCATGCACGTAGGCTGAAGCATTGGCAGTATCTCTCCAATGCAGAATTAGCCCACACGGCTAGGATTGTTCTTTTTTGGAATCCGGATACAGTGCATGTCACTTTGCTTGCCTCCTCTGCGCAAGCCATACACATTTCAATCACTTGTTTAATCTCCCATGTTAGCTTTAAGGCTACATTTGTATATGGCTTTAATTCCATCACAGCTAGGCGTCCTCTTTGGGAGGAGCTAAGGAGCTGGAATTCCAACCATCCTTGGCTGATTCTAGGAGACTTCAACTCTCTTCTTTCCCCCTTTGACAAGCACAATGGTGGCGCAATCTCCTCTTATGAAGTTTCAGATTTTAGTGGCTGTTGTCTTGATATTGGCCTTCGGGATGTTAACTATACAGGCTGCCACTACACTTGGTCAAACGATACTGTTTGGAGTAAGCTGGATAGAGTTTGAATTAATGCCTTCTGGCCCTCTTTGCATCGTTCTACTCACGTGCACTTTGAAACTCCAGAGGCATTTTCAGATCACTCTCCTGCTGTAGTGAGGCTGGATCCTTATGTGCAGGGTAGGCGAAGCTTCAAATTTTTCAATATGTGGGCTGCCCATGATCAGTTTCTGGGAGTGGTTTCTTCTTGTTGGTCTTCCTCGATTTATGGCACCCCGATGTATATTCTTTGTCGCAAGCTCAAGCTCCTGAAGGGCCCCTTGAAAGAGCTCAACCGGCTTCATTTTAGCCATATTTCTGAGAGGGTTTCTCGGCTTGAGTCCCAGCTCGATCAGCTCCAAACTACTTTCCAGCAAGACAGGGATAACCCGTTATTGTTAGAGCAGGACAAGCTTCTTCGCCATAAACTTTCTTCCCTGAAGTTTGCGGAGAACCAGTTCTTTAGGCAGAAAATTAAATGCCAGTTCCTTAAGGACAGTGACAGAGGGTCCAAGTTCTTCCATGCACTAATGGGGCACAACCACCGGAGGAACTTCATTCCTTCCATCACATGCAGCAATGGTTGGACTACTACCTCTCTCAAGGAAGTTGGGGATGCATTTGTGTCTTACTATCAGCAGCTGCTGGGCACCCCGAAGCCTACCATCCCCCTTGACAGAGACATAATTCAGCGGGGTCCATGCCTCTCATCCCACCTTCAGGGTGCTCTTCTATCCCCGGTTTCACAGGATGATATTCAGCAAGTTGTCTTCAGTATTGCTAATGAAAAAGCCCCTGGCCCAGACAGGTATTCCTCCTTCTTCTTCAAGCAAGCCTGGCCTATAGTTGGTGGAGACTTCTGCGCTGCCATCCAAGACTTCTTTCATACTAGCTGGCTGCTCAAACAGGTGAGCCACTCCATCATTGCCTTGGTTTCCAAATCCGGGAATGTATCCTCCCCCTCTGATTTCAGACCTATCTCCTGTTGTAATGTAATTTAGAAAGTGCTGTCCAAGATCTTAGCTAGCCGGTTTGCTCAAGTACTTCATGAAATGGTCAGCCCTATGCAGAATGCTTTCTTGGGTGGGAGATATATGAGTGACAATATAAATCTGGTTCAGGAACTTCTTCGCCAATATTGCAGGAAGCGTTCTTCTCCCCGTTGTTTGCTGAAAGTGGACTTCAAGAAGGCCTTTGATTCAGTGCAATGGGATTTCTTGGAAAGCCTTCTCTGCCACATTGGCTTCCCTGCTCACTTTGTTGTGCTTGTTATGCAGTGTATTTCCTCGGCATCTTACTCGGTAGCTGTAAATGGAGATATTCATGGGTTTTTTTCGGGACAGTGTGGGGTACGTCAAGGAGATCCCTTGTCTCCGTATATTTTCATATGTTGTATGGAATATTTTTCAAGGATGCTCTCTCTAGCTTCTCAGCAGGAGGGGTTTCGGTATCATCCTAAATGTGCAGTTCAGGGCATCACCCACCTGGCCTTTGCAGATGATGTCCTTCTTCTTGCTCGGGGGGACCTCTCATTAGTCACTTGTATTATGCAGCAACTTACTATCTTTGGCCGGACCTCAGGTTTGCACATTAATCCCCAGAAATCGTTCATTTTCTTTGGGGGAGTTAGTTCTGTGCAGAACCTTGCTATTCTTTCAGCCTCCGGCTTCAGGGAAGGGTAGTTTCCTTTTACATACCTTGGAGTCCCACTTAGCCCGCACAGGCTGCTTGCTAGCCAATTCACCCCGCTTCTGCAAGACCTGCACTCGTCAATCCAAGGCTGGATGGGTAGATATCTTACTTATGCAGGGAGATTGAAGCTCCTCCGATTGGTTTTATTTGGGAAGGTCCAGTTCTGGTCAAATATCTTCCCTGTCCCTACTATTGTGCTGAAGCAAATTATCAGTATTTGCAGGAATTTCCTCTGGACTGGAGATGCCTATCGGGGTTCCTCCGCTATTGTCGCCTGGAAGACTGTCTGTTTCCCTAAAAATAAGGGTGGTCTGGGTTTGTTTGATCTCCAAGCCCGCAACCGTAGTTTTCTCAGCAAGCAGCTATGGAATATTCATCTTAAATCGGACTCGGTTTGGATTCGTTGGATTCACCACTTTTATTTGAGCAGTGGCTCCATCTGGTCGACCCAGGCGCAACACTTTTTGTCCCCTTTGTGGAAAGCCATCATCACGGTTCGGGATGTTATCTCTCAACATTGTGGGGGCTCAGAGGTGGAGAGTGTCTCTATGATGAGAAACTGGGCTAATTCTGCATGTCCTTTTCTTGCCCATGCATATGATTTCTTCAGGCCGGCTGGTCCAACAGTCCCATGGGGACGGGTTGTCTGAGAGCAGTGGTCACTTCCAAAATACAGCTTTATATTATGGCTGGCGGCCATGGGTAAGCTTAAAACTCGAGACAGGTTGTGGTTCATCCCGACTGATCCCTCTTGTGCCTTCTATCGGTGTGAAGCTGAGTCCCATGCTCATTTGTTCTTCGCATGTAACTGGACAGGCAGGTTGTGGGACAGGATAAAAGATTGGCTTCATATTAGCAGGAGGATGTCGTCCATCTCTAATGCACTTCGGGGGCTATATCCCAAGAAGTCCAATCTTGTCTCACGGATGCATAGAGTGTCCTTGGGTATCACTGTATATCTTATCTGGGAAGAAAGAAACAAAAGGATTTTTTATGCTAAATCCAGAGAAGTTGAAGCCATGTTCAGGAGGTTCCAAATTCTGTTTTATACCGTGTTTTATTTTCATGAAAAGGACCACTTCCAATTGATTCCGATTCATTAGCTCCATGCGGGGTTGTTGGGTTCTGCTGCATGAATAGGTTGAAGTAGTCCACTGTGATCAATATGAAGAGGCTGAATTATTTTAGCTCCTTTTCACGTGGCTGGATTGGGAATAAGCTACTGCATGGGCAATGCATGGGTGGGTCCAAGTGAGTTTTTCCTTGGCAAATCCTTGAAGCGGGTTCGTCTCATGAGTGCATGGTTCATGCAAGCATGGATTTTAATTTAATCTGAATGGGTGGGAGAACTTGATTGGCTTCCTCTGTTATGATGAAGGCCTTTGCTTTCTTCGTTGTGATGATGAAACTTCCCTGTTTGTGATGATGAAGCATGGTCGGCTGGCTAAAGAATTAATTTGTTAGGCCTGTTTTTTTTGTTGGTGTCTGCTCCTGTTCGTCAAGTTGCATCCGCGGGGTCCCTGCAAGGATTAGCCGGTTGCTTGGCAAAAATTCATTTCATTTCAAGGCTGGCTGCGTTATTTGGCTGCATCCCGTAGCCGGTTTGGCCTATGGTGTGTGGCTGTCTTGGATTGGTTGGGTTGCATCCGTGTGGCCCCTTCATTTCTTTATACATGTATGCCATGCGGCTGGTTTGGCTGGGTTGGCTGAAGCTTTTCTCATCCCTGCTGGTGGTTGGGTTCTTCATTTCGATAGGCTGGTTCCTTCATGTCCCGCATGCTATTGGCTGGGTATGAGCGCCTCTCTTGTTAGCTGTCCAGGTCTGATCGGCTTGCTTAATTGCTTGATTTGGGAGGTTATAAACTGCTGATCGGCTGTGTATTTTTGTTCAAGGGAGCCTGTTCCCTTTTCTGGTTTTTAGCTGGTTTTCTCAGTTTCTTGCTTATGTACATACTCTGTGCACTGCTGGTTTCCAGCTTGTAATGCAAGCTCGCCTTGCTCTTTTTGATCAATATATTTCTTACATTTGACCAAAAAAAAAGATGCGAACTTGGCTTGGTGGTCATGATCCTCCCTAAGGTTGTACATTCCTCCACTAGATATATGAGGTTGAGTATTACATAGTGCCTTATAAATGCCTATAATGTCCCAATTTTAAGCATTTTTAGCTAGCAAGTCTAGGTAATCCATTGCTTTATTAGGGCCTTTATCTTTAATAGTTCTATTGCACATCAATTCCACCATTTGTCTATCTTTAGGTGTTCATCATTTATAAAAATGTAAAATCAATCTCCATGTTTCAAAACCATGATGAAGGCAAGTATTAAGCAAGTCTCGATACCTATCCAAATATTGGTAAAATGTTTCTCCTGGTTTTTGAGTGAAAGTGGTGATTTGTATTTTGAAAGAGCTTGTTTTGTGAGATGGAAAAAACTTCTTTAAAAATTATTGTTGCATTTCATCCCAAGTACGAATGGATCCTGGTCTCAAATTTTGTAGCCATGTTTTAGCTTTATCTTTTAAAGAAAAAGGAAAAAGCTTTAGTCTGATTATGTTCATGCTACAATTTGAGTCATTATAAGTGTTACAAACTTCTTCAAATTCTCTTAAATGCAAGTATGAATTTTCTAGATCTAAGCCATGAAAAAAAGATAAAAGTTAAATAATGTCTGGCTTAAAATTAAAATGAGATGCACCAAGAGGAAAAAATATACATGATCGCGCAATTGTTCTTGTTTAATTCATATAGTCTCTAAGTGTTCTAACCCAATTATTTTCATGATTCTCATTATAATGCGACTGATTATCTATTCATCCATTGTTTTCAAAGAAGATAAGGATACCCTACAAAGTCTTTCATTTAATGTACGTGACCAAACTCTCATGCACGTGTAGGAAGAAAAGAAAAAGAAAAGGAGACAAAACAAATATAACAAAATTTATAATTTGTACATAAATTTACCTTCCCGGCAATGGCGCCCAAAATTTGACATGATCAAAAGATTGATATCTTATCCCAAGTGCAGAAGTGTTGAAGTAATAAATAACCCGGCAAGATCAAGGTCGAACCACATGGAGGTTAACTATTAAATTATAAATAATAATAATAATAATAATAATAATAATAATAACACCAACACCACCACCACCACCACCACCATGAACAACAACAATGATGATGATGATGGTGTTGATGATGATGAGTTAAAGAATACTTTGAGATGTAAGATTAATGTGAAGATTAAATAATGATAAAAACAGTTGTCAAGGTTAGAGGATCCACTAATTGTATTATAAATAAATATAGTATAAACTCTTTTTATTACTCAACTGGAAACCACACACAAAGGAGGTTCCAATCTGATGATTTACCTTAATAGATCATTATAAATTTTTAACATGATCATATTAATTTTCTTTTTTAGTAACACCATTTTTTAAATATTGTCAGGAATTCATGATGCTAACTTATGTTAACAACAAATCAAGTTCCTTTCATAGAACAAGTGTAAGTTATACCATATGGTTAGCTATGAAAGTACCAATCATTTGTTGTATCAAGTGTTATACAACACAAATCTAGATTAAGCATTTAACAAGCAAGGTATTAAGAATTAATAAGAAAAAAAAATAAGACATGTTGATAACAAACTTTCTTGGATATAAACATTAAAGCCTATGTTAAGTTTATATCATACATATTCTAACACCATTAGTGAAACCTTTTCACATTGACATAATAAACTTAGTTAAACATAATGAAGAAGAGAAACATAAATAAACAACATAAGAACATAAGTATAGTAAAGGAAATAAAAAGCATAAACAAGAGATTAAGGAAAACATAATATGAAATAAAACTTAAACATTACAAAAATATAAAGAAAAAAATAAAGAGCATAATCTTGATTTGAAAACCAAGATGCCTAAATGCATGGCAAATGCTTTCTTTTATAGGCTAAAATTTGAAACTATTGATTTGATAACTAATTTTTGAGTGGGTGGCCACATCTTGACTTAGTGACAATCCTTATCTTCTTATCTGAATGAAACATCATTGATAACATCAGAATTTGAATAGACTTAACGTATGAAAGTTCTAGGAAATTGTCTCTTCTTTTCAGGAAAAAAAATTGAGGTCATTTGGATTCTAAAACTCGAGATATGAGCTGAACTTTGAACAGTGTTTGGGCTGTAGAACATATTCGGACTTCTCTGTTGTTGCTACAATTTGAACTTGAAAATGGCCTTTTTAAATCTTGGACTCCCATGAAAGTTTTAGGCCTATGTCTTAGCTTTCCATCCATATATAGCATACCTAAATCCAAGATCTACAACTCCATATATGACCCAATGACCGAACAGTGTTCTAGTTTGGACTAAACCAACATCTCTTTTCTAAGTTTGGCCCTCTCTTTGTCTTTTAAATTTCAGTAATTAAACTCATCAATCAATCCTTTGATTTATGTGATAGGCCTGCATTTAAGATGAATATTTACCATAAATTAACGGTATCTTATATTATTAGATATGTTATTATAAAACATGCTCTAACTAAGGAGTTATTGATACTTCAAGTGCAAAATGATGATATAAAACCTTGATAAAATGCACTTTTAATTACTAATCAACCATATTTTCCTTTTCAGGAACATTATAATTGATACAAAAAACATCCCTCTTTTCCCCAAAATTGCCATCCTCTATTAAAACCATATTATCTAGGGGATCAGTAGCTTTAGACTCATCTAAGACTCGTTGGATTGGAGTTGGATATGATTCATTGGTAACCATATCATCATTATGGGGATATAATGTAATTCTTTGTTCTCTATGAATTTCCACACTAAGAGTGGCTTGACATGCTACTTTGAACAAAAGAAAGATCAATCGGGGTGACATTTACAACCATAGCTGTTGTTTTTTCATGAGACTTGTTAACACTCCTCAGTTGATATCTGTTTTTTGAGCCCATTCATGTATTAATCATCCCTCTCATAAGGGGCCTATCAACACTACTTCTAGAATATGACAATTTGTTGTTTTCCCGGGCCCTAAACCCATAATTCCCCTATCTTTTAGAGTCCGGCCTTTTGAGTAGGCCATGATAAGTATTTTTTTTTTGCCCTATTATCTAAGTTAGGAACCAGCTTCTTACCTTTATTAGACACCATTCTAGCACCATGGATTTCCTTAGTAGTAACGGTCAAGTTTCTTCCAATAATACTTTCTACAAAACTGTTTTTTAAAGATGCAAACCTTAAAGCTCTAAGTTGGCTAGTATCTGTAACTATAGGGTATGAGTTAATATCTTGAATCACAGGGTAACGTCTCCCTTCATCAAGTTTCTTTGTCACCTCCGTAACTACTCTTTTTTTATTTTGACGTCGTCTTTTCCGCTGGGCTATCATCCAGTCACCATAATTCTCTATGATTTCCAGTCTTGTGGCTGGATCGACATCAGTCATTGGGCACTTTGTTCTTAGGCATTGTTTCGTATTTTTGCCTGAAAGAGTGTCAGCATCTCTATCATCATAAGTCATATCTTTGAGTATGTACATGTCTCCTACTTGTGTCTATATTGACCATATTGGAAACATATTAGATGGAGCCCCTCATATATGATTCGTCTAACTCTCCTTCGAAGTTTGAATTTAGCTAGAAGAGGTTTAGTAAGATCTACTTCCACACATATTCTTGCGTAATTCCCCCTCATGCCAATTGAAGTGGCTTTGTTAACCTTCAATGTTTTTCCAATTTTATTTCCTATAGTCCATAAAACCGAGTTATCATAGTACTCCATCGCTAAATCTGGTAATCTAACCCATACAACAACTTTGTCAATCTTTGCCTCGTAGGGATCAAAATTTGGATGCCATGTTCTAACTGTTAGATAATGGTCAGCAATCATCTAAGGACCATTATACAATGCATATTCTTTGTCAACCTCATTAGCGAACTTAACGAGGAAAAAATCATTTCCCAAGTCGACTAATTCCAGATTTGTTTGTATTTTCCATAAGGTCTTTAGTTGCTTAATCAAGTACATATACCCCCACCATTCTTCCCATAACCTTAACCATCTAGTAGGTAGTCTAGTGGTAAGAGCTCAGGACTAAGGGGTTTGCTCCTCTTATGGTTTTAGGTTTGAGCCCTGTGGTTGCTAATATGATGGCCACTGAAAGCTTACATGGTCGTTAACTTCAAGGCCCGTGGGATTAGTCGAGGTGCATGCAAGCTGGCCCAGACACCCACATTAATAATAATAAAAAAAAAATCAAGGTTTGTCTCTACCTAATTCTCTTCCTTTGCTCCATTGAGAGTTTAATCATTAATTAATTGTAAACTTGACTAATTAATTGACTAATAAAGAAATGGCTGCCTTGAAATCAAAGTTGTCAATTCTATTCCGTTTCGGCCGAAATGGCCAAAACATCTCATACTAGTTCAAAAAACAAAACAAAACAGAACAATTTTCACCTCGCTTAAAATCTCAGTCTAATTCGAATTATCCGGTAAATTTTGGTTGGAACATTCTGGTTGAATTCCATGTGTTTCCTTTCAGGTTAAAGTCACCGAGTCAAAGTTAAAGACTCAAAATTGAACCCGGTTCAATTTCATTAACTACACAGTACACCCATGTATAAATGCTCTTTTTCTCTAGAGTCTAAACTAAAAACCAAATCCCCAATTTCTCTTCCCCGCAGACTCAAGTTCCCAACCAAAACAATTACAATCGGCATCTTTTATTTCATGAACTCCCCCTCCAATCTTCCCTCTTCTTTGTTGTTGTCTTGCTCTTGCATACTACACTACTGCTCCTATAACCTAACTTCCCGACCGAAGTGGCTCGATCGATAAAAAAGAGAAAGAGCCCCCCTGGAACCTGGAAAAAAATTATCAATGAATTTAAGAGAATTCTCAACCTCCCCATAAAGATTATATCACATAGAACCAAAAGACTCATATCGGACTCCAAGACATCTAATCTCGCTTTGTGTCGCTCTCTTCTAGAATAATTGTCTCTGCGGAGCTAAGGTGCAATCTTTTCTCTCTCTTTAAGTTCAAATTGAAATGGAAAAACACATGAACTCAGTTCTATTACATTGCTAGAACGTTATACCAAATACCTTTATCATAACTTTTATATTTAATTTGGTCTATCTTTGTATCTAATTTAATATATGAAATGGAAAACACATGCAATCTTTTTCTTTGTATATAATCTTACTGTTGGGTTTGTAACTTTGTATTGTATTTATCATTTTATTGCTTCACCAGTCTTTGCTAGCTAGTTTGAACTTTGAAGCTTTATCTGAAATTGAATGCTACTTTGATGTTTGATCCGTGCACAAGCCTATACAAATCAAGTCAGAGCTCTTTAAGTAAATTAAATTGATAAAATAGAGTTTATGATCTATTTTATTTATACCGCAATCTACATACAATAAGATTAAAGTTAAACAGAGTTAAGCCTAGATAAGAATATTGCATTTAAAGGAATAAATTATACTGCATGCGTCAAGATTAGAATTCAAGAAACAAAGAACAAAATAACCAGATTAATTGCTAGGTTGCTAGGTCTGGTAGTTAATAATATAACTTGACCATAGCCAGATTAATTATAAGGAAGGATACATAATTATTATATGACACCGAATGTATTTATATATGTTTACTGTTATGTTGTATTAATTTCTATGTAATTATTATATGTATATGTATAAAATATAAGTAACTTGACCATAACTAGATTATATAGTTTTTTGAGAATTATATTATCCAACCATAACTTCTAATTATGAAACCAAATGTACCAAACCATAATCATTATATGAAACCGAATGTATCAAATAATAAATTTAAAGTGTGAAGCCAACAAATAATATTTGTAAATCAACATGGTATCTTGAGAAATGTCATTCTTTTCATTTTAAGTTATTGGCATTATTACCGTCCATTTTACTTTAAAATCACATTGATGTAAATTGTAATGGTTGAAATTAATTATGTTTTATTTTTTTCAGATCAAATTACATGGCTGAAAACTCATCAAATGGTGCTTCTTCTATGGCTTCAGCTCCAACAAGATCAGATGATCCAGCATGGGCTCATAGGCAAGTGGTTATTGGTGTAAAGAACTCAAGTATATGTGTTCATTGTAGCGAAAGGATCAATGGTGGTGGTATTACTCGTCTGAAGTATCACCTTGCTGGTATTAAGGGCCAAGTTAAAGCTTGTAAAAAAGTCCCTCCAGATGTGAAATCCAAATGAAGTAGTTGATAGAGGACTTGACAATGGAGAAAGAGAAAAGAAAGAGACTTAGAATTGACATTGGAAATTCTCAATCACTTTCCAATGATGAAGTCAAAAAGGGTGATAATGCAAATCCTACTTTAAGTGATATCGGTTCACAAGTAAATAAGAGATTGATAATGCAAGGCACAAGTACAAATAAAAAAAAATATGACTTTATTCGTTCCATAAAATACCCTAAATTCATAACCTAGCATTAAAAGTGCAATGGCTTCTAAAGAGAAGGAACATAATGCAAGGAAGGTCATAGCAAGATGGTGGTATGATGTTAATGTACCATTTAATAGTGCTAGATCATACTATTATCAACCAATGATAGACGCCATAACATCAATGGGACCTGGTTTTAAAGGACCATCATATCATGATTTAAAAGGACCATTTTTGAAAGGTGTAGTTCATGATATCCATAAATACCTTTTTAAAATCAAGGCTGATTGGAAACTTTATGGATGCTCCATTATAGCAGATGGGTGGTCAAATAGAAGGAATGTACCAATTGTGAATTTTCTTGCTTATTCTCCAAGAGGTACCATATTCTTGAAGTCAGTTGACACTTCAGGTCTTCGAAAAGATAAAGAGACATTGCTTGAAATGTGTGATGAAGTTGCCAAAGAAATGGGGCAAGAAAATATTGTCCAATTTGTTAGTGATAATGAGTCTGCATTCAAAACTGCTGGCTTTACAACAAAGGTATGACACTTTTTTTGGTCTCCTTGTGCTGCCCATTGCATTGATTTGATGTTAAAAAATATTTCTAATCCAAGATACTTTCCAATGATTGATGAAACCATTAAGAAGGCAAGAAACATAACCAAATTTATATATAATCATGCATAGGTTTTAGCTTTGTTGAGGAAAGACTTTACTAATAAAAATGATCTATGTCATCCTGGCATTACAGGGTTTGTTATCAATTTTTTAAGCATCCAATTTTTACTTAAGTTTAAGAAAGAGCTTCAACAAATGTTTACTTGCATGAAAATAGGTAGAATCAAGTCATGGTAAAAGTAAAGTTGGAAAGGAAATAACTGCCATAATTTTACAAGATAAAGACTTTTGGCCTCGACGTGAACATATAGTCAAAGTTAGCGAGCCTTTAATGCGAGTTCTTCGATTAGCAGATAATGAAGAAAAACCAGCAATAGGTTATTTATATGAGGCAATGGATAAAGCAAAAGAAGCCATCAAAACAAGGTTGAAAAATAGAGTATCTTAATATGGACCATATATTCGGGTAATTAATTCTAGATGGGATAAGCAACTTCATAGTCCATTACATGTAGCAGGTTGTTTTCTTAATCCTGGAATCTATTTTAGGCCTTCTTTTTTAAAACAAAAGGAGGTTACTTGAGGTTTGCTTAGCACAATTACTAGATTGGTTCCTGATCGTGACACTCAAGATGTAATTAGTAGCCAACTTGAGGAGTATAAGAAAGCAATTAGTGATTTTGGCATGCTCTTAGCTATTCGTCAAAGAGAAAAGTTAAATCCAAGTAATAACATTTTGTTTTTTTAAATATAATATTGTTTTGTATTTATAATATCTAATTTATTAAACTTTTGTCTTATCTAGTAGCATGGTGGGAGCAATTTGGCAATGATACTTAACAACTTCAAAAGTTTGCAATTCAAATTCTTAGTCAATGTTGTAGTGCAACTGGGTGTGAAATAAATTGGAGTATATTTGAATTCATTCATTTTAAAAGGCGCAATAAGCTAGAGCACAAGAGATTGAGTGATCTAGTATTTGTTCATTATAATTTAAGGATTCATCAGAGGTAAAATATTGATATTATCATATTAATAATAATATTGAAAATGATTATTACTATTTTTATTAACATTGATATTACTTTTTTAAAATTAAATTTATCACTACAATATATGCTGTTTATATTCATGTTGTTTTTTTTATAGGAATTTGAGCAAAACAAGGGATGCTTTAGATCTCATTAGCCTTGATAACATTGACTTATTGAATGAATGGATTTGTGAAGAACCTAGCCTTCTTAATGGAGATGATATAAGTTGGGAAACTATAGAAGCACCTTTGTCGACTTTGACTTTAGAGGATGAAGAGACATGTTTTGATGAAGAGAATGAGCTTGGTGGAAATGATCAACTATTGGAATGTCTAGTTGATGAATTTCCCTACATACCACCACAAGATTAATATCCTTATTTCTATGTTAATGATGGAGATAATATTTGATTTATGTTTCTTTTGTGTTAAAAAATTTTACTTTCATAATATTTTGGTATTTTATTTAAGTTGAATTACTTTAAGACTTTAAGTTAAAGTTCTATTTAATCTTGACTATTTAGGAATATTTAAAATTTAAAAATTATGTTTGCTTAACATTGCGTTTGTACTTTGTAATACATAATTTATAATTAATTTATCTTGAATTTGAATTATGTTTGTTATATATATATATATATATATATATATATATATATAGATGAACAATAAAACTTCAAAACGACAGGTTGAAATGCTCCGAAATCAAAACATTTTATTCAAATTAAAAAAACAAAATATTTATTAAAACAGAATTGACAACTTTACTTATGCCCCGTTTGTTTGCTGGAAAGTAGTTTCCTTTTGGAAAGTAAATTCCGAGAAAGTGAATTCTAGAAAAGTGAATTATTTTATGATGTTTGGTAGTGTAATGAAAAATAAGTTGGAAAACACTTTCCAGTGTTAGGTTATGTCATGGAAAATGAGCTGGAAAATAACTTATTAATGTTTTATTTTTTTCAAGTTTATTAAAATAATAAGAAACAAATCTTACAAATTAAAAAGTTGAGTGAGAATGAAATTAAAATATATATATAATTTCATAAATTATCTCAAATAAAATAAATAATAATCAAAATAATAGAGATCAAATCTGAAAATAAAAATAAAAGATGAAGAAATTTAAATAATAATAATTAACATTTTATAAATTATTTCAAATAAAATAAGTAACAATCAAAGGAATGAAAACCAAATTTGATAAATAAAAATTTTCAATAAAAAATAATAATAAAAAAAGCAAATAACAATTATAAAAATAAGGACCAAAGTTAATATAAAAATTAAAATTTAAAAGATAAAATTAAAAAATAAATATTCGATATATATATAACAATCATACGTTTAAGGATCAAATTTAATATAATCAGCAAATAATATGACATTTCAAAATTTTTTATAATTTTCAAAAAGTGTTTTCCATTCAAATTTTCTAGAAAACACTTTTCTAGAAACTAAGTTAATTTTTTTTAACTAGAAAATATTTTTTATTAATCAATTTTTTTAATAATAAATAAATATAAAAAAATTAAAAAATAATTTTTTAAAAAATAATAAATTAAAAAAATTAAAAAATAATTTTTAAAAAATTACTTTTCAAGCAAACATGTGCTTTAAATTAATTGATTGGAGAGCGTAGCAATAATTTATTCTCGGGTGTTTTAATTCTCCGCTGAGATCATGCCCCCACAGGTCCTTTAGTAGCGTAGCTGGCCAGCACCTACTTTGTCCTTGGACTTTTAATCCGAGGTTGATGTTTCGTTCAAGAAAAAATTACGAATACAAATTTGATTGCCGTGTTGTAAAAAAGACAAATGTGGTAAAGTAAATAAAAAAATAAATATTTTTTTATTAAATGTTTTTATCCAGTTTGACTACATGATCATATTTTATTATTTTTATTTCTATTCTACCTTCCCCAAATCCATTTTCCAAGTAATTGCATGTCAAAATCAAACATTTAAAGAATTCCTTTCAATCTCTTTATTTTTTCATGTCATTGGCTATTAGATAAAGACAATTTTTATTTAATATAAGTAAAAGGGCTGTGGTGTAAATTTTTATTTTATTAAAATTAATTTTTTAAAATATTTTAATATATTGATATTAATTTTTTTTAAAAAATATCATTTTAATATATTTTTAAATTAAAAAATATTTTAAAAAACAAGATCAAATCTACCCACCACCGTCAAATAAATCATCCTTTGCATTGCTGCACCAGATGTTTCTAAAATTCCTCCAGGGTAACTTATCCTGTAGGGTGTGGTTGATAGCTAATATTAAATTCATTGGTAACTTTGTCAAACCATTCCATAGTACATCATTTACAAAGTTATTAATCTATGCATAAGAAAACAGGCAAACGCAGGTGTGCGATTTTTTCCACACTCTTATTTAACAAATCAAAGGAAATTTCAATTTGCTCTTTATAAGAAGTCAGATGCTATCATGCCTTCTGTTCTTTATAAGAAGGTCAAATGTTGTTGGATGCAACTCTGTGTGCTGAGGTTGTGCATGGTCCAGAAGATTTTCAAGAAACCAGTGTTTTGTTTTAGGTTTGGTCAGTAAAGTGATATTCATGCATCTGTATTATCTGGCGCCAGGATGATAATATTTTAACAAGCTAGTGATTTTACTCTATATTGATTTGCTTGGCATCGAATTTCTCCTTCAATCACTGGGGGATGGAGATAGAGTAAGAGACACAGTCCAAAATCTATATGTTGTTTATAGCGGTGTGGTGGATGGTGGCGATCATGGGGGCTTTTTCGGACCCACAAGCCAATCTGCTAAGTGCAGGTTGCAGTCAGTACAAGGTTGACGATGTTCCGGAGTTCACAAATAACCTCAATGCTACACTGTTGGATCTTGGAGCACAGCTGAACAGCAGTAGGTATTTTGCAACTGCAGAGCGAGCAAGGGGTACAGCACCGGTCTTCGCCATGGTTCAGTGCAGGAAATACTTGTCAACGGCAGATTGTGTCGCGTGCTTTGCTATTGCCGCTAAACAAATCCGCAACTGCTCTGCCGGCATCAATGGCGCTCGAGTTATCTATGATGGCTGCTTCCTCAGGTACTGACTCGATCGTGCTTTAATTTTTCACAAATTTTTGAGGTCGTGTTTATACTTTTGCAACTGAGAATTGTAATTGACCAAGTTAGGAATGGATTTATGAACTTAGTATTTAGACTTTGCCTTTCTAATAACGTACAGGCGCAAAACAAATACGAGAAATCAAGTATCAACTCAAACAAAAATTGACACTTCACCTATTAACAAGCATAAAATAGGTGGATATGTATCCCCGTAACAGAGATAATTAGTTAATTACTTAGTCTTATGTTCTTTGCCTTCGTTGTCGTTGAGGTATGAGAGCACGAGTTTCTACGATCAAAGCACTCAGGATGGTCACTACGGGGCTTGTGGGAATCAAACTGCATCTCCTGCTTATCAAGCAAGTGTGGAAAGCCTGTTATCAGATCTTAAAATTGCCTCGCCGAAGATACCAGGTTTCTTTGCAACAAGTAAGAAGGAAGTGGTTGGTGCGAATTCAGTGGTTTATGGAGTGACACAATGTGTTGAAACCATCAGTAAGGCTGGTTGCCAAGATTGCTTAACAGTGGCTTCTGCTGACTTGCAGACATGTTTCCCTGATGCTGATGGCAGGTCCATCAATGTTGGGTGTTTCTTGAGGTATTCAGACACGCCTTTCTTTGCAGATAACCAACTAACGGATCTCAAGCCCTTCTTGAGAAATGGTAAGCTTTCTATTTCCAGACTTCTGGTGTTTTACTAGTTTCTAGCCTTTCCGCCCTTTGATCGTAGATGCCTGTCTTTGTATGGAAGGACTCTTTATGCCAGTTCTTTCAATTAATTAACCTTCTAGGTAGACTAGTACATGTAGGTTTTTTAGGTTCATTGTTTTGTGGACAAATCTAGAACATTTCTCAGGTTGCTGTCTTTTATAAGAATTCGAGGGCAAATCTTATTTCGAATGTTATAACTCCCTGCATTACAGACTATAGGAAGTTTAAGCCTCATATTTGATCCCATATTCTGGCAGGGAGTTCAAGCAAAAAGAAAGTCCTTATTGCAGGGCTTGTTGGAGGCATAGGTCTTCTGTTACTTGCTACTGCAATACTGTTTCTGTGGTTTAAATTATATAGAAAACCAAAGGCAGTTCCAAGAGGTAAAGCACTGTGAAGAACTGTGGTGAATAATTTTTCTTTAACTAGCTATCTGCTATATGTCGAAATGATTCCTCTTTTTAACCATGTTAGAGAATTCCACACTTTTGGGTCACTAATGCTTACACATTATAAAGAAATTCTGCTTGATTTTTTCTGTAGAAGGTGACATTTTAGGGGCGACTGAATTACGAGGTCCAGTGAATTACAGCTTCAAGGATTTGAAATCAGCAACAAAAAATTTCAGTGAGGAATACAAACTCGGAGAAGGAGGTTTTGGTGAAGTGTACAAGGTGGAGTAGAGAGAAATTACAGATTTCAAGAAATAATAATACATAAAAAAAAAAAAAACCATTAGCATAACAGTCCTGTTCTACGGAGGTTAGACTGTTACGGATTCAAGATTTTACATCGTTTAAGATAAAATGGCTGAGAAATTACTGGTTGTGAAGTGTGAAAAAAGAAAAGAAGAAAACTCTAGTCTTCTCCTCCTTTATTTGTCATGGAAAATTAATAAATTACGAGATCCAGATATGATTTTCAGCTGAATCATTGACCTGTCATGGCTGATATTTAGTTATTGTGTCATTAAACAGGGTGTTTTAAAGAATGAGAGAGTAGTTGCTGTCAAGAAACTAGCTATAAGCCAGTCTCACAGGGCAAAGGAGGAGTTTGAAAAGGAGGTTAAGATCATCAGTAATGTTCATCACAGGAATCTCATCCGACTTCTTGGATGCTGCAGCAATGGACCAGAACTACTTCTCGTGTACGAATACATGGCAAACAGCAGCCTTGATAACTTCTTATATGGTAATTTAAATTTTGTCCGTACAAGTTGCTCCTAGCAAAACAAGACAAAAACAAAAATGGCTGCCTGTAAATTTGACGAGATCACATGTTAGGAGTTAGGACTTAGAAGTTGCTTGCACCAAGTACCATATCTGATAAGAATTATCTTGAGAAAATTAGGGTTTTGTTTTACTCTGGAAAACAGGTGACAAAAAAGGCTCTCTCAGCTGGAAGCAACGATTTGATATAATTCTTGGGACAGCAAGGGGACTTTCCTATTTACACGAGGATTTCCATTTGTGCATCATTCATCGAGATATTAAAGCCAGCAATATTCTCTTGGATGATGATTTCCAACCCAAAATAGCAGACTTTGGGCTGGCCAGGCTTCTTCCGGAGTCTCAGAGTCACCTTACCACCAGATTTGCCGGTACACTGTAAGTTATGATAAGCAATATCAATTTCAATTTCTCTGTTCAGTCTCCATGTTTTGATCCTTCTCAGAAACTGCCAATAGCATGATAAAATAACCTGATTCTCCGTTGCTTTCTTATTGCATCAGGGGATACACAGCACCTGAATATGCAATTTATGGACAATTATCTGAGAAAGTGGATATCTATAGCTATGGGGTTGTCGTCCTCGAAATCATGAGTGGCCAAAAATGCAGTCAAGCAAATCAAGATCCTGACTCGGACTTCCTCCTCAAACGGGTGAATTTATAGCTAACCAATGCACTATCCATTTTGGTTCCTTTCCCATGGTTTTTGTCTCGTTTACGTGTGTTATCTCGTGGTTTGACAGGCATGGAGACTGTATGAGGCTGGCATGCATCTGGAATTGGTGGATGGAAGCATGAGCCCAGATGAACATGAAACAGAGGAAATGAAGAAAATCATAGAGATTGCTTTGATGTGCACTCAGTCAACAGCTTCCTTGAGGCCTACAATGTCCGAAGTAGTTGTTTTATTGAAAAGCAAGGGTTCTCCGGCGCAAAAACCACCACCAGTAAGCCCTGCCCTCATCGAGTCCTTTCAGAAACTCCGCGCAGACACCTCCACGGCCACCGGTTCCCCCATGTCTAATGCTACCGCCTCCGTCTCCCAAGTATCGGCACGCTGACTCGCCACGAAACAAAATCAACAGCACGGCATTCCATTACATATACCGCAAATTTATATGCACTCCTTAATTCCTGCATACAACGCAGTTCTGGTTAAAGCAGTAATTTCCCCCTAGACATTAAAATGATATGTAGTTTACTGTTTCCTAACTTTTTTTCCCACTTTATAGACTTAAAGAGACGCAAATTATTATGAATATTTAAAAATATTAACTTATGAAGAACACTTATCAATTTATATAATCAATATAATTGATATTAATTTAAATGCTTGATGTTTATTCATTTTATAATATAATCTAATAACAAATAATATCCCAAGAACATTCGTAGCTTTTTGTCTTAATTTGTATGTGCTTGATAACCATAGGATAAAAAGTGTTGGTCAAATAACTTAATAGAATACCGAGGTTTTTAATATATATATTTCATTAAATTTATTTTGTACACACATTCAGCTTTTAACTTAAGTTTCTCATGGGAGTGTCACAACTTACACTTTCGAATGCTTTTTAAAAAATATATTTATTTTTAAAATATTAAATTGATATTGTTTTAGTATTTTTCAATGATTTAATGTAATAATGTTAAAAATAAAAAAAATAAAAAAAAACCTATATTAATGTATTTCAAATAAATAATATTTTAAAAAGTAATCTACATTATAGTTTTGAAACCCAAATCCTGGATGTTAAGAATAAAAAAAAAATAAGGCCTTTTTCCTTACTTGATTTTTTATTATTATTAAATGTTCGTAGAATTTTATCTATATCTACATCTTTAACTATTAAAAAATAAATAAAGAAAAAAATTTTTAAAAAAAAATACCAAGTCATCAACAAAACCGGGAAGAGAGGGATTCGAACCCTCGGTACGAATAACACGTATAACGGATTAGCAATCCAACACTTTAGTTCACTGGAATCGGGTTGGGTTGAAAAAAAAAAGAGGAAGGAAAAACCTGGCGTGATTCGACGAGTTAACCCGGCAAAACCCAACCGTAAACCCATTGATTTTTTTTTTCTTACCAAAATAACATCGTTTTGATTCTTTAAAAAAAAATTGACTTAACCAACCCAGTCAAAACTCGAAACCCGAGTCTTGGACCGGGCCGACCAGCGAGTTGGGTCTTAAAACTATGGTCTACATCATAACACCAAATACGCACTTAAAAAGTTTATCCTACCCTAAGTTTATAAATGAAACATAAATATAAATTTATGATATTCTATCAATTTAGAAAGATAAAGAGAATATTTAGAAATGTGTTTAAAAAATAATTAAATTTGTTTTTATTTAAAATCGTTATATATATGAATTATTTTGATATTCTATTAATAAAAATAAATTAAAAAAATAATATTTTAATATATTTTTAAATAAAAAATATTTGATAAAATAACTATTCCTAAGATACCAAACACTTCCAAAACAAGCTTAAGAGGAAAGATTATGGTCTTTTCATGCAACAAATCCGAAACTTTTATCACAATATCTCAAAACAAGGAGAGAGATATTTTTGGCTGCTGAGATGGCCGAATCTTATTGGATAGAAAACCTCACCATACGTGGCCCTCTAGAGATCCCAATATAGCAGTAAACTGCTTTATGACCGGGGCGGTTTATCTTGTTTGTAAAAGTATAAAGTACGGAATTAATTACTGAGAGTGTATCCTTGACAGCCCGTCTCTTATCACACCACGACAATCTAGTAATAGCAAGCCACGTATCCAGTATCTGTGCCCTTTCCACTGAAATTTCTAATTTCACTGGCTTCCAATTAAAATTTCTGTGACAGGCCTGTACGACTTTAATGCCAGTAAATTCTTACCAAATATTTTTAACCTGCCTCTTTTGGTAAAACCCTATCTCTGTCTCTCTCTTTCTGCAAATATAAACAAAATTTCTGTTTTATCTCTCTCTCTCTAAAAAAACCCCTCTCTCTCTAGGCATCTCCGATCTGTATCTCTAGTAACCGTTAAAAAGAGAGCCTCTTCAGGTACATCTCTTTCTATAAAATTTACATACCTGTGTGGTTGAATTTAGGGTTACGATTCTTGATTTTTGTTTGGTTGCTGAGAAAATTTGAGGAATAGAAAGAAATATATTTTTTCAATGGAGAAAATGGAATTGGAGTCATAAGTCTTGTGATTTACGTCGTTATTTTATTTCTTGTTTATCGTGAAAATCAAGCATAACTGTTGAACCGGGATCAGTATAGCATTGTCTTTAAATATCTGTAAATTTCCCAGTAACTGAAATAGGGTGTAATTATTGATCCCTATTTATTAGAGAGAAAATTAGGTCTTCTGTTGCTTTTTATGTAAATTTTATCGGCCTGTTAATGATTTGTTTTCTGATATTATTTTCTTGACTCGAATTGCAGGTTTTTTTTATGGTAAAGAGGCAATAGGTTTTTTTCAATTGATCGCTGAAGTGTAGTAATTAGCTTAATATTCTGTCTCAGAATACAAACATGAAGAATTGCGAAAGAATTTCCAATTTTGCTTTAGCAGGTATTATATATATATATATATATATTATTTTTTCCTTTACTTTGACGAGCTTGACTTTGTGCTAGTACTGTGCTGCTCCTTGTAGATTCCCCTTTTTAGTTAACGCCCCTCTTTCATATGCCCGTGTGCTTATCTTATTGTCCTGGGTATTTTTCATAACTTTTTGAGTTTGGATGTCGGAAAATACCTTAGTATGGGAGATGTAAGGTTGAATCTCGTGTGCAGCGAGCGGTTTAAAGGAGAAGAGGGCTACTTTCTCTAGAGTAGCCCAGCCATTGGAGTAAGAAAAAGAGAAGGGGATTTTGAACATGATAGCTCTTTGTTTCATGAAACTGATGTGTGGGAGCACCATTTGTTTGTTCCATGGCTTGGGAACGTGATGCGATTTTGATACCATGTGTGTGATTTTCAATGCAGGTTTAACATTGGCACCACTATTTGTGAAGGTAGATCCAAACTTAAATGTGATCTTGACTGCATGCCTGGCAGTTTATGTCGGTTGCTATCGATCTGTCAAGCCTACGCCACCTTCAGTTAGTATAACAAGCATTACCATTTATTCTTTCCCCCCTTATTTTTCCTGTTCTGGTGATCTAGATTGTGCTTGACTGAAATTTGCTGTGTTTAATCTTGCAGGAGACCATGTCTAATGAACATGCAATGCGCTTTCCCTTTGTCGGAAGTGCTATGCTGTTATCATTATTCTTACTCTTCAAGTTTCTTTCAAAAGATTTGGTTAATGCTGTTCTGACCTGTTACTTTTTTGTGCTTGGAATTGTCGCGCTTTCGTATGTTCTTTCCACATGAACTTAATGATTATATTTATAAAATAATTGAAAGTGTTATTTTCTTTTTAATGTTTTTATTATTCTCATTTTTTCCTGTTTGCATTTTTTCAGGGCAACACTATTACCAGCTATAAAACGTTATTTGCCTAAGCATTGGAATGATGATGTCATTTCTTGGAAGTTTCCATATTTCCATTGTACGTGTTCTTATGAATCCTTTAGACATATTTCAAGTCCCCTTAAATGATTCTGAAAATTCAGCTGGTTTCCATCCTTAGTTTATAATCATGGTTATTGAATGCAATACTGCTAGGTTGCTTATTTGTGGATGCTTGGAATTTCAACGGCAAATAAATGCTTCCTGATTCGTTACTTAATTCGAGCTATTTGTTGTTGCGTGCTGGTTTTTGTTTTTTTTTTTTTAACATGCTGCTCTATTTTATATTTATTTACTGATTTTCGGTTCGAAGGGAAGGAAATGTTCTTGTATCTTTATGGATAAGTAAAACCACACAAATTAAATGGTCATCTTTCTGTTTCTGTTACATCTTTTCTGCTCATAATGGGTGACATAGTTTTGAATCCCTGTTCCCATTTCTTAAAACCTGGATTTTGACATGTTAGATGCTTGTACATGCATGGTTATCTGGCCGCAAATATAACACTCTTGGTGTCCTGGAGCTGTGCTTCCTATTCATACTTTAGATATATAAACGACAAGTTCCTTTGGATATTTTTGGCTGGTTTTTACAGTGGTGCTTTGGACATTGTAAATACTTGGTTATCTGCATGTTCAAGCATTAATGACCTTATGTTTCTTGGATTTTTCTTTGATTCAGTGGATGTCTTGATTGTATCATGCTGACTGATGTTTTTCCTTATACCTTTCTTGCACAGCTTTGGATATTGATTTCACAAGATCTCAAATTATTGCGGCTATTCCTGGAACATTCTTTTGTGCTTGGTATGCTTCCCAAAAGCATTGGCTGGCTAACAATATTTTGGGCTTGGCTTTCTGTATCCAGGTCTGGCGTCATTCAGTCAACAGATTACAAGCTAATTGCTTTGAGTTATTTATCTTCTGTAGAATACCCTCTTGGAAATTTCATGCTTTTGCATTTTATCAACTCTCACTTTTTTCACATTAACCAAGCTGTACACTGAAAAATGTTATTAATTACAAGCTAGCATGCCTTATTTACTTTTGATGGTTTCAATTTTTAAATATATATATATATTCTAGTCGCCTTCTTGTAGCTGCTTACATCTTTGGGTATGCCTTTTTGTTCAACATTTTCCCCTGGATACTCTATATAATCTGAGGCATTTCATCAAATGTCAGAATGCAAGCTGAGTTATCTAAATAGTGGGTGGATCTTTTAATAGCTTCCATTTCTATACTTTTTTACATGTTCAGCACTTACCAAGGACTTTTGTATGCACTGCAAAATTCCAATGTTCAATAGAAATGGGATTTTCTTGAGATAAATATTTTTTCCCCTTATAAATTACGAGATATTTTTCACTAAAAGTACCTGTGATTGATATAGTTACTAAATTTGGATGGTTTTTAAATGATCTGATTTTGTGTTGCTTTTTCGTAGGGGATTGAAATGCTTTCCCTTGGTTCTTTTAAGACTGGTGCCATCCTCTTGGTAAGTAGTCTAATTGTGGAGTTCTTTTGTGTCTTTTCTGGATAACTATTGATTATACAATTGCAGATGTGGTTAGTTTGTTACATTAGTTAACTTATGTCTATATGCAGATTAAGTTACGGAATGCTGATATTCATGTTTCTTGAATATCATGTCCTTAAGAATCTATTTCCTCAGAATAAAGTTGCTTGTGTTTTTTTCATATGTGCTTAGCCTATGTTGTGTTTGATGGCAGCCAGATTATTTGGAAAGTACATTTGTGGATAATATTATTGTTTCGTGCTGAATTTACATGACTGGGGCCGCCCTTAATGGGAAACTTCATGTAATCTTAAGGAAAAGGGCAGCCCCACTCTCAACATTGATCAGTGTTTCTCTAGTCCATTAAGAGAGCGTACCTTGGACTCTTTATCTCATGGACCTTCTGTGGTACAAAAGGATAAGTTAGTGTACTATTGGATTAAGCAGTAGAGGGTAAAAAACATAGCTTCTCTCTCTTGTTATGGAATTTAACATATGATTTAAGGTAAGAAAACAACATTACTAAGCTTGAAGATCTATCCATGTCTTTAGGATTTGAAAGCTTGTGCTTGATTTTTCTGTTATTCTGCAAAGGGACATTAAAGAGAGATAAGGGAAGTTTTCTATCCTTTTTTTTCTGTTATCCTACAGCTTGGCCTTTTTTACAGCATAAGGCTCTGATTAGTAGAATTGTGCCTCTAAATGGGTTAAAGAAACACTATGTGAGTTGAGGGAAGTGCCCTTTTCCTTTAGATTACACCATTCACAATGCAGGACTCTTCCTGTTAAATGTTGCCAATAGTCATGTACCTTTCCTTGTCCTTTCTTCTTTCTTTTAAGAAGTCAAATATAGCAATGAACAAAATGTTCAGAACAGTTAAATGCATAAAATTCCAAAAGGTAGAAATTTAACATTTCTTGGTCCTTGACTCCTAGTCATGAGTTTCAAAACAGCAGTTTATTTTATCATTTTCTTCCATATTATATGCTACTGTTCTTTATTTTGATGACACTAAGGGGGGTTTCTTGATATAGCCCTGGTCACTTTTTTCCTGGCAATTAGTAATTCTTCTGATATTTGATCTTTTTATCCTTAATTTATTGCAGGCTGGACTTTTTGTATATGACATTTTCTGGGTTTTCTTCACTCCTGTGATGGTTAGCGTGGCAAAATCTTTTGATGCACCTATTAAGGTTAGTTTTTGAGCTTATTCATCTTCAATGATATCATATCTGCATGTAAAAATGAATTTTGTTATTGAGGCTTTTGATATGATTTGTTGCAGCAGTCTAATTATTGGCATGCCTATTCTATTCTTCTGTAGCTTTTGTTCCCCACAGCTGATACTGCGAGACCATTTTCCATGCTCGGACTTGGTGACATTGTGATTCCCGGTAAAGTGTCTAGTTAGATCTGCACCTGCGTGATATTTCCTATGATGATAGACAGCTGCATTTGGTCTCTATGAGTAGTTGTCGACAATATTGAATGAAACTTTGTGACATTAGCATGGCTCAGTGTTCCATTCCATAGCTTATCTTCTATCTAGCTCAAAAATATTTTCATTGAATCTGCTTTTCAGTTAAATAATATAAAATTAGTGAAACATATGGTTGATATTCAATTGGGTGATTCCTTTGAAAGAAACCGAATAGTCTTTGAAAGAAACTCCGTATCTGAAAAGATCCCTGCACATTAGCTGGAGAGAGAGAGCTTTACATAGTCTTTCTATATCAGATGCATGTATATAAAGGCAGTCAATATTTCTGGTTTTAGCATCAGAAAGTTGAAGATGCAGGGTCAAATAGGTTGATTTGGTTACAGGAATAGCTGTTGATAGTAAAGCACACTATAGAGTGGTCATCTACTCCTAGGTTCTTACATTGGTTGTTATATATATTTTTGCCCTTTCAGGTATTTTTGTAGCTCTGGCATTGCGATTTGATGTGTCCAGGGGAAAAGACAGCCAGTACTTTAAGAGTGCTTTTCTTGGATATGCAGCTGGTTTGGTCCTTACAATTATTGTAATGAACTGGTTCCAAGCTGCTCAGGTGACTTGTCTCGATCATTTTGCTTGTTTTTCTTCTCTATTTTGTATGTCAGGATTATTATCCCCTGTATTGATCGCTGTGCTTTCTTATCATTACTTTCAGCCTGCGCTTTTGTATATTGTACCAGCTGTTATAGGATTCTTAGCCGCGCACGTCTTATGGAATGGTGAAGTCAAGCCAGTATGTCCTGTTATGATCTTATTTCTGTTGCTTACAGTGACCACCTTTCTACTATAATTTTTTTTAAAATTTCTTCTCCTTCGAAGTCATCTTAATCATACTCGGTTGTCTGATATAGTATTTTTTTTATTTGGGCGTCATATGCAGTTAATGGAGTTTGATGAGTCAAAGACTGCTGTGTCATCTCAAGAAGATAGTGGAACCAGCTCTAGCAAAAAGGTGGAATGATCGGAAAAAGAAAATCTCAGATACTGAGACTGTAGTGTCAGGGAAGAAATATGTTTATTTTCATTGAGGACACAGAATGCTACAACTCTCAACCTTTTTGCCAACTTATGCAACTTGCACACCAGTGCAACAGGTTTTGGAAATTTAGCCAAAAAAAAAAAAAAAAGTTGTCTCTCACAGCAGGACCATTTTAGACCGCCAGTTTTATTAATTCTTAAGCCTACATGATTTTACTTGAGAAGTCTTCTTGCGAGGAAAGGCTTGTGTGATGATCAAATAAACCCCTCTGGAATGAGCCATTTAAGATCATCTTGGTAGTGGGGACCAAATGGTTTCACCGCTAGCTCATCAAGTGAATTGGGAATGTGATTAATTTTTCTAGCCCTGTCTTCAGTTGTTTTTTATTTATAAATATATAATTTTTTTTATGTTTTAAAAATTTATTTTTTTATATCAATACATTAAAAAAATTTAAAAATATATAATTTTTTTTTTAAATATCAAATTTTTATAAAAGATTGTTTGGAACATGATTCAAAACTGCAGTTTCAGTCCAGCGAGAATTTAATCTGGGCCCAGCCCATGCACTTTCCGTGGTTGCTTGTTTTGCTGGTGATATTTTAATCTTGCCCGCTCCCCTGTTAAGAAGGTGAGATGGATTAGTTTGGACTTTGGACTTTGGAGGGATGAAAGAGATGTTCGACTTGTTTGGTAGAGGAGATGGATTCATCCTTCTTATAGCTAGAATATCTCTCAACTGTTCTATCAGAAGATACGATATTGATAAAATTCCATACCAACAAGGAACCACTAATTATATCAAAAATGAAAATAAAAATAAAAATGGGAGTTCCTTGATTACTCAATAGTAATACCATAGAGATTCCAGCTTGGTGTAACATCTACTTGAATTGAGATCCACTACGGAATATTTTTGTTTTGTTTTTTTACTTGTTATAGTATAAATAGTATGTTTTGATTCTATTAAATAATTAGTAGTGTTGGTTGATTTGGTTGAAATATGTTTTATTTAAAATTAATTTTTTTATATATTTTTATAGCGTTATAATATGCTGATGTTAAAAATATTTTTTTGATATATTTTTAAGCGAAAATCATCATTTAAAACCTGTTTGTTTTTACGTTAGAAAGTTTTATGAAAAAATAATTTTCTTACTTTAAATTAATTTTTTTTATATCTTTTATATTTTTATGGGCTCTGAAATTAATAACTATATAAATTTAGAATGATCTTAAGATTTATAAAACTTAAACCCGTGATTTTTAAATAATAAATTTAGAATTTGAGTTATATCTATAACATTAAAAGGCTTGGGTATCTTAGAGTATGTAGGAGTAGTTCATTCCTGTTTTCTTATCACAAGCGTTTTTTTAATTTGAATTTCTCTGAACTGATGATAAATTGAAGAGGTGGTGTCGAGAGAGATAGAGTCAGCAATTTTAGCCCTCCTATAACCGGCCCCTGGTTAAAAATCACCAGTATTTGATTTTCTGGGAAATAAAATATTGAGATTTAATAATCACAGGAAAATACCCACGTGTCAATGAATATATCTAGATTCATCAACCGTTTTTTTTATTTTAAAAAAATAGATGAAATTGAAGTAAGTTACAAAATGGAATTCGAATGAGTTACTCATGATTCCAATCTGAAATCAGTCGGATGGAATAGAAAATTATTTTTGAAAAAAGTAGGAAGACAATCCTCTCCAATTTGTGCTTACATGTAATGTGTGCATCAATTCCCTGTGAACTTTCATGGAAGATAAATACTGCATCTTTACTCATATAATGCGAGAATATTTCATAATGTGATTTCTTTTGTTTTTCCTGTTTAATTTGGGAATATTTTTTATTTATAATTGAACAGCTCATTAATATAAATAATATCCAAATACCAAGCTCAAGAATAAAATTAAGAACAATCCACTTTCCAAATTGAATTTCATTGAATTGAAAAAACCCCACTGTAATTTTTTATTTTTAAAAAGAAGAAGAAGAAGAAGAAGAAGAAGTTAAATTGCTGGATTTGAACAGAGAATTGAAACAAATGCAAACCCAACAATACAATAAATTAGAGAAGAAAGAGAGAAGTCTTGTGAATTCAATTCCCTCTCTCTCTCTCTCTTAACTCTGCCCTCCAGTCTCCTTCCAAAAAAACGCCCCTCTCTTTCTCTCCCTCCTAACACATCAGGGAAGAAAGCTGAGTTCCACGCAATCAAATCTTAAGAAACGAAACCCATCTTGCATTTTCTATTTGAGTAGTTTTATTGGTCTAATGGGGTTCTATTTGTGAGCCAATCAAAGCCATAGAAAAGAGAGAATCCCTTGGTGATCACATGGAAGGTAACACATACCCCCTCTTCCCCCTCTTTCTGGTTTCAATCTTATGATCATTTATACACTCTTTTGAATTTTATTTTTCGTTTGGTGGGTTGCTAGAAATCTTTTGCATGGACAATAAGGGTTATTTTGGGATCAGCAAGATAAGTAACTGTTAGAATTTCCTTTGGGGATTTTTTGGTTTTTTGAGGAAACTGGAATTCTGTGTGAAATGGGGTTTTGATTCTGGCCCAAATTATGGAAATCCTGGCTATATGTTGCTGAACCTTTCGTTTCGTTAATGTTGTCATTTTGTCTTGCAACCAAAACATGTCGGCAATTTTTTCAGGTGAAGCAAGATCATTTTCATTGTTAATCATCACACATCTGAATTTTGTCATTCTAGCAGTTTTTTTTTTTGAATCTCAAGGTTGTATGCCTGTAATAATGTTTGTTTTGTGTTCCAAATGCTCTTGAGGTTTCAGATGGAATGTAAGTTTATATGAAAGATATTGTGAAGTATTTAACCTTAACGCTTAAAACTTCGAGTGAACATTGGGTGCTGATTGAGAATTCCTTGAATAATGTTTGTGGAATTGGAATACTTCATATATAAGCCAATGGGTTACACTGAGCATGAATTACGATTGGTCCGAGTGTAATGCGAGAAAGTTATTTTGAATCACAGTTGTTCTGAAAGTAAACATGGTTTTGGCTATCTAGTTATGGCTTACATCCATGAAATAAGGTGCATGCTTTCCCCTACGAACTTTTCTCGGGCTTGACTTCAAAACAATCAAAGGCATTATAAATATCTTTCAAAGCACTCTGGATGTTCGTGTGAAAACAGCGGCATTTTACCTGTTATGCTTGCTTTGTCCACCAATTCTTTTAAAGCTACATGCCGCCCACTCCCTTTGCTTGGCCAAATTTACTCTAGTCAAATTGGGATTCATTATTGACCATGATCAATCTCATTTACATGCTCTTCTTCAAAACATGGTGCATTTAATATCCTTTGTGATGAATTATTGTGAACGTGGATTTCTACACCTTCCCTGATTAACTAACTTAGTTTTCTTGAGTTAAATTGGTGGTCACTTCCTCACTTTATACACAATAGCACGATTCTACAGTTTTTTATTCTGCTTTTGTACCCAACATGCTTCTATGCTTACATCACTGTTTTCAACTCAATGGCTTGATTTTCTTGTACACGGTAGCAGAATAGGGAAACTTATAAGTTCTGTTTGGTGTCTTTGCTCTTCTCTTACCCATGTTCTTTTTCACTTTGTCTTATAAAAAAATCAATGTTCAGAATCAAGTGAAGTGCATTCTGAAGAGAATAGAGTTTCTCTAGAGAAGAATTTAAAAAGGACAGTCAAGACGCCAGCCCAGGTTATTGCTTTGGAGAGCTTTTATAATGGTACTATTTCATCTCTCACATATTTTATTCAACGCACACACGGCTGTTAGTCTCTATGTTCTTGAGGTGATGTCTTTACTTTTTCACAGAGCACAAATATCCTACGGAGGAAATGAAATCAGAACTTGCAGACCGAATTGGATTGACAGAAAAGCAAATATCTAGCTGGTTTTGCCACAGAAGGTTAAAAGACAAAAGATTGAAGGATGAAGGATACACTAATGGACGACAAGATCGGTCTAGCAGTATTCTTCATGATCGTGGTAGTGGATTGAGGCAAGATTCATGTGGCAGTACTAAACAAGGTGATTATAGGAATATTGATCCAAGGGAAGTTGAAAGCCAGAGACTTTATGGTCAAGATTTTCATACTGCTGATGTCACCTATGACCGTACAAGTCACTATACAGGGAATGTTAGCGGCATTGATGATATATCTTCAGGAAGTAGCTCATCGTTGCAAGATAAGTTTGCTTCTCAAAGAGAGGATCCTTATGATACAGAAACCTCAAAGTACCTAGCACAGAATGGAGCTTCCATGCCATTAATTCCCAAGGGTGCTGAGAGTTTTGGGTATAAACCATCAGGATATTTGAAAGTGAAGGGTGAAATTGAGAATGCTGCTATTACTGCTGTCAAGATGCAATTGGGCAGGCATTATAAGGAGGATGGTCCACCTCTTGGTGTTGACTTCCAGTCACTCCCTCCTAGTGCATTTGCATCCCCAAGTAGAGATCCAGTCAATGGTAAGTTCTAATGATCTCCTAACGAATTCCATGCAAATTTTGCTGGCAGGAGTTTCCCAATAAATTTTGCTTTTCTAGTTTTATATTCTTTTTGAGTTTTCTCTGATTCCTACTTGGAGGAAGAGCATTAGGATGAGAATGCAGGGATGCATATATTTCCATTTGTATGATTTGATGGCTTCAGTTGCATTCCAAATAAGTTATGTCTTACTTTATTGAACGCAGCAATACTTACTTCAGTAGCATCTGCATTAAACTTAAATGTTTGATGCATGCTTGGCAATAAATAGCCCATTTGTTTCTCTGCCTACTTAGACTTGCAAATTAACATATAAATTCTTCAATTGAAATGGGTTACCATGACGTTTGCATTTGATGCTGGGAGCCAGAATTTATTTTTTTTGGTTTCCTCTTGATGCCATTTTCCTGCTACAGCTGGCAAAAGCATTGAGTCCTCACTCCACTCATTGTTGACATATATTTCACTATAATTTGATAACTATACTCCTTGTTCTTGGTTACAACTATGTACACTCCACTTTTGTTTGCTTTGATATGCTGTTTATGGCGAATCATCTTTGCAGGACCAATCTATGTAGGAGATCTTGTTCGGATGCGTTCTCCTGATGTTCCTGGAGTTCGAAAGCAACCCAGTCTCAGTGGTGTGAGTAGATCTTATGATACATTTTCTTGGCCTTATAGTCAGTGACATCTTGATATCATGTTATACATGTTCATTTATCACATTAATCAATATAGAAACAAGGGTTAAATTTTGTGCCTGCTGCGTTGTCCAAATGTAATGGGATTGAGAATATTGATTCTTAGGTGAGTTGAGTTTATCTTGTGCAAACAAAATGGTTGTCATTCACTTTGGACAGATAATTTAATGGTGTCAGAACTATGACCATTATAATATAATGGTAAACAAATTAGTTTGAGGCTCAAGTTCTGCAGGCCCATGCTGGAAACCTCTATGTTGTCCACCTCTCCATTATTCCCAAAGAGGTTGCCATCCCATGTTCAACACCATTGTGGCTTTCACTTTACTTTTGCTGCCATTTTGCCACCAACCATGCACCACCGGCAAGTACGCTTGCAACATATTTCCTTCCTCATTTTGGTATGTTCCATAGAAAAGGTTCAGTTAGGCATTGAAATGTCAGGGGACTAGTTTGTTTTTATTTTTTATGGCCAAATGACTTCTTGGACTCCGTTTTGCCATCGCCTAGATCATGCTTGGTGTCAGTAGTTGAAGTGATAATAGTTGTTTTTTGAAGTTCTGATGAGAGCTCATAGTCACACCTTCATGGAAACTCATACGAATTGGAATGCCATTTTAAGTATAATTATTATATTTGTTTTATACCCTTGCAGAGATATGAAGTATATAGCACCAAGATGAGTTCTCATGATTCATATACAGAGGGAGCAAATTGTAATCCCGACCATGGATCCGATTCTCATGAGAGAAAATCCCGCCACCATCTAGAACAGAAGTCTACCTATAATGGTTCCAATTCTAATGCAGGTGGGAACTCTATTATGGATATGCCTGATGATCTTGCTGGTGAAACGTCAGTCTATAGAAGCAAAAGAAATTATAGGACAAGCTCTAAGCATGATTTTGAAGGGAGAAGATCAGATTCTTTTGCAACCCATCATGCCCCTCGTGGTAGGAGAGAAAAGACAGAAGCTTGGTTGCATGATTGTGATAATGACAAACCTAAGATAGCTCGAAGGAACGACTACATGTCTAAGCCTTCACACTCGATTCTTGGACCTGGAAAATCTCTTGTTACAGAGGAGAGAGCACCATTTACAAAGACGGAAAAGGTTCTCTTATTTGTTTACGTCCTTCTGCTTGTATTCTTGAACTGTTCCATGCTAAAATATTTAGCATAATATCAAGTTATACATTGGGTATGTGTAGGAGGAAAAGCTTTATGGAGAAATGAAGAGAATGAAAGGCTCGCATGATTCAGTTAGAGTAAAGAGGCATCCGAGAGATGAAACAGCTGTGAGTTTATAATGTGGTCAGCTTATGGGAATATTTTGAGTATATACTGCGTGTTGCATGTACTTTCATCCTCAATAGACTTGTAATTCACACATTTACTTTTTATAAATGTACATTGATTCTGACACCTCCACATTTTGGGTTAATATTTGAAGGTTGCAAAGAGATTCAGAGCTGACTTTCCACAGCGAGAACATGTGACAAAAGCATCAGTTTCTGGTATGCACCAAAGAACAAATCTGACTGAAGGGTAGGTAAAAATTTCTATATGTAATGATTATTTTCTTTTCTTCTTTATTTTATCAATTTAGTGTGTATATGTTGTGCATGTTTTGTCAATTTTGATGGACTTAAAATGGTTGTTAGTCTTTAATGAATCCGAAAATTCCCATGAAGAGAATTACAGTACAGTATCCATGTCTCATGATGCATTTAGCCGAACAAATTTTAGTTTCTGAAGTAAGTTGCTTTATTTAGATGGAAATAAATGGTTACTGTGGTGTGGTTTACACCACCACTTGTACTCTGATGCAGTTGTGGTAGTTTGCATTGTTAAGCATGGGTACCCTGTTTGTTGTGTTATCGATTTTTTTGTTTCACCTTTCAGGTGAACTGACATTAGTACCTCCCTCTGTCATGATGGCTAACACGAATAGGAAACTTGCTACTGCTATCTAAAACTATTGCAGGATTCATAACCCCATAAAGCCTTCCTTTTGAAGAGCTGGGTGAAAAG
Source organism: Populus alba (assembly GCF_005239225.2). Classification (NCBI taxonomy): domain Eukaryota; kingdom Viridiplantae; phylum Streptophyta; class Magnoliopsida; order Malpighiales; family Salicaceae; genus Populus; species Populus alba. The sequence goes on from NC_133284.1 coordinate 32,121,287, forward strand.
AGAGGAGGGATAATTGTCAAGCAGATTTCTCTTTAATCAATACATCAATGAGGTACCAATTATCTATGGAACACGTAGAAGTGCATTAGAATCTAGAGAGCATGACCTTGGGCTTTGCTTTCATTGAAGCTGTAGGCATTGTGTGACATGGGATGTGCCAACCGACATTGGGAGGTTATATGTGTCTGAAACAGACCGATTCTCACAGACTTGTCGTGAATACTTATTTGAATCATCTATAGTGATTAACACTGGTAAAGCTTGTTTTCATGTATAAATTGGCTGATTGTGAAATAAGTCATATTAATTCCTCTTGTAAGGTGCAGAGTATTAACTCTTTGATCACCAGACTTCACATTGTTCACCTGTCATGTCAAGACCGATTGGGTTCATATGTTTGAAGTGAGGTTCAAAGCTCAAGAAATGCTAGGTGTTGGTGTTTGTATCTGAGGATGCCAGATGCCAGATGCCTGGTTTGGTCGAGACGCTGACTTGTTAGTTAATCACTATTTTCAGTTTTGACAGATATTTGTTTCTAAACATGTAACTCTGTCCCACTTAGATGATTAATTGTCAGAATATTTTCATACTGCCTGCAATGCAAACCTGATCATTTCTTTCCCTTTTTCTGAATAGGCAACAGAGCTTATAGCATTCTTCATACTTTGTGTATTCTGCAGGTCTGTCATGGAGAGGCCATCTAGTTTCAGCGAGGATGAAACTGCAGAAACCAGTTCTTCAGCAGAATGAGGATCTGACAATTGATGGATTTGGATGGTATATGGGTTTGTGAGATCACCTCTCAGAAAGACAGCGATTCCCATTTACCTGATGAAGATGGCACGAAGTTGTGCAGTTGAGAGAATGTATTTCATCTGTTGGTGATCTTCCCATTCTACGAGGAAAGAAATTTTAGCTCGTTATGGCAACCAATTGGTTTAGCCAGTGATGTCATCAAGTATATACTTCGTAGTTTGTACAAATTTTGTCCTGAATACTAAAATTCTTTCCGGAGATATTCTGATTGTAAATCTGATTAGGCAAGACGCCTTCGATGTTGATGACCGCGTGCCACTGCACAGCATGCTCGTAGTGCTTTTTCGTGAAGGCAAATGATAGCAAGACTACTCTAGAAAGCTGTTTTCAGGGGATGATTGAAGTATTTTCTAGTTTCTATAACTAATGCATGTCATGACTTTTTCTTTTTCTCCCCTGTGAAATATGAAAGCACGGATTAATATTTTATTTTCTCCTTGGTTTGCAAGGTGATTGTTTGTTTATTGGAAATTCTATGATGATTAACTTGAGGGGTAGCTTTGATGGTTAAGTAGATGTATTCTCTTCTAATGAAACTGGAAATAAAATAACAAAATTCTCATGATTTTCTAGTTTTGACATGGATAATCAGAAAAGGATACTTAATATGGATCCATGGCAAAATCTTAATTTATAAGAGAATCCATCAATCCAGATAACCCAAGGTGATTAAATATCATGGAACACAAATTTAGTAAGCTTTTCAAAGAATTTAATTATGATTAGTAACCTCCACCCGAAAGAAATCCCAGCATAGCCAAAAAACAAGACATTTACTTGCGCATATGATAATCCTTTATATATATATATATATATATATTACCTGATACAACATTAATGTATCATAATTTATAGATGATTGAATTTGGAAATGAAGCATCATTCCAATGAGTAATTGGTATGATATCAAATTAAATTCTGTAATATTTAAGTGACGAATGTTTCGTTATACGAGGCATTTATTGCATGCGCAAGGCATATGTTATGTTGAAATCTGTATCGCTTTTAACGCATGACTTTGAAAAATTCACCTCTGTAAAACAATTTCAGTTGAATCCAGCATTATGATATATTCTACGTGAAAGATTGGTTACTAATGACTTAGTTACGTGACTCGTGTTTTGTTATTTGTTAGATAATTTTTTTTTTAACATGAAAATATAAATATGCAAGCTTTTTTTAATATGTTTTTTTGACATTATAAATTAAAAAGTTTATATATGTATTTGATTAAATAAATCAAGAGTTATTTGTGCAAATAAAAAAAATTATTTACTATAACTACATATTAAACTGAATAATTAAGAGATAGATATAAATAAAAAAAAATTGATCTTGTAACATGAATTTTGTACTCGGTGATGTTTAATAACTTTATCTATTTAAATTAATGTTTTATTTAATAAAATAATAATAACAAAAAACATGCTTAAAAAACCACTAGGAGCCCATCATTTATGTGAGAGAAATCCTTGTTGGAATACTTTATAAAATTAAGGAAAAATTTTTTTAGCATTCACAGAAAAAAAAAATCTTTTAACATCATAAAAAAAACATTGAAATCTTATATGTAAACTAAGTAAAAATTCAATTGTGTTACAATTAAAAAAATCATAAAAAATAAAATAAAAACAATTAATCTATAGTATTATATAATGAAATTGATAAAAAAAAAAAAAAACCAAAGAAGTAAAAAAAGGTCTATGCAAACTGGCCTTTAGCCCAACCCCGAGTGCTTGAATTATCTTATTTTTTTAAAATTTTTTAAGGAGTGATCTAAAAAAAATATAAATAGGTGACATGTCATCTGTCTTTCCCCATATTCATCATTGTGGTGGCTAAAACATTAAAGGTTGTGACCTTTTTTTTTTAATATCTAAACACCTATTTTTCAACTCATTTTTTTACCCAAAAATTGACCTAATATGTAACACCCTTCAAAATGTCATGCACTTTAAACTCTATTTCCTATAAATAATTACTACTTTTAGGGTGATTTTTTCTATATATAATAACCTAGCTTTACAGGAGTTTATCAAAATTTTAGCAAAATTTTTTTTATACCAGGAGATCTAAAGTTATTAACAAGTATTTGTAATGCTTCAATATACCAATCATACAAAGCCCAATTATTATCCAACCATCCTAGACTCATCATTTCACAACACAACTTATCATAATTATTATAATTCATTTTAATGTTACATCTTGCATTAAATTATAACATTCAAGATTCAAATTAAGATTTATAACCATAAATTATATTATACTATTAGTATAAGCTACAATAAAAAATAACATAAGTATAATATCATGGACTAGCATAATTAAGTTGAATTTACAATTACACAATTTAAGAGAAATTAACATTTAGTTACAAAAAGATAATTATTACAATTCTTTATAAAATTAACAAAGATCTCTAAATATCTATTATGCAGCTCGAAGCTGAGATGTATCTATAATTACTACACAAGAAACAATTAAATACGTAACAATAATTTACTTAAATAATTAAAATAAATACAGTAACATGTTTGAACACAATTCATCTTAAAAACTTATACCAATATCATTCACACAATTAATCTTTAATTTATATGGTTTATTTTCTATGTCAATATTTTTTATTTATCATTATTTCAAATACACATTCTCTTTTCTAAAATGTAATCTCCATATTAAGCTCTTTTCAACTAATATCTAACACTAGATAATTTTTTATTCGCCTAAGTCTAAACATTATTTTCACTTACAAACAATTTAAATTCTTTATCCTTGACCATATAAAACTCCTTCATCCAAGAATCCAATTTCCATTTCTCATTAATCCCATTATCATAAATATTAATTCTTTATATTCATTAGTGGATTTTATTCTCATCACTAGAATTAATTTCTTCTGTCTTATACCGGGCATTAATCCCATCACCAAAATTAATTTCACTACCCCTTACCGGGCATGAATCTCATCATTAGAATTAATTTCATTGTTCCTTATTGGACATTAATCCCATCATTTCTTCCACTATATGTTTTACAAATTAAATATAAAATAACATAATATATTCAAAATATTATAATGACAATCTTACAAAAGAAAATGTTAAGGTATTGAACACAATTCATTTCAAAATGCCTCCCTGCTGTAGCACAGCTCTCAAAACCGCTCTTTTATCAACAAGCATATTAAATTTTCTTCTTATATTTGTATGGAATAAATTCTTTTTTCCAAATATTTATTTAACAATTTAAACTAGCCAATTTCAATCGGTTTGATTTATTCAATTAAAACTATCATCTTTCATTTAGTTCATTTCAAATTCCACATTTTCTCAATTCTTTTAACAAAGGAAATCCCATATAACATAACACATGTAACCATTTCTTACACTCATTTTTCATTCTCATTACTTCAAAAAATTTCAGAATTGAGAGAGTGTGGTTGATAAATATCCATAAGCTTTGGCACCGTCAAGACGAAACGGAGGAAACGAAATGCGTGGTGGATCTTGTCCAAAAAAACATGACTCAAACTCACATCTTGAAACCTAGTGAAAATGATGCATTGATTTATGGGAGCATGAAAGTCAAGGCTCAGGATGTCTTCATGATCTTTCCTCTTCATTGACATGCAGTATGCAAGTGTTTCTTGATACACTAACGTGGTTCAAAACTTCAAGCCAAGAACCGTTATCGATTAATTCCTGTCGTCCTTACCAATGGTGCTACGATTATATTAGCAATCAATGCAGGGCTTGCTTACAGAGTTCAGTCATGTTAAAATGGGAGTGACTAAATGATTATAGTGTCAACTCACCGAAAATGGTGTCCTAATTGTGACTTTAATTTCTTTCCCGGATAGTCTATGGAGGTTTGGAAAGGATTACACCAACTTCAAGTCAAGAAATGGAAATTCTAGCATCACAATTCTATGCTGCGTCCAACTTTTAATGCTGAGGTTTCCATTTTATTGATACCATGCTGGTTTTACACGGGAAACTTCTCTCTCTTTTCCAGTTAGGCACGTTGATTGAGACTGATTCTCTAGTCCTCGCATGATCATGTCATTATTAGTTAACACATGATAAAATGTTGGAGGTGGTTTGCCTGACTAATGGTAGAATCCCTCTAAAAGGTAAATCCTTGCAGTGGGGTTTAATTCCAGTTGGCCTAACACATAAACCTAATCAATGAAAGCTTACCACACGGTTCCTTGTAAAGATTTTGCATCTTGCGTGTGGCCGCCTCTCTGGACCTGTTTGGCATGTACATTCAATAATTTTGAATGATTCATTCTAGTTCACAGAAGAAAGCCGTAAGGGCCAGGCAATGTGTACACATAAAGTGAAAAATATGGATTTTAACTCGGAGAAGTAGGGCTGTCTCTCTAAAATTGACGTTATACGTTGACACATTAGCTTTTAAAAGTTGGCTTGAGTTTGGATATGTAAATGAAGTCATATGAAGGGTACCCCTCGATTTGAGGTTTGACAGGCACTATTCGGAACAATGAAAGAGGCTAGGGCCTTTGCCTTTTGGAGTTCTTATGTGGCAATCATTGTTGGGCTTGTGCTTATAAGCACATCACTTCCCACTAAGGTAGGACCACCATGGGGAAGAAGAGAAAAAAGCAGCCCAGAATCTCTGAATTGTGTGGCTATTGCTCCTTTTCTCAAAAGCGCACCAACTGGCTGAAGTTGTATTGGTCCCGATTAGTAGAGTTTTCAAAGAGAAACGGTGATAGAGATCTAAGCGCAAGGACGCGTCAATGAATGCACATTACCTAGAATTTAATAGCGATAGACAGTGGCAGCCTTGCATAAGCAACGATGAATTTGACAAGCAGCGTGCAATAATTTGTGCAAGTTATTGAGCTCTTGATTTAGCATGGGCGTGAGGCTTAGATCATGAACCTTCTAAGCTAGCAACATACACAATAAAAACTGACAGTTGGGACTGTCAAGTGGACATGTAGATCGTTGGTTAGTTGTGGCAGTTATGGACATCCAAATCTTGGGAACATGGGAGCAGAATGTGGGGTAGAATTGAGTTGTTCTACAAGCTACTAAGATCATGGGATAATGGGGGGGGGGAATTGCCAACAACTTGCTAGAAAATAGGCAACTAAGTTCATGGAGAACATGGGGGAGAAAATGCCCCACTATGTTCGAAAAAATAGGGATCATGGTTGTGCCTTGTAACTCATATATCTTTGTCTATAAATAGGCTACAAAGCCTTTGTTGTGTAGCATGTAATCATTGTACATAGCGCACACACTTATACTGTGTAATCCTTTATTGACGAGATTAATAAAGGTTGAGAGATCTTCTTGTATTCTCGGTGTGCTTTGAGTTCATTTACTTGTGTATATTATTTGTTTACGATAAGGCAATTATAGGAACCTCTTTGGATGAACAAAACAAATAGTTGTATGCAAACGCGAGTGAAAATGAGAGGCAAGCTTAGTCTAGTTGAGACTAGACTGCCGTATAGGGCTGAATTTTGGGATAAAAAATTTAAACCTATAACAATTGGAATTGTTGTTACTCATTTTTTTGAGACATGCGTGCTAATGGAGATGGTGTATATCCTCTTTAAATTGAAGGCAGGAGTTTAGTTCAAGGTTGCTGGGAGATTGACAAAAACAAAGGAGAAGGAAATGTTTTTCGGACCATGTTTCAGCTAGCATCTGCTCTCTTTATCCTTCCCCTTTGCTGTCGAAATTGTCAGGATTCTTAGGCTAATTATGAGTCTTTAAAATGCTAAATTTTTTCCTTTGCTATCTGGTCTCTAAGGTTTGATAAATCCCTCAGAAGCTGCACTAAAAAAAACTGGCTTTGCTGTTGTCGTAATTTTTTGTTCCAACTTAGGCTTTGATTCTAATCTGGTTCCGTGCAATATCCGCCCATCCCAGCTATATTTTGTCACTCATGACATGTTAAAAAATTGACCTACACTTTTATTGGGTCCTAGGGCTTGCTATTTTTATAGCAGACTCTCAGTCAAAGTAGGATGCTTGGCACCATCAGTTTCCTGATTTAGATCAGGAGATCCTTTTTGACCAACCAGGTTGCAGCCAATTTCTGTACTTCAAAATGAATTTATCTCATTTCTAATCCCTTATGAAAGTTATAGTCCTATACGTGTATATGAATTTTGGTTTTTGAATCGCCTGATTTTGATATCAGAAGCTCAAGATATCCCCGTTTGAATATCTCAAAGTGAGAGTAAAGAACTTTGCGGCAAGCAAGATTTTTTACCCGAATTTCGCACTAAATGATTTGCTTCCATCACGATTGTGTTGGTCTTTATTCTTAGGTTATACTCTCAGTCATATCAGGATGCTCAACATATATCAATTTTTTTAATCAGATTAGGAGACCATTTTTACCAACCAGATTGCGGATCGATTCTATTCTGTAAAATGATTTTTATCTCACCTCGAATCCTCATGAAAGTTGTATTCCTACATGTGTATATGAATTTGGGTTTTGAATCGCTTGATTTCAACATCAGAAGCTCAAGATATTCACGTTTGAATATCTAATGAGGAAGCGAAAATTCTGCCACAAATTTTTTTTCTACCACGGGAAGGATTTTGCCCCCTAGTTTGTAGGACTGAATTGAAAAAAAAATCTAAAATAAGGGATTTAATGGCAGATATAAATGGAAAAGAAACTTGGCAGGGTTTTGGATAAATGAAAAAAAAGGGATAAGATCCGGAAATGAAAATTCTACCACGAGGGGTTGCATTTCTGCTATAACAAAAAAACAAAATGACACTGTCTGTCTCTCTTCTTCATTAATTCTCTATAGCTAAACGGTGTTGTATGAGAACAAACCCTTTGCTGAAAATTTAAATAGCATGCCACTGTACCCCCGTCTGCCTTGTCGTCCCTCCTCTGCAACCATTCCCTACTAATTTTTTAAAAACTGCCATCCTTCCCTCTGCAACTAGGCATGTACAGGACAACCCCCCCTTTTCACATCTGTGCAGCTGCAACTCAGAGCTTCAGCCTAAAGGAAACGGTTTTTTGCACCTCCTCTGTGCCAGCTATGGAAGAAGACACAGGGGGAGCCTCACACCATCTAATGGCTGGGATTTCATCCCTAATACAGACAGCTGGGATAAGGAGGCATGAGGCTGGTCTCCAAGTTTGGCTTGACTATATAAACAAGCTGTGAAGAGAAAGCAAAAAAAGGAGGAAAAGAGGGGGACATGAGGAAAGAGTGAAGAAAAACATAGAGAGAATGAGTATAAGGCTGAGGAGGGAAATAGAAAAACAAGGAGAACGAGAGAGGATCATCTTAGTTTATCCTACATTTCCAAGTAGGAGTTCATAAAATCTAAGGGTTTTTATTACTCCTAATGGAAAAAAGAGGAAGCCTTTCTTTAGTCTTCAGAGGCAGCAAAGCAAAGGCTTTTCCATCCTTCTATACTTCCTCATCTGCAAGCTATATCGGCAGGTATAAGTTTAGGCCTTTTGGCTTCCTGTTATTTTCAAAACAGGCATCTGTTTTGTGTGTTCTGTTCCAATTTTGTTTCTCCCTTTGCTTTGGATATTCGTTCTTTATGCTGACAGCAGGTTAGATGCTGGACCATTGTCTCTCCCATGACTTTGAGTTTAGATGTTTGTCTATGTTAGAGTTATATGTTTCTTCCTTTTTCTCCTTCGTGAGGAACCGTGACCCTAAAAGGCTCCCCCCACCCCCTTTTCTCTTTTATTCGAGTGTCTCTCTGCCTTAGGATGTTGTATAAGAGGAGCTTAGCTCCTAAATAAAATTCTGTCCAGAAAAAGGAAAAAAAAAAACAAAAGAAGGCCCTTTTCAGTTGAGGTGATATTTCGGCTAGTTCTGGAGTGTGCTTTTCCTTCCTATGTGCTTTGAAAGAGAGATAGTTGGCCATTTGATTTGTTGTTTCTGTTTTAGTGTCTTTGATATACATAATATAAAAGGGTGGGCGTGAGCAACAAGTCCTGTTATAGGTTTGGGTTTCAAATGCTTAGCTTTCATGTGTATATGACTTAATCCCTCCTGTCAAAGATGATGGGTCATGCAATATTTAGGCTTTGAGTTGATAAGCTATGTTTAGTTTTCTTGTTCTATTGCTGTGAGAAACCGTAGGTTTTAAAGGTTTTCATCATCCCTGCTTTCCTTTGCTTCGAGCCTCTCTTTGCAAATGGAACATTACATAGGAATAAGTGGCTTATAGGTGAAGAAGAAAGAGTGAAAAACGTGAGGGAGGGGTTTTTTAATTAAGGGACTTTGCTTCTTTTTTTTTTCTTTTTTTTTTTCGGCAGGTTTTGGTTTCATGCTTTCCTTACTTGTTTTTGTGAAAATGAAATAGCATACACATTGTTTTTTAGTCGCAACATTTAATATGTGTTCTTTCCCGCCGTGTGAAACGAGCATGGTATTTGTTTCAAGATAAAAAGGATGGTGGTGGGTCACGGTAGGATTTGGGTTTCAAAGCTTTGATTTTCATGTGTATACGGACTTACTATTTTCTGTTAAAAATAGCGGGTCATGCTATTTTTGGTTTCTGAGTTTGAGAGGATGGACCAAAATATGTTGAATAAGATTTGGCTTTGAAAAGTTTTTTCCCTCACCGGTTTCCTCCTGCTTTGTTTACACGCACTGTTTGAGTCTTACAGTGTTTGCAGTGTTAGAAATATATGTGATGGCTTGTTGTTTTAATTATGTTTACTGTGATGTTTGTGTTTTGATATAATAAAAATGTTTTTTTGTGTGTTGCATACGGCCAATACCATAACATATTTTAAATTTTTTATTAAAAAAAAAGAAGCAAGCAATTATTCGAGGTTTCCAAAAATATGTTTTAGCATGGATTTCTTAAATACAAAAATTATTTTCTTGCATCTTGGATTTTACAACGTGTTTGTAAATTCCAAAGGGTGTTGGCCAATATTTCAAAAAACATAAAAATCTTATTTTTGAGAATTCATCTTTATTCACTATTATCACTATTAATATTTGAATAAAGAAATCCCAAAGGCTGTAAATATTCAAAATATTATTAGGAATAATTTGTTATTATTCACTATTAATGTTTGGATAAAAAAAATCCAAAAGGGATAAATATCCGAAATATTATTAGGAATAATTTGTTATTATTCACTATTAATGCCTAATAATTTGTTATTATTCACTATTAATTTTGGATAAAAAAAAATTCAAAAGGGATAAATATCCGAAATATTATTAGGAATAATTTGTTATTATTCATTATTAATGTTGGGATAAATAAACCCAAAAGAGGTTAATATTCAAAATATTATTAGGAATAATAACATATTATTCACTACAAATGTTTGGATAAAGAAACCCCAAAGGGGTTGATATTCAAAATATTATTGGGAATAATTCGTCATTGTTCACTGTTAATATTTAGAAAAAGAAACCCCAAGTGGTAAATATCAAAAATATTTTTCTAAGAATAACAAGTCATTATCCCTCAATAATATAAGGGAAAATAAACCCATGAAAGGTAAATGTTCAAAATATTGTTAATAGGAATACAACTTGTTTAGTTTTAACATAAGGGCAGATTTATGCTTGAAATTTTATTTAGAACCTTTTAATCGCACATCCTTGGAAGAAGCCTCAATTATAATTAGGGACATTTCAAATTTTGATTCCATAATTTATAAGCCATAGAAAATATGAAATACTAAGGCAAAAATGGGCTTTTAAAGCACTTTGAATTTCCTTAGATTTCTAACTTAGTTTTTTTTCTCTTCCTTGCGATTTACGAGTCGTGAAGACTTGCAATACTAAGGGAAAAATAAGCTTTTAAGCACATTGAATCTCCTTAGATTTCTATCTTAGCTGTCTCTAAATTCATAAATTCTGAATTTATTTCAAATCAAACATAGACTTCAAGAGATCTGCATCATTTCTCTTTGGCACTCTGCAGACATATCTAAAGGTATGATCCTTATTGGCCAAGGGTTTTTTCCCTTAGACTTTAAACCCAAGTTCGTTCGTCAGAGTAGACTTATCCTAGGAAACTAATGGGATTAGAAACATCAACACCATAACAATTATAAGGCAAACCAAACACCAAGAAGCTTACCTTAGGTAGGGTGTACTAGGGGTGCTAAAACCTTCCCTTTACATAACCAGTCCCTTGCCTTAGAATCTCTGAAAGACTAGTTAGGTTTCCTAGTGACCATAATACTAGGTGACGACTCCCTTTTTTCACAAAACAAAGACCTTAACATCAATCCCTTCAACCATCGACGTCGCGCTCTTGCGAGGGTATGACAAGATGGCAACTCCCTTGGGGACCCTTGGACTAGGCTTGGTATTTGTTTGTTTATGCTATGTATTGTTGGTTTGTTTTCTTTTTTGCTATGAATGGTTAAATACTTTAGCATGCATCTTTACATCCTGTCATGCATGGTATATTGGATATGGATATAGATGTTATTACATCCTGTCATACATCACCTTTATTATTATCTTTTCGAGAGCACACACATTAAACTTTAAGTTAGGTGGGAGGCTAGCAGCTTGCCTTATAACATGAGTCAAGGTTTAAGTTTGTGTATACCCCAACTCTTTGTTGAGTGCTTAGACTGGTGGTGATTGGTATACGTGTCATCCCACTATCTACTGAGCCCCCATATTGCCTTCACGAGGGTGATCATTGGGACAACAAGAGACCCTCTTTAGAGACCAAGTAGCAAGCCTACCCCATGTCTCACATAAAAGAACTAGAACCTATCCTTAGGGTGTATGCTTCGTAATATCTCTTGTTTGCATTAAAACAAGCCTAACCCCCAAACATCTTGAATTGCAGGACTTGTGAACGAAATGGCCACCATTGCTAAATTTTCAATCATTTAATATGAAAAAAATTCTGAACTATTATAATTGACTGAAGGAGACTCCCCTAGAAGTGATGCTAAGAAACTATTGCTAATAAAAAATCTGAATTGCACAGTAAATGAGGTGAAAAAGTTAATAGCTCACTTTCAGAATATGGATGAGGTTGCATTTCTTAGGAAATATGGACACTTGATAGATATTACAAAGGTGGAAGTTTTAAACCCGGCAGTGCGAGCTTTATTTCACTTCTGGGATCCGGATTATCGGTGTTTTTCTTTTAAGGGCATTGACCTATGTCCCACTATGAAGGAATATGCGATGTTGACTGAGTTTCCAAACCATCTGCGTAGGGTTTACTTTCCTTTGAGATTTGACAAGATCATCCCTGAACTATTAAGGCTGCTCAAAATCTCTAATTTGGAGAAGTTTTTGGAGAAGAATGCTACTGGTCTAAAATGGAAGATGCTAGAAATTGAACTAGAAAAGAAGACAGGATCAGAAAAAGAGAGATTGGTTGATTTGGGCATGTTTGGCCTTGTGTTATTCCCAAGCCAAACAGGTGTAATAAGTTTGGAGGCCGCATCTGCTTATGTAGAATATGAGAACACCTAAATCAATCCAATGGCCGTTATTATAGCTGAAACCATCCTAATACTTAACCATTGTAGGAGGGCTGGAAAAGGAGTAATAAGGTACTACACACAGTTGTTGTATATCTGGATGGTTAGCCATATTGAGACAAAAAAGCCTGTCTTCAATAATTTTTGGTGGTTCAACCAAAGACCATTGAAGATAGTGGAAAAATAAGAATGGGGAAAATTAGACAACCAAGGTTGGGTAGGCAAACTAGAAAATTTGCCTGAAAGTGATTTCAAGTGGAGAGCCCTATGGGTCACGGTAATGGATGTCTTAGTGAGTTGTGGGCAAAGACACTGGGTGCCTTTGGTAGGGATCGCAGGTTATGTAAGTTATGCTCCTGCCCTTATGATGAGACAACTTGGGGGCATACAATTTGTTCTGAGGACCATGGGAATTGCTCAATTTTTTGGTTTATTCAAAGATCTCATTACACAAGAAGTTTTGGAGATCATCAAACAGGATTGGAAGCATCCGGTTTTGGTCGAGAGTATCAAAGCTTTGAGGGATCCAAGTGCCAGTGAAGAATATACAAGATGGGGAGACTTGGCTACTTCGGTCATGCCTTACTCGGGAGTCAGATCTTGCCAAGTTGTGGAGGCATCAATTAAAAGGAAAAGGATCAGCAGTGAAGAAGAGTTGAGAAGACAAGTGGAAAAGCTTTAGATAGAATTAAGCAAGAGTAAAAAAGACAAGACATTATTAGAAGAAATGATGCTTGAAAGGGACAAAAGGAGAGCCTTTTTAGATGAGCAAATACAGTCTAGAGATGCGAGAATATCAAAGCTGGAGTTGAAGCTGAGAGAGGAGAAGATTGCTAGGGAAGAAAGTGAAAAGGAGCTAAAAGGATTAAGTTTAGACTAGATGCAAAGCTGCTCTGAACTTGAAGCATTGAAGATTGATTTCAATGATTGTCAAGGAAGCACATAATATTACCGAGAGAAATTTGCACAAGTTCAGGCTGAGCAAAAAGGATATCCAATTGCTTTCGAGAGTCAAAAGTTAAATGATGTTGAATAAAAATACTCGATCTATGAGAAGGAAATGATGGTAATGGTGTACCCCCTTAGCATATGAAGAGTATATATGTTAAGACTAAGATTTGTTGCCAAAACTGACAAAATTACTAACACATTCTTCAGGACATAGAAGAAATTATCGGAGCAGGAAGCTAGGTGACAAGAATTCTTGGCTGAGTATGACTTTGTATGAGAGCACAAACTAAGAAGGCATAATCAAGATGCGAATGCACTCAACATACACGAGGTAATTACTATTGTTCTTGCTATTGTTCAGGTGGAGTCGAACATGCTGGGTCAACTTTGTCAAGCTGTTGGGGAAGATGCAACATATAAGAAGCTAAATGATTTGTTATGAGAAGGGACAATACAGAGGTATTGGTTAGAACAAGACCTACTTTATGCAAAAAAAAAGGTTGGATTTTAAGGCTAAAAGGAGAGTTGCAAGAATATTTGATAACAAAGACTCATGACCCGTAGTAGGCTGGACATCTAGGTAGAGAAAGAATGCTTGTTTTTTTGTTGCAAACTTATTATTGGCTGAAGATGGACAACGTAGAACTTTATGTCAAGACTTGTCTAGCGTACCAGTAAGACAAGACCTTACAGCAGTGAGAGGCAGGCTAGTTACAACCACTGTCGATTCCAAACATGCCTTGGGTGTCAGCTTGTGGATTTTCAAAGGTGGATGGCATGAACATTGTCATGGTTGTCGTAGACAAATTCACCAAGTATGCGATGTTTGTGGCTGCCCCGTTGACGTGTACAGCTGAAGTGGCCGCTGAGTTATTCTATCAAAACATGGTGAAGTATTTTGGAGTACCTTTTGACATCGTAAGTGATCGTGATGTGTGATTTACAGGTAGATTCGGGACAACATTGTTCAACATTATAAGAACAAAGCTGAAGTTTTTCACTGCCAATCATTCCCAAATCGATAGGTAGACATAAAGGATAAAGGCTTTGTTGAAGGAATATTTGAGACACTATATGACAACAATGCAACAAAACTAGTTGGATTTGCCAGATAGTATGTAATTTTGCTACAATCTTAAAAAATCCTCGACAACAGAAACAAGCTCATTTAAGTTGGTTTTGGGAGCACAACACCAAACTCATACTAAGATTGCAATGCAAAAATATAATAGGAAAGTCTAGCGACGTATAAGTTCGCAATGGAGCGACAAGAGTTGTTTGAGCAAACCCAAGATAACTTGCATAAGGCAAGGAAAAGGATGCTGAAATATGCCAACAAAAAACAAAGACTTTTGGAATTCAACGAGGGTGACAAGGTTTTGCTTAAGTTAACTCCACAAATTTAGAAGAAAATTATGGGAAAGACAAAGCATTAAGGTTGAAGTCAAGATACGTTGGACCTTTTAAAATCATGAAAAAGGTCGGGGTTGTTGCTTATAGGCTAAAGATACATGAATGGCTAAAGGTTCATCCTACATTTCGCATAAGTTATTTAAGACCTTTTCTTGAAGACCAAGAGGATGCAAAATAAAGTAAGTCGTAAAAAGCTCATTCTATAATTCATAAATAGTTTGATGATGGTATCATTAAGGTCATAAATCATCGTCGACTTGGCCAACATAGGAAGAATCGACGAACTATGTTTTTAGCAAAATGTGCGAAAAAACATAGATGTTTCATGGGAGAAGTACATAGATTTATGGCAATTCAAAGAATAGGTACAAAACTACCTCACGTCTATTCCAATGAGGACGTTAGGCTTTTCTGAGGGTGGTTTGTTAGAGCTCTAGGTGCGAGGACGCGCCAACGAATGCATACTGCCTAGAATTCAACAGCAATGGACATCGGTAACCTTGCATAGGCAACGACGAATTTGGCAAGCAACATGGAATGATTTGTGCAAGTCATTGAGCTATTGACTTGGCATGGACCTAGGGCTTTAATCATGGACTATAAAGGCTAGCAGCAGACAGAAACTAGCAGTTAGGACTGCCAGGTGGACATGCAGATCGTGGGTTAGTGGTGGCAATTATGGACATCAAGATCATGAGAACATGAGGGCAGAACTGGGTTGCTCTACAAGCTACTAAGATCATGGGATAATGAGAGAGAAACTACCAACAACTTCCTGGAAAATAGGCCATTAAGTTCATGGAGAACATGGGAGAGAAAATGCCCTATTCTGTCTGGAAAAATAGGGATCATGGTTGTGCCTTGTAACTCACATATCTTTGTTTATAAATAGGTTGGAAAGTCTTGGTCGTAAGGGTGAGCATTTTCGGTTCGATTCGGTTTTTATCTAAAAAACTAACCAAAATAAAGTTTTGAAAAACTAAAAAATTCAAAACAGAACCGGTTCAAACCGACCGGTTGCGATTTGGTTCAATTTTTTAACCTAAAAATCAGAAAACCTGTTTTCTCCTTCAAGATTCACTATAAGCTATCTTCAAGCAAAAGTTTATCAAAGAAAATAAACATAAACATCTCAAAGCACTATATTAATTTTCAATATAATCGAATTATGAACATAAAGTATTTAAAAAAGAAATCAACAATAAAAAAAGTTACAATCACAACCAAAAGCAGGAGAATTCAGGCTACAGTTAGATCTAGTAGAACTCATCAATATGCAAAAACTTGCAGATGCTTGAGCCATGGGCACTCATCTCCTTCTCTTTATAATAAGTATTCAGTGCCTTAAAAGAAAGCCTGAATTGAGAAGTGAAAGAGCTTATGGAGTCAAAGAAATCCTGCAGGTAGGACTCTGATCTTGTCTCCTTCTTATCATTGTCCTTCTTATAAGCAGCAAAGAACCTCCCACTGGCCATACCTTTAGTTACAGTTACAGATATGTGCGTGAAGGTGAAAGTGTGAAATGTGAATTGTGAGAGAGTGATTGAGGACCAAGGAGAAGGACGACGGAGTTTAGTGGATGCTAGGGTTAAGAATAATTACGCGTTTTTTTTTTATATTAATAGTACCCCCAACTGAACTGGTTTAGTTCAATTAGGGTTTTTCCGGTTTCAGATTTCTGAAACCAAAACCAAAACCTAACCGAATCGAAAATTTTTATAAAAATTTTAATCAGTTTTTATTTACGGTTCGGTTTTTTTGGTTATTTTTTTTCTTGGTTTAATCAGTTTCTCAGTTTTTTTGCTCACCCTTACTTAGTTGTAGCATGCAATCATTATACACGCGCACAAACACACTTATATTGTGTAATCCTTTGTTGACAAGATTAATAAAGGTTGAGAGATCTTCTTGTATTCTCGGTGTGCTTTAAGTTCATTTACTTGTTTATGTTATTTGCTTATAATAAGACAATTATAGGAACCTCTTTGGATCAGCAAAACATATAGTTGTAGGCAAACATGAGTGAAAAGGGGAGGCAAGACTTAGTCTAGTCGGGACTAGACTGCCGCAAAAGGCTAAATTTTGGGGTGAAAAATTTAATCTTGTGATAATTGGTATCAGAGCCCGGTTAATTCTAAGACCGTGCATCTCGAAGTCATGGAATCTATTCGAGAATGGTTGATGCGAGAGAAATTGGAGTATTTTTTAGCACATCCACTCTAAAAAGAGAAATCGATGGGAGCATCATTGACTAAATAACCTATTTTACTTCCACTATAATTTGAGATTGACACAAAAATATTTTCTTTTCTCTTATTCTTCAAAAGTTATTTTATATTATTAAGTAACATCATTAATACTTATATTGTGTACCTTCACTTTGATTTTGTAGGAATTATTGGAAAGGATGAGATTATAGTCTAACTAATTTTGAAGCATTTTCTGAAACTAAAATTTAGATAGTAAAAGATAATCCTTCATCTTTCACAACCGTAGTAGTATAAATCTTTCATCGTGATTTATCAATCATGACTATTCAAGATACTTTAAATGAAGGTAATCGAAGATTTGATCCTTTAGTTATTAGTTGTTTGAAAATAAATTATTGTTTAACATGTAATGTTTATTGGTTAATTTTGTTTCAATTATAGATTTGATAAATATAAATGATATTAAAGATGAATGTGATAATGAAGATACACGGAGAATGGTGATGTTTTAATAGACATTAATGAGGTTTGCTCAATCCCATTGGTTTTTGATTCAAATTTTGCTCCTATATATGAACACTGAAGAACTTAATGCCTACATTCAACCAAAGTAAAAATATTGTTGTGTTAGAAAAAGTGTGGTCATTCCAATGAGGTTTTGTACTTTACCATTTTTTTTTTTTAAAAAAAAAAAAATTCTACTAGTGTTAAGTGTTTAACATGTTTTAAATTTTTTTGCTTTTTTTATGTAGCGGAGAATGTTAATTTATGGATTCTAATGCAAAGTGGAGTTTGGATGTTGCTTATATATTTTATGATAAATTATTTATCTCTAGAACAACTTGTTATTTTATTATCCTTGTCTTTATTTTTATTTATTTTTTAATTTTAAGACAATCATGTTAAATGTTTGTTTATTGAAGACAAATGCCCCTTCTAATATGTTGATGCTAATTAGTTATGCTAGCATATATGTTAATGTGATATTTTTCTTCTATACTAGCTAAATTTTATGTTGAAACAACCATATTAATGTATGCTTGGTTCTTGACCCGAGTTAACCCACCTAACCCGTGAGCGGGTCATTTTATCGGGTCAATTATCGAGTCGAGTTTTATAATTATAATGAAAACATTGTAACTCTTAACAAAACGTATTGTGAATAAGAATAGTGATTTTATTATTTTGCTCTTAACAAAAAAGAAAAACTCATATGCTAATATTTGAAGGTTAAATGGTCTTCGTACAAGAACTATTTAGGCATTTTAAAGTTGATTAGGATAATTCAGGACTTTCTTATTTTTTATGGACAGTAATATTACAACAATAACCTTAAAAGTAAAAACATTTAAGCTAAGATGAAAGGTATTTTTTTGTCATTTTCCTTTTCAATGTACAAAATAACATATTTGCCTTTAGATTAAAAAATACTAATCGGCTATTATGGGCTTTTATTGTCTTTTTATGATTAAATGCACAATGAAAATGTAATTTTGTAAGTTGTGCATTTGTTTTTATCAATTTGAGTTAAAGACAATTTGGTAGTTTAACATATATAAAATATTAAAAAAAAAGTAGTTGACATGTGTAGTGCATGCGTCAGTCGCTTAGTCATCTCCGAATGGCAAGGATAGTTGACTCAAATGGTGAAAAATAGGGTTTTTATGTGACATTTGATTCTTCTTGACCTCCCCTCCATTCTTGAGTGGCGTGTGTCATAAACGAAGCTTCGGTGTAGTGTCGATAACCCTTTTTTTCTTTTTCTTTCTTCTCTCTCTCCCATTGATTTTTGCGCCTTACCCTTTAGTTTTACAAATTATCCTTGGAACTTTTTTTTTTTTTGGATTTTATTCTTGTTTTATTCTTATTATTTATTTTATTTTAAATAGCTTATAAAATTGAAATTCCTTTTCAATTTCATTTCCATTCATTTTTTTTTTGTTTTTAATATCTTGTCCCTATTTTTTTTTAATTTCTATTTGTCTTATTTAAGATAATTTCTAAAATTAATTTTTGTATAGATTTCATTATCCTTAAGGTTTTTTTCCTATCAAATTTTATCTTTATTCTTTTGATTGCGATTTTCTTTTGCTTTTACAACTTTTTAAATTAATTTTTTTTTATTTCATCTTTCAACATTAAATTTATTTAGAATTTAGCTTCTTTATTGAATTCAGGTCTAGCATTTCATGGGTTGTAAGCTTAAAAGATTTACCCAGCTCCATGAGATTTGCCCAAGTTTGCTTGGGTCTTTTTATCTTTTTTTTTTAAACTCATGTTCTTTTGATTTCATCCTTAAGAATTTATTTAATTAGAGATTGAACTTTGTTATCTTTTTTTATGCTTTTTACATCCTTTGTTTTATCCTTTTTTTTTTTGATTAATGGGTTTATTTCGGATTTTTTTATTTGTTATTTTTTATTAAATTAAATAGAATTATTGATTAAATATAGACACGAGATGCTTATTTCATTATATCTTGTTTTATTTGCCTTTTGGATCATTGCCCTAGCAACACGTGTGAATTTTTTCAGTGTTTTCATATAGTCTTTTCTAGTGGCGCATGAACCATCTTGACAATTTTTTTTTTTATGATGGGGCAGGGGGGAGAACAATGGGGAGTCTTTGATGGATTTTTTTTTTCTTTACAGGTATGATACTAGCGGCTCAATTTTTACAGTTAATTATTGTTATAAAATTTTATTTGATTAATCTGTTATCATTTTTTTTTAATGTCAAAATCCAAGTTGAATTGTGTCATCTTTGCATTCTCAAGTCACCCCATCTGTTACCTATCGGAATCATGTCAGAACACTTGGATCTGTACTTGGAATAATTTGGTGTGAACGTAGTCATATTATTGCCAACTTTATGCCTTACTAACCTAAATCGTAAATTTTAAGACACTTGCAGCAAGAAAACCCTTTTCAGTCAACTGTGATTGAGGTCCATGGATTTTTCACGTAGCGAAGAAAAAAAATAAAAAGTTTTTACGTCCATTCAAGCAGTGGATTAATGCCACGTGCTTTGGTCTCTGGGTTCATCTAATTGTTAGGCTTTCAAGTCAATGGCTAGAGAGAAAAATTGCTTATTCAAGTCTTAATTTTCAGTCCCTTCCACTTTGATTTGAAAACAAACAGAAACAGACTCTGTCTGGAAAAAGAAAAAAGAAAAAGAAAAAAAGAATTCAGTTCACAAAGACCACCCTTCCTCCACCCGAGAAACAGATCATAGGGCCGTGAACGGAATTTTACTGAGGCGGAGGATGCACCTTCACGGCTTCACTTCCGTGAATTTAGTTTTACTCTACCCTTCCTTCATCGGAGAATAGAAGCTTCCATTTTTATTGGTTACCACTAATTGATTGATTCTCCATCCAACTCATATAATGACTCGATAGTAAGATATATTTTCAATTTCTAATTAAACATGAAAATAATAATAATAATAATGGTGTTTTCAAATATTCTTCAACCTTCAAATATAAAATAGATTATTCAAAATAGTTTGTCCTATAAAATAAGAAATAATAAATATTCATAATATTGCTTCTGCAAATACAAAAAATAAAAACATTTTATATTTGCAAAACAATGAAAGAAAATCAATAACAAATACTTCTTTTTTTTAGATCTTGTATTATTAATGTTTATCAAATCCGTTATAAAACTCCAACAAGAAAAAGAAATATTAATGTTTGAGATTGCAATAATAATTATTTTTTAAAATTTATCTTAAAAATATATTAAAATAATATTTTTTAAATTTATTTTTGACATCAGTATATAAAAACAATTTAAAATTTAAAAAAAATTAATTAAAAATTAAAAATTAAAAAAATCTCATAAACTTTTTGAATCCAAAAATAAATACACTCATCGTATTTTTGTCGATACACGATTTAGAGAGTGTTTAAAAGGGAGTTTTAGCATGCTTTTCTCAAAATTTTTATTTTTTTGTTTTATAATAATTATTTTAGATATTTTTGTTATGTTGATATAAAAAAATAAATTTTAAAAAAATAAAATAAATATTATTTTAATATTTTTCTAAAATTTTTTAATAAAAACTAATCTTTTTTTTTTTTTTTTTTTTTGTTTCCACCTCCGTTTCCATTAAGATTTAGAGGGTGTTTGGAAGTGTGATAGCGGTTGCTTTTCAAAAGCTTTTCGTGTCGAAAAGCATGCCAATAATATTTTTTTTATTTTTTAAAAATATTTTTGATATCAGCACATCAAAACGATCTAAAAAGTATAAACTGCATTCAATTTTAGTAAAAACAAAAAACATTTTTAAAATTTTTTAAAAAACAGGTTCAACCTCACCCTCGAACAGGCACTTAGAAATACCAGCCCTTGTTTGGATAGATCTAGATCGATCTATCTCAAGAATAACAGGAGTAAAGAAACGCTACAGTAAGAATTCTGCTTTCTACTTTTCACCTTTTTTAGTCAACAAAATGAGTTTTTACTTTCTCAGCCACCAAACAGAAAAAAGAAGAAGAAGTAATTCATCAATATAATAACTACCAGCAATTAGCAAAATAAAACCAAAACAACTGTCAAATTAAATTTGAGGGCGGATAACAGCATGGAAAAGAATTATCCTACCCCACTCCTTTTCTTCTTTTCTTGCCATTTCTTTATTCTCTCTACTCTCTCTTCTTGAGCTCCATAAAATTAAAAATAAAAAAACGAAGAAAAACACTGCTCCACTCTTAGAGAAAAAGAAAAAGAAAAAGAAGCTGGAAGCTCTGGTTTATCGCTCTCTTTTGCCTACAGAAAGAAACTTCAATAATCAGATCAAACAATATATATTGTTTTCCCACACTCTCCCTCTCTCCAAACAGATACTTGATTTTATTTTCCAGCTCCAAAATCACCGGACTTTGGTATTTTTTTTCCTCCTATTTTTTATAAGTTCCGTTTAAGTATTCACTTCATTATTGCTACTATTAACTTCAAATTGAAGTTACTGTGAAGTGACAAGTTTCATGACTTTTGAAGCCAAGTGAGTGATCTTGATGGTCGAGCAGAGCTGGCTGAGAGTATGGATTTCTGCTGTTCGTAGGGTTTTGAATTGAATTGGATGGAAGGGTTTGGTTTTTTCGAGAATGGTTAATCTTAAAGAGTAGATTCTTTCTTTCTTTTTTAATTTTATTTTTGGATTATTGTTACTGTTGAGGATTTAATGTTAAGGAGTGATAGAATGGCTTCGGATCTTAGTAGAACTGGAACTGTTGAAAGAGACATCGAGCAGGTATTTTTCTTTTCTTTTCTTTTCTGTGTTAATTTTTTTAACTTTTTTTTTTTTTTTAATGTTATAGTTTAGTTCAATTAATTTAGATGACTGAGGAAAATTTATGAAAATTTATTGTTCGACAGATTTTTTCGCGGGATTAAATGAAATGCTGATTCTATGTGGTTGTTATGAGAGGTTGGGTGTTGACAATTTCTGGGTCATGGTTAGATAAGGATTGTCTGCTTTATTATTTGATTCTAAATGGCTTTGCTAGTGCTGAGGAAATAGTTTAGAATCTGGATGGTTAAACAACTGTTCTCTGGATGGTTAAACAACTGCTCTCTGGATAGTTGTTGTCGCTTTAGATTTCCACTTGAATGAAAGAAGATGGTGCAAGGTATCGGTGGTAGTGAGTAGGAATTTAAGAAATGTATGGGTGTTGGAAATAGGAAAAAATCAAAGTATATTATGAGGGCATTTATCAGAAGTTATGATTTGTCAACATTAAAGGGAAACATTGAATTTTCCATCTACAGTCCAATCCTTGGTCCCTTTGTAACTTCTGTTTCTGGAATGATAGATTTGATCAAGTTAAATGTTGAAATGGAAATATATCTTAAAGGAGAGTAATCCAGGTTGGGGGTCAAATATGTTAATCATCTTTATTCAGGCAGTAAAGGCAATAAAAATACTCATATCCTGAACGTCTGGTGGTGTTTTTGTATTGATTGAGAAGGCACACTAGTTAGATAGGATCTCTTGCAAAATGGGTTTTTACAATAAGACTTAGATTTGAGATCTTGCCAGATTGTTTGCTGTGCTTTTAGCCCCCCCCCCCTCCACCTGAAAGGATTGTGAAGTGCATTTTTGTCAGACTTTCAGTTCATTTTCTCTCCACCAACCTCATTGACATCTGTACAAATCTCTTTGAATTTTCTTGGCCATTTGAATATGACATTTACCATTTCACTTTCATTTAGTGTTCTGCTAGTATTATTATGCTTAAGAATATGCTAGCAGCGAACGTGCTGAATGTGCTTAAGTTAAGTTCGTGAATGATCTTTACAACAGGCCATCACAGCTTTAAAGAAAGGGGCTTACCTGCTCAAGTATGGAAGAAGGGGAAAGCCAAAGTTCTGTCCCTTTCGTCTTTCCAATGTAAGTTTGGTCCTGGTTTTACTGATATTTGTCTGTTAGTTTTGTGTACAAATTGAATGGGGTCAAGTTACACATGCACCTCTCCCATCCAACTTTTGCTCTTATGACAACAAATTTAAGTACCATGGATTTTGTTCATGCAATGATATATGTTATATAAGTTAATTTATTATGATATTGGCCCAGGTGGGTAGGAGATTAGGTTTTCTTGTAAAGTGCTGGTACATCTTTGTCTGCAACAATTGAATCTTTTCTTTCTTTGTTTATCTTTCATTTACGTTGCAACCAAGCATGTTTACTGCATATCAGTCATTGTAATCTTATTGTTGAATTATATTCTTCTTACTTGAAATTCTAAATGGCTGAATTTTCATTGTTTTCAGGATGAATCTGTTTTAATATGGTTCTCTGGGAAAGAGAAGAAACATCTCATACTAAGCCATGTATCTAAAATCATATCTGGGCAGCGCACGGTAAGTTTCTGAGATGAAATTATTGTGGTTTACTTAGCTACTCTACGTAGAATTTGACTTTGTTAATAGACTGCAGCTACGTGCTGACATCTCATTATAAGTTTTATAGCTACCTGTGAATCTATTGTTGTTTCCCCTGCCGTCCTCTCTTTTCTTCTTTTTAAACCCCTGGCTTAATTAGAGCATTATTAGCGTGTTTAAGGAAACTTTCCAAATACAATATTACTTGATTCCAGAAACTTATCTAGGTTGGCATAGAGCTGGCTGTAGTTCTCCAATATTAAACTCTCACATCTTAAATCCACATGAAAAAATGCTCATTCAGTGTAATCTTTTTTGTTTTTTAATTTGTCCATAAAAGGCCACTACCTTGTGCTGGTCCAAATAAAATGGAGTCTCATAGTGCATGACTTTTAGTTGGTCCCAACTTCCAGTTTATCTACCTGAAATTAGTTTCCCAAGGTTAAGGCATGCACTTAATGGTTCAGGATATTTGCCATTGCCCCAGAGAAGAAACCATGTTTGCTTTGTTTTCCAAACTAGTGGCCAGATTAAGTATTCTCCTTGCTAACTTTTTACCCACTGAGTGCAACACACCCATTCGGCTATCAGGATGCTTTTCAACTAGGATCATCTGTTGCAGTATCATGGCAATCCCTTCTTCAAATTTTATTTCCATGCAATTGTTTGTGTCAGAATAGATTGTTTGCAAATTTCACATGTCTCATTATGAATCCATCAAAGGATTCTTCATTTTGTTTTGTTCTGATTTACAGTCCAATTTTTCCAGCCAATCTTTCAAAGGTATCCACGCCCTGAGAAGGAGTATCAGTCGTTTTCTCTTATCTATAATGATAGGTCACTGGATTTGGTAAGAGTTCGTTAGCTGTAGTAATTCTCTTCTATTTATGAGTTAATTTCTATTTCTATTCATCCATTTCATTGTTTCCGTGACCTCCCTGTCATACCAGGTAGGAACAGTTGTAAAAAACTTTTTAGTATCTGATGATCTGATCTTTCTTACCAGATTTGCAAGGATAAAGATGAAGCGGAGGTATGGTTTAGTGGTTTAAAAGCATTAATTTCACGCAGTAATCCCCGAAAATGGAGAACAGAATCGAGGAGTGATGGAATTCTGTCTGAGGTTAACAGCCCTAGGACTTATACTCGCAGAAGCTCTCCCTTGAATTCTCCATTTAGTAGCAATGACAGTTTGCAGAAGGTACAGTTCTCTACTTTATGTCTTCCCCCTGTCCACCCACTTTCAATTGGTTGATGATTTAAGGGATTTTCTTTACCTTCAATTCAGGGCGCAGACCACCTTCGCATTCATAGTCCATATGAAAGTCCCCCCAAGAATGGTTTGGATAAAACATTTTCAGATGTGGTATTATATGCTGTTCCTCCAAAAAGTTTTTTCCCTTCAGACTCTGCTAGTGGTTCTGTACATTCTTTATCATCTGGGGGCTCGGACAGTGTACATGGTCATATGAAGGCAGTGGCAATGGATGCTTTTAGAGTTAGCCTATCAAGTGCTGTTAGCTCATCAAGCCAAGGTTCTGGTCATGATGATGGTGAGGCGTTGGGGGATGTTTTCATTTGGGGTGAAGGGACAGGGGATGGTGTACTAGGTGGTGGTGGAACTCATAGAGTTGGAAGTTTTTTTGGTGTAAAAATGGATTCTTTGTTGCCTAAAGCCCTGGAATCTGCAGTCGTACTTGATGTCCAGAACATTGCCTGTGGTGGACAACATGCAGCCTTAGTGACCAAGCAAGGAGAGATTTTCTCATGGGGTGAGGAATCTGGCGGCAGGCTTGGGCATGGTGTGGACTCTGATGTTTTGCATCCCCAGCTTATTGAGTTCCTCAGTAATACAAATGTTGAGTTCGTAGCATGTGGAGAGTACCATACATGTGCTGTAACACTTTCTGGTGATCTGTACACATGGGGTGATGGAACATATAATTTTGGTCTTCTTGGACATGGAAATGAAGTAAGTCACTGGGTCCCAAAAAGAGTGAATGGGCCCTTGGAAGGCATACATGTGTCATCCATCTCTTGTGGACCCTGGCATACAGCAGTTGTGAGCTCTGCTGGGCAACTGTTTACGTTTGGTGATGGCACATTTGGTGTTCTGGGTCATGGAGATCGAAAAAGCATTTCATTACCAAGGGAAGTGGAATCTCTTAAGGGGCTCCGCACTGTCCAGGCTGCCTGTGGTGTTTGGCATACTGCTGCAGTTGTAGAAGTCATGGTTGGAAATTCAAGTTCCAGCAATTGCTCTTCAGGGAAACTGTTTACCTGGGGTGATGGAGATAAAGGACGACTTGGGCATGGTGACAAGGAAGCAAAGTTGGTTCCTACATGTGTTGCTGCTCTTGTTGAACCCAATTTTTGCCAAGTTGCATGTGGACATAGTCTGACAATTGCACGTACAACATCTGGTCATGTGTACACAATGGGCAGTCCTGTTTATGGTCAGTTGGGCAACCCACAATCTGATGGAAAGCTCCCAGCTCGTGTTGAAGGAAAACTCTCCAGGAGTTCTGTTGAGGAGATTGCTTGTGGTGCTTATCATGTTGCAGTTTTAACTTCAAAAACTGAAGTTTACACCTGGGGCAAGGGAGCAAATGGAAGACTCGGTCATGGGGATACAGATGATAAAAATTTGCCGTCTTTAGTGGAAGCCCTAAAAGACAAACAAGTAAAGAGTATTGCTTGTGGTACTAATTTCACTGCAGCTATCTGCCTTCATAAATGGGTTTCTGGTGTTGATCAGTCTATGTGTTCTGGCTGCCGCCTACCACTTAATTTCACAAGGAAGCGGCATAATTGTTATAATTGTGGACTGGTTTATTGTCATTCATGCAGCAGCAAGAAGTCTCTCAAGGCTTCAATGGCACCAAATCCAAACAAAGCTTATCGTGTCTGTGATAATTGCTATAACAAACTAAGAAAAGCAATTGAGACTGATGCTTCTCAGTCTTTTGTGAGTAGGAGAGGCAGTGTCAATCAAGGGCCAAGCGAGTTTATTGATAAAGATGAGAAGTTGGACACCAGATCTCGTGCACAACTTGCTAGATTTTCATCAATGGAATCCTTGAAGCAAGCAGAAAGCCGGTCTAAGAGAAACAAAAAACTTGAATTCAATAGTAGCAGGGTTTCACCTGTTCCAAATGGAGGCTCCCAGTGGGGAGCGTTTAATATTTCTAAATCTTTCAACCCAATGTTTGCTTCATCCAAGAAGTTTTTTTCTGCTTCTGTTCCTGGATCAAGAATTATTTCTCGAGCAACATCACCAATATCAAGACGACCTAGCCCCCCTAGATCAACAACACCAACCCCAACCCTGGGTGGACTTACCTCACCAAAAATTGTCGTGGATGATGCTAAGAGAACAAATGAGAGCCTTAGCCAAGAGGTTCTTAAATTAAGAGCACAGGTATATATTTTCCTTCCTTTCTGTCACCTACCTGTGTAATTTAGTCAATTACTGGGACTATTTTCTTCTCTTTTCCCTGGCAATTTTGGCAAAGCATTCTGAAAGTGTATGAATGGACAGATGACAAAGGGAATTGGTTTCAATATATCCTTTTTATTTATGTTCAGTGCTAACCATATGTATGAGATACTGTAAATGACAAAGAACTGCACGTTTTAGTTTTATATATTTCTCAATAGCTGATGAATGTAATCATCAAACTGGCACAACTTTTCTAGTTAAGCACACTCTGTCTACTGCATCTATTTTCTGCTTGGCTCTGTTCTGCTGAATCACAAATCTTCATCCAACCTCATGCCATTGTGTTGTTCATAACTTGGTCATATTCTTTACCAATGGTGAAGGCCATCAAAGACAAACAGGTAGCCTGTAATGCTTGTGTTATTGATTTTACTGCAGTTATCTGCCTTTATAAGTGGTCTCTGATGTTGATCAGTCCATGTTTCTGGCTACCAACCACCATTTGATTTCAAAAGGAAATGTAGTGTGTAATCACAGATTAGTTTATTGTCATTCATGTGACAGGCATGGCAGGGATTGACTTGGCAGTTTCCATCATGACTATACTATCAGTTGTTAAATTTTTAACATTTGTCTAATTATGATTGTTTGGCATTTCAGCCTAAGAGAACCTAAGATCTAAACCCCTGGTATTTCATTGTTTTCACTTGATTTGGTTGTTTTACTTGTTCATTATTATTCCTTATCAAATTGGTCTCTCAGGTGGAGAATCTTACTCACAAAACCCAGCTTCAAGAAGTTGAGCTGGAAGGAATAACCAAAGAGCTGAATGAAGCAATAGCCATTGCTGGAGAAGAGACTGCTAAATGCAAAGCAGCAAAAGAAGTGATCAAGTCACTTACTGCTCAAGTAAGATTGATTTCATCTTCATTAGAATGATTGATTATGGATTGCCTCAACATACCTAGATTGTCTTTTTCTTGGTTTATGTTCTCCCTGTTTTTTTTTTTGTGTTCTTTTTGCAATCAGGTTTTCTCACTTCCTAGTTGTAGTAATCCAACCTTTCTTTATAGAAGGTCGTGGAACTCAACTTTGAACTCCTGAAAATGCAGATAAATTCTGTCTTGAAAATTCAATTTGAAAATCATATACTTGTGTGCTTTGCTTTATCTCAAGTAGCATGTAAAAATTGTCTGGTGTGCATGCAACCAAGAAGCAATGCTCAGTTGGATAGCTGCTAATCAACCCAATTGCAACTCTATGTTAATGTTGCATCTTTTGCTAATGATTGATTTTTTTCATATACTTAATAGTTAAAAGACATGGCTGAAAGGCTACCTGTGGGAGCAGCCCGGAGCATCAAATCACCTTTGTTTGCTTCGTTTGGCTCCAGTCCTACTTCCAACGATGTTTCTACTATTGACTGTTTGAATGGTCAAATCACATGCCAAGAACCAGACACGAATGGATTGCATAGCCAGTTGCTTTCTAATGTTTCAAGCACCACCAGTAACCGCGGTGCAGGTCACAACAATCAAGGCCACTTGGAAGCAACAATTAAAAATGGAAGCAGAAACAAAGAAGGTGAATTGCGTCATGAAGCTGAATGGGTTGAGCAAGATGAGCCCGGTGTATATATAACACTAAACTCCCTACCTGGAGGCATCAAGGATCTTAAGCGAGTGCGCTTCAGGTGCGTTGTTTTCAAGCCAGTTTGGCTATCCAAATCATACCCACATTTCTCTGGTCAATTAGATTGTATAGTCAGTGGTTGCATTACCAGGCTCACGCTTCTAATAGCATATTGCCCATGTGTCTCTATTACCCTTTTAACTTTGCCATGAAGCAGGCTCTTGTTTTTGTGTATTTGCATTCCTGGCTTCTGCCTTTGATTTGAACACGACTTTGAAAGCAGTCTCTTTCCGCGATTCAGTTAAGGATAGAGGTTCTGATGGAAAGAAAGCTTGTCAAAGAAAGTTTTGGTCCTATCAACCTTGAATTTTTTTTCTTGCATATGCCACGAAACAAATCCAAATGTTTCTTCATGTTTTTTTTTTTCTTGAAAATTGTAACTATATAGTTGCCAGTAATTTGTGACATCGTAATTGAGTTCTAGAAATGAATCTTGTTAATGGTTCCAGTGGTGCAATTTTAAATTTTGATCGAGTTTATAAATGCAGTCGAAAGCGGTTCAGTGAGAAACAAGCAGAACAATGGTGGGAAGAAAATAGAGCAAGAGTATATGAACAGTACAATGTCCGTATGATTGCCAAGTCAAGCGTTGGTGTTGGGAGTGAGGATTTGGCTCATTAGCATGCAGAAACAATCTCTGTGATGGAACCTAGATTGTTTTCCAGTTTTGAGCTCCACTTTAAGGATGGGCATCTCCACACTAATTAGATTTGCTTCCATCCTTCTACTGAGTTTAGAAAAGCAAGTAGCGAGGATTGGTGTCGGGCAGAGAGCTCTAGAAAAGTTTGATTGCCTTTTTTTTTTTTTTTTCCCTTCATAATATTTTTTTCACCTTGTATTGATTTTTTTTCATGGTTTCTAATTTTTTCCCTATATGTACGTTGTGTGGGGAGTTGAGGGTGAGAAATGTAAATTCCTAGTAGGTTGCTGCTCATGTTCAAGAAAGTATCAGATGCCATGTAAATTCACAAGAGAACGTGCTACAGAAATGCTCTTTTATCCGGTTCATAAATTCAGCTCAGGTTTGTTGAAAGCAGATGCCATGCCATGTACATTCATAATCGAATGCCACTTCAGTTGTCTTATTTTGTTCTAGCTTCTAAGATCATCATGATTTATTGCAAGTCTCAAAACAAACCTCTCCTGCATCATAATTTCCACCTTCAAGGAAGAACTGCAAGATCTTCAACTTACAATTATACATGTCATCCCGCTCTTTGATTGAGCTCATTCTAGTCACCTTGCTCTATTCATAGCTTCTCTCTTCGCTTCTACAAGGTTAATCCATGGAGGAAAACCCTGAAATGGATTCATAGCAGCTGACGATTGCGTGCCAGATTGAGAGAAAGGGGCCACTCACCTCCTTATTGGTCTGGATCGAGAGGCCAGCTAGATGAACCCATCTTGCTCCGAGTTCACGACTCTTTCTCTTGGCTGAAGCAATTCAATGAATTGAAGCCGTGGATAGAGGGAATGATGTATCCAGTGATATCATATCTAATGTGGCAGACAACCATCTCTTGCATTGAATGTACTGGTTAGTGAGGATGGGAAGGAAATAAATGCAGGCAATGGACATAACTGCAAGTTTCTTTTCCTCTTTCTATATTTTTGATCAAGAGAACTAGAATTTGATGCTCAAAACAAGACAAGATGTGGTATAATAACAAGCTCCGTTGAGGAGCTTTCAACACAAGGACATAACTGTAAGTGAGCATTTGGTTACTGTTATATAACAAAAATAAAATAAAGACAACGGATATAGCAAAGAAAAGATAAAAGAGGAAACAAAATATAATTGTGTTTAATAATGATGTATAAGATAAAGTGATTGTTTTTATATTTTGTTTGGTTATGATGGACATTGTATAATAAAAAAAAAATATATTTTATCTTAATACGTATAGTTAAACTTGCATTTTTTTAAAAATAATTTGATTTTTTATTTATTTTAATTTATAGTGTTGAAATTAATAATACTATAATAACCTTGTTATAAACCAGAAATGATTTGATGGGTTGACTCGGGGTCTAAATCGAGTCGAGTCAAGTTTAAGAAAATATAGAAGAATGATTGACTCGACTTGACCAAGTCGAAAACCTGGCTCAACTCGAGATAAAACACAGGTTAAAAATCCATTGACTTCTTTGAAAAAAATTAGTCAAAAAAATATTGTTTTGATCATTTAGAAAAAAAAACTTTGGATTAATTGGGTTGACCCTCCTGATGTGTGACTTGAAACTTACCTCGGGTTAACTCTCTAATCGAGTTTTAATTGTGTTTAATAGTGATGTATAAAATAAAATGATTGTTTTTATAATTTGTTTTGTTAAGATGGACATGGCATAAAAAAAACAAAAAAATATTTTAATACTGATAGTTAAACTTGCATATTTTAAAAAATAACTAGATTTTTTTTAATTTTAATTTATATTAAGTGTTGAAACTAATAATACTATAATAACCTTATTATAAAACCGAAATTGACTTGATGGGTTGACTCGGGGTCTGAACTGAGTCGAGTTTAAGAAAAAATAGAATAATGATTTACTCGACTTAACATAGTTGAAAACCTTGGTCAACTTGGGATAAAATACATGTCAAAAACTCATTGATTTTTTTGAAAAAAGGTTGTTTTGATTATTTTTTAAAAAAAAACTTTTGATTAATCGGGTTGATCCTCCTGATACGTGACTTGAACTTTATCTCGGGTTAACTCCCGAGTTGAGTTTTAAAACTATAATAATAACCATTTTTTTTTATATATTAGCTCGAGTCAACCCGTGTTGACCCTTTTGAACCGTCACCCGGTCCTTGCCCCAATCGACCTTCAAGTCAGGTTTTAAAATTATAATAATAACAATTTTTATCTTTTCATTGGCTGAGGTTAATCTGAGTTGATCATTTTGATCTATGATCTTAGTCTTGTCTCGAGTTGACTCCCGAATCGAGTTTTAAAACTATAATAACAATCACTTTTATTTTATGTTGACTCGAGTCAATTCAAGTTGATCCTTTTAACATACGACTGAGCCTTACCCAAAGAGTATCATAAAATCAGGTTTTAAAACTATAATAATAACCACTTTTATTACAAGCCCATCATTAAATGTTGTGGAGGCACAGAGCTTGCATCATCTTACATCCAAGGATGTCCATTGCAGCCACAAGCTTTTGGACCATTTAGCACTGCATCGATGACAGCAGGCTTTGTCATCCTTGATGAAAATGGTGTTTCTTATGTAAGATAACTTTAATTTTCAACTGTTGTTCTGGGTCCAATTTTTATTTCTACCATTGCAAACCAACCTGTGTGACCTGTCACTGGATCATATCAGTGTGATCTTAGTGTCAGGTGGGAGATTACAAGAATTGTCATGATAACAAAATAAATGTGAATTGAGTCAAGCTGAAGGACTGACATGTTCATTTCTGTTCTATACATATGTATCTGATTTCTTTGATCTATTGCAGCCAGATGACATGCCTTGTGTTGGTGAAGTGGGCTTATTCCCTCTATATCTGGGAGCAAGTGATAGATTGCTCAATGCTGATCATGACAAAGTTTACTTCAAAGGAATGCCGATGTACAAGGGAATGGTACAAATTTGCCGTTCTTACAATATGCTATCATTCTTCATGGAACATATTCTTGAATGTTCGGTTATGGTCTAATTACAATTCCATGCAGAGCTGTTTGTATATTCTTGGTTATAACATTAGTATCCTACCTAAAAGGCAAATTTGGAGGTATGTTCATGTACTATTACAAGGAGATACCTAGCCCTGATATAGTTTGACATTTAGACATTCCATTCCTTGTTTCACCAAGATTAGGAGACCTGCTTAGCTGGTTTCTTAGCATTGTCAGGGTTTATGATCATATAAAACTGGACTCATAGGTCTTTAATGACTTGGCACATGCATTTGCAGCAACTTAGGAGACATGGAGACATCATTGAGCGAACAGTTGGAGGCTATTTTGTTGTACAAGGCCGGGCAGATGACACCATGAATCTTGGTGGAATTAAGGTACAACATTCTCTACGGACAGGATTGTCCTTCAGTTTTGTCCCTCCTAATAGGCTTTTGGCATGGCATGCTTCCTGACTCTTGAATGACCTTCGCCTGTATCCCTTGTGTTTCCTTTGAAATGCTTGGACCAATTTCTGAATTTTAAAATCTTGAGTCTTTCTTGATATACAGACAAGTTCTGTTGAAATCGAGCGTGTCTGTGACCGTGCTGAAGAAAGCATCATGGAGACTGCCGCAATCAGTGTAGCACCAGTAGATGGGGGTCCAGTGCTATTGGTAATTTTTGTGGTACTAAAGAAAGGATTTGATGGGGAACCAGACAAGTTGAAGATGAAATTCTCAAAAGCCATCCAAAACAATCTAAACCCTTTGTTTAAGGTTTGACTCTGAATTTATGTTTTCTTCATTCACATGACATCTGATTTGGACACCTTGAAATTCTCAAAAGCCATCCAAAACAATCTCAACCCTTTGTTTAAGGTTTGACTCTGAATTTATGTTTTCTTCATTCACATGACATCTGGTTTGGACACCTTGGCATCTAGGCTACTCTACACGGTTGTTTTAAAGTGTAAACCATGATATTGTTTGGGTTCCTAGCTTCATTGTTTCCATATTCTTGGCTGTTGACAGGTGAGCTTTGTTAAGATTGTTCCTGAGTTTCCCCGAACTGCTTCTAACAAGTTACTAAGGAGAGTTTTGAGGGACCAAATGAAGCATGAGCTATCAGTTCGGAGTAAAATTTAGTTGAAGCATCTTCAAAATCTCTTATACATCAGTCTTTGAACCAAAAACCTGTTTTGTAATAATGAAAAAGAGATGCTAGGTAGCCATTTTAATCCCATTGTTCTATGGTGGATAGATGGGATCAATTGAGGCATGCATTCTTGTAATTCCTGCCATGTCATTGCTTGTTGTCAAATAGATGTAGCTGAGATGCTTGTGGTTTTGCATAAAGGACTGGTGTAAAATGGAAAAATGTTTCTTGCTACCTGATGATTTGTCAGATAGTTGGAATAAATATTTTGTTGCAAGCCTGTTTTCCTTTCCTCGTTCTGTTAAATTATAGTATGATTTTTCTAGATTTGGATTAGAGAGTTTGAAGCTTCAAATACTTTGTTGCAGAGGTATTTTTCAGGTTGTTTATGTTAAAGAATAATATAAATTATATATTGGAATCTCACCTAAAAGTTTAAGTTATTGAGTTGAGATAGTTCTTTTACATGATATCATAGCTTTAATAACCAAACGGTTACGAGTTCGAATCTCATCATCTTTATTTATTTAATAAAAATTAAGCACAAGGTACTTTAAGCTTATGTAAGTTCCTAGCTCAAATAGCTTATATTTAAGAAGAGGTGTGATAGAAAATAATATAAATCATATATTGAAATCTTATCTAAAAATTTAAGTTATTGAGTTGAGATGATTGTTTGACAACCTAAAAAAATGCTGATTTAACTCTTTCGTGAATAATATCTTGCACAATAAAGGATATAAACCATGCAAAATCATATAATTTCTTTTCAAATAAGATAAGCAGCAGCAAAGTAAAACTTCTGCGTACAAGATAATACACAGGTAAGTGCTGGTCTCTCACATGTTGTGACCGGCCTCAACCCTTGTAAATCTTGCTCCTTATTAGACAACATTGCTCATGTAGTATCAAAACAAGTTACACACCTGAAAGAAAGGGAAAAAATAGAGAGCATTATATCTTTGCCAAATCGATTGTTTTCTTCCCATCATGTGCTTTTCGGAAGAAATGCTTGACGTAATCCGAGTACAGAACTTCCTTATACACGGCCTTCTCGCCACTGGCTAGCACTTCAGGGAAAGGAGAGATTTTGTCTGATGGCCTGGGGTTGATGAAAATGGGAACTGAGATCCTGTTACTATTTCCATTAGCAATAACACGGTGCTCGATGCTCTTGTATCGACCATTGCTCATTATTTGCAAGGCATCTCCAACATTGATCACAATGGAGCCGCTAACAGGAGGAACATGAATCCAGCTATCATTGTTCCCTCGCACGTAAAGTCCACCGATGTCATCTTGGAGGAGGAAAGTGAGTGTTGAGACATCCGAGTGGCGGCCAACTCCTACAGTGAGCTCAGGGTTTGGACAAATCGGATAGTAGTTAAGGTTAGTCCTTTTAGATCCCATTAAGAGGGATTCTTTTGTCTCATCGATCTCAGTCACATTTAGATTCTTCATTAGCACATCCAGTAGCTTTCTGATAACAATTTCTGATCTCTTCATGTACTCTAGCACTTGATCCCTGAAACAGAAGAAAAAATCACGAGGCCGACAAATTGATAGCCGTTATAATCAAGTAATAATGGTATATGCATGTGCAATGTGCAAAGTTAAATATTTATTACTTGCAAACCGCAGGCCACATTGCAGAAGCCTCATCCTCGGAGACATAAAAGAGACTAAGGTAATCTTTCCACTCTAAAGCCTTCTCAGCTTCAGGACTAAAGCTCGTGCCAAACCGCACGTTGTTAGAAGGAGAAAACTCTTTTAAATACTTCCTCTTTTCCTCTGCTGGTAATCTGAAGAACTGATGAGTTGCTTCCTTGACATTCTCAAGTACTTCAATGGGAACTCCATGGTTAATAATCTGGAAGAATCCCCATTTCTCTGCAGCCTCACAGATTGCTTCAGCAACTTTAGGGTCATCCCATTTTGACATGTCGATGATGGGAATGGATTCATGGGACATGATCTTGGTACCACACATTCTTTCCTCAAGGGGTTGGATATATTGCTTGGGGAGGCTTTCGAGGCCCATGTCGGAGAGACCCTTGACTCCATTGCCTTTGTTCAGGACAAAATCAGTGATATCTGAGGAGTCATTGAATGACACTGCAAGTGTTGGAGCCATTAAAGCTTGGACGCTTCTAGCTAGCTAAGACAACCAAGGTAGAAGATGTAGTGTGTGCCATCAGCTTCCAGGGCTTCGCTACTTATACTGTACTGTTGAGGGATGTCTCCTTGCCTTCTGCTACATGTTCTTTCAGTTGATAAATTCCTCACCAACTCACCTAGCAACTTGCACGCCTTCTCACCTTTTCCTTCTCAAAGTTGACTTGATGCTGCTCAATCTTAATTCCTTACATGCATGTCACTAGTTTAGTTTGTCAAGTATTTTTTTCTAGTCAATCTCATTATTTATGTTGGCTTAGGTCCCCTTTAATGAAATTATTTTATAGTGTTTATGTTTTATCTAAAAATAGTATTTTAGTTAAAGAGCATAATTTTGCTTTGAATCAAAGCAGCTACATCCTCGTTTTTAACAAAAATTAAATAAAATAAACAATTTATTGTACTGTTTTCAACTCACAACTCTATATATATAATATAATAATTAAAACCTAACATAGCATAATAATATCAAACATATTCAGTAATGACATTATGTTTTCTTTTTTAAGTTTTTTTAATTAAAAATATATTAAATAATCAATGGATATAAATAATATCAAAATATTAATTTAATGTTTTTTTATGCAAATTTTTTTTTTTTGAAAAATGCTTTAAAAAATAAATTGAAGCACAAAAATAAATACTACCTCAAAAATAAAAAATAAAATTGGATTAATGCGAAACAAACACACTGTGGATTAAAGAAGATACAAGTAAATAATTGAACATTGATACAAGAAATCTCATAATCAAGAAAGGATAGAGAATTGTACGAACAAATCAAAGTCATTGCATAATTAAGATCCTTTTTATTTCATCATGCCAAATTGCTAGATTGACTTGGTAAAATTAGTAATTGATCCTTGCTTGCCAACCTCGCGGCATGCATGTTTGAGTGAGGGAATGGGGCAAGAAGCACGTTACAAATTTAAAAAAATCAAAATTAGTCCCTATTGTATAAAATTACTTTCATTTAGGTCCCTAACCAATATTCTTGATTTGTTACAAGAAATGGAAACTACTAAAGCTGACATTGATAATTGTATCCGACAATTTGTGATGTTATAGCAACAACAAATGACAAGAAAATGAATTTCTTGTATATTCGGATGAAAGAATCCAAAATGTTTTTTTTTTTTTTTCATATAGAAGTGTGAATATTTTCATTAATCAATTATGCGGCACATAATTGAAAAAATAATTGGTATTAAGGTAATTTTGAAGCTAGAACCACGTCTATATGGCATCAAAAACATTATGCGGAATATATTGTTAAATTCTATGTCTTAGATTGAGAGGAAATTGATTAATATGAAGTTTCTTAATTATATAATTAGGATTTTGTTTCAAGTTGTGCTTTATTTAAAGAGAAAGGCCAGACACGCAGGCCATAGGATCAGCGCATACACAAAGCAACAAAGACATATCACTCTTTCAAAGATTTGTTTTTGGGAGGAAATTAGCAATAATAAATAATTCTGAGCGAGTCCAATATGATCCTATAATGTTCGATTTGTTTACGAATGAGCCGGGATGAATATATATATATATATATATAATTTTAGTTGATAATTTTGTGTTTGGTTTTCCTGAAACGGTAGTAAAACAATTTTCTTTCATATTAAAGTAGTATTTGGTATTGTAGTCGGAAAGTGATTTTAAAAAATTTTAAAATTTTAAAATTTTTTTAAAATTAATATATATTTTATGTTTCCATATTATTTTGATATATTGATATTAAAATAATTTTAAAAAAAATAAAAAAAAAAGTTATTTTAAAATAAAAAACAACCGCTACAGTATTTTTAAACAATTGACAATAGAATTACATCCATTACACTTGTTAGAGTAGATGAACAAGAAATATTCAGATCATTTTACGAAATACTGCATTGTAGTCATCTGCATCTGTCCAAGAGAATAGTTTACTATATATATATATATATATATATATATATATATGGGTATAATATATATAGCATACCACCATTAAATATTTTCTTTCTAAACTATTTTAAGAATATATTTCTGATACATGATGTATTTATATGAATAAATTATTCTAAATGTTGGCTCTAACTCCTAAGATTCAAAACAGCATCCAACTCAATTTTCTTAAATAACACTAAAAGCATGCAAGGCATCCAAAATAATCATAACAATGTCAATAAAAAAAACTATAAATAATAAATAAATCTCAGTAATCTGTAATTTCTGGTGCGTACAATTTCTTGTCCATTTATTAGATACAACCAAAAAAAAAAAAAAAGTATTCAATTGAATGGTATTGAAATAATGCATTAATTATAGCAAAAATTTTGTAAAACAGAATTACCGATGCAATGTTTTTGTCGGTAATTTTTACTGACACAAATAATTCTGTCGGTATATACCGACAGAAAATACCCGTCAGTGATACAGTCGATATATACCGATAGAGTAAGTCCACCAGTACATACCAACCGTATCACCGACGTATTATATAGTTTTTTTTAAGTTGCAATGATGTGATGACATGGATTTTTTTCAGACGATTTTACCGACGAAATGACCGAGGGATTCAAACCGGGATTTCCATACAGTGATGTGGCATAGTAACCGGCGGAATCACTGACGGGTATACCGACAAAACGTGTCCGTCGATAATTCCATCAATAATAGTTGATATATACCCATTCTGCCGACACTCTATTTCTCCTTCTTTTTCCTCATCCCACCTCTCCCCTCCCAAACTATAGCCAACCACCCATCCCAACTCTCCCCCTTTTCTCAACACAAGCACTCAAGTTTCTTATACTTCTATACGTGGTAAAAACATCTGTTCTTGTGGATTTTATTAATTTTTATAAGTAAATCTATCCTTTTTAGTTTTAACATTTAAATGTGAATTTTATTACTTTTTTTAGTATATGTTTTTTGTTAACATATGTACTTGTTTGATTGTTATTTGTAAAAAAAACTTGTAGTAAGAATGTATAATTTTGTAGTTGTTATAGTTCGTTTTAGATTTTGTCAAATTATATTTGTTTGTAAGTTGTTGAAACTTTGTTTGAATTACACCAAATTATATGTGTTATGAAATAAATAATAGCTTGTTTAACGAGTATGTTTTAATTTTTATCAATTCTATTGCGAAGTTGTGATTTCATAAATTTGTATATGTATAAATTTGTATGGACGTTGATAGTTGATAATTGATAATTGATAATGAATATTTAACATAAGTGTTTTTTTAGTTTGTTGGATAATGTCGGGGCAAACCCATATTTTTGTTATGTTTATTTATGTAACATAGTTAATTAATATATGTTGTCATCATAATTTTATAAAGGTTCGATAGAAGTCATGGATGATCATTCATGAATGTATCGGGACTCACCCCAAGGATTGTGGAGGATGGATTATTGTAACGGGGTTCAGGGTTTTATTAATTTCACAACATTTATCCCGATGAATTTTACTAATGGTGGTATTAGGTGTCCATGTAGGAAGTGTAAAAATAAAAAGTTTTTACATCAAGATGTTGTAACGATGCATCTTCTAACCAAGGGTTCATGAATGATTACCTATGTTGGTATGCACATGGAGAACTATTTATTTATAATGAGAGCATGGTAGAAAGGGTGGTTGGGTCAACTTCTAGTGCTAGCAATATGCATGAAATTGGAAATGACAATAGTAATCCTTACAGGAATGTGGTTATGGATGCAATGAGAATGAGTGAAGGTAATGTCAGTGAATGCCTAATCGTAGAAGAAGAACATAATGCAGATGCGGCAAGGTTTTTTGATAAATTAAAAGATTATGACAAACCATTATGGGATGGCTGCACGAACCACAGTAAATTATCGGCTGTAGCACAGGTGTTCACCATCAATTCAGATCACGGGTTGAGTGAGGTCGGTTATGACAAGATTATCGAATGGGCAAGAAGCATTTTACCTGAAAGGAACAGGCTGAAAGAGAATTTCTATGCTGCCAAGTCCATGATGAAACCCCTCGGTTTAGGATACCAAAAAATTGACATGTGCCTTAACTTCTGCATGTTATTCTACCTTGAAAATGCTGAGCTGATCAAATGCATGACATGTGGGCATTCCCGTTACAAACCTAGAACTGGTAGAGGAAAGACTCTCGTGGCATATAAAAAACTTAGATATTTCTCAATCACACCTAGATTACAAAGGTTATACATGTCACCAAGGACTACTAAGCACATGACATGGCACCAAACACATCATGCGGTTGATGGAGTGATGGTCCATCCTTCTGACGACGAAGCATGGAAACACTTTAACAGTGTGCATTCTCGCTTTTCAGCTGAATTAAGAAACGTTTGTCTTGGGTTATGTACAGACGAATTCAACTAATTTGGGTCATTTACTGCTCTTTATTCTTGTTGGCCGGTCATATTGATGGTTTATAACTTGCCATTGGGGATATGTATAAGGTCGGAGTTCATGTTTTTATTTATGGTCATACCAGGTCCGAGCAGTTCAGGGCAAAATATAGATGTTCGTTTTCGATCATTGATTGATGAGTTGATACAGTGGTGGTCCTCTAAAGCTTTGACTTATGATATCTCGATGAAACATAATTTTGTTATGAGAGCAGCTTTGATGTGGACTATCTTTCCCAGCTTATAGAATGGTTTCTGGTTAGAGCACGCATGGAAAACTAACATATTTATACTGTATGGAGAATAACAAGGCATTCACGCTAACAAACAGGGGTAAAGCTTCTTTTTTTTATTGTCACCATTGTTTCTTGCCACTGAATCACAGGTACAAAAAAACAGAAAGGGTTTCTTTGTTGGCAGAGTTGAAAAGGATGTTACACCCCCACATCTTTCTAGTGAAGAATTGTATGATGTTGTGTTAGAATACAGTGACATTGTGTTTGGTCTCCAATTAGGTAAGCAGAAGTTTCCTGGTTTTGGTTTGACTAATAATTGGATAAAGCAAAGTATTTTTTGGGAGCTTCCTTATTGGAAGACCAATCTTCTCCGCCATAACATTAACGTCATGCACATTGAAAAGAACGTGTTTGAGAACATTTTCAACACCGTCATGGATGTGAAAGGGAAGACAAAGGACAATATCAAGGCTAGATTGGATGTAGCATTTTTCTATAAGCGTAAAAATATGGAGTTGGTTTGTGACGGGTCATGAAACCAGGAGCAAGCTTCATGTTAGAGAAAAACGCACAACTACTATTTTACAAATGGCTTAAGAGTTTGCGATTCCCTGATGGATATGCCTCGAATATATCAAGGTTGGTTAATATGGAGGAATGCAGATTATATGGAAAGAAGAGTCATGATTGCCATGTGTTTATGCAAACACTCATCCCATTAGCTTTTCGTGATTTATTGTCAAAGGGGATATGGGATGCACTCACGGAGATCAGTCATTTCTTCAGAGATATATGCTCCAGCAAGTTGAATGTTGATCACATTGAAAGGCTTGAAACGAATATCATCGAGACAATATGAATACCTGAGATGATATTCCCTCCATCATTTTTTGACTCACTTGAGCATCTACCCATTCATTTACCATTTGAGGTAAAATTTGGAGGACTGATCCAGTACAAATAAATGTATCCATTTGAAAGGTTAGATATTACAGTTGCTATGTAATTTATAATTAAACGTTTTTTCATTTTTTTAATTGATAATTTTTTATTAATTCTATATATACAAGTACTTATTCAATCATAAAAAAAGGGTTAAGAACAAGAAGCATGTTGAGGCGTCAATATGTGAGGCCTATATTATTGAGGCGATCTCAACATTTATCTCATACTATTTTGAACCTCATTTGAGAACAAGGATCAATCGTGTTTTACGACATGATGATAGTGATGAAGTAAGTGCCTTCAAGTGGGAACTTGTCAATATTCTCCAATCTTGGACGACCAACACCTAAAAATACCGTGAGGGAAAGATATTTGTCTGAAATAGAGTTCAGACAAGCACACAATTATGTCCTATTTAATAGTGATAAGCTAAGACCTTTTATTAAGTAAGTAAATGTTCGACTTAAAATTTGTCAAGAGTGTACTATTTATATATTGTGATACCATAAATTCATATAATTTGGAACAACTTTGCAGGCAACATCGATGATACTTACTGTCCAATAACTCACAGCTGACCGAATCCTAGATCTTTCAATTACAAGATGAACAATTTTCCACGTGGTTTAGAACACGTGTAAGTCTTATCACAAACTCATTATCTCTTTTAATGTAAGTAACTGTACGTCAATATTACATAATATCTATTTATTGATTATTATTGTATTTGATATACAAGGTTTATCAAATGGGAGGCTATTTTACTGTGTTTACTAAGTATGGCCCTAAAAGAAAAGTCAAGTGCTATAACGAGTATTTTGTCAATGGATATGTCTTTCATACTAAAGAATACTGACATGGAAAAAAGACATACAACATCGGTGTTTGTATTAAAGGATCAACTTCTAGTGAGTTTAAAGTTGACTACTATGGTAGATTTGAAGAGGTCATCAAACTGCAATATCATAGTGAGCGGAATATAATGCTTTTATTCAAATGCTATTGGTATGACACAACTGACAAATGAATCAGAGTAGATCCTCAATATGGTCTCGTTAAAATCAACTCAAAAGCTAGACACCGTAACATAAACGATGTCTTTGTTTTCGCAAAGCATTGCCAACAAGTTTATTACACATGCACACATTCCTTTAGAAAGGACCAATCAAGAGTTGATTGGTTATTCATTTTAAAAACCAAACCTAGGTCGTGTCGAGGTTGTTCAGGATGAGAACAAAGACACAAGTGTGATAGATGAAGTCTTTCAAGCTAGTGAGTTGGTTGAACCATACCGAGTTGCTCATTCGATTGACTTAGAAGAAAATTTGAATTTTCATGTTTTCGATGATAGTCTTTTGATGTTGATGTAGAGGAGTTGAATGCTATTTTGAGCTCTAGTGGAGTAGAGAATGTTGATGAAGAAGATGATAACCACATTGAAGAGTGCGATGAAGCTAATAACAATTCAATTGAGGATGAAGATAAAAATTCTGACTAAATATGTTGTAAAGCCTTATTTTTATAATGTAATATTACGGATGATATTTTGGAACATGAAATATTTATTTTATAATTGTCATCTCTTGTTTTT
Organism: Populus alba; assembly: GCF_005239225.2. Classification (NCBI taxonomy): domain Eukaryota; kingdom Viridiplantae; phylum Streptophyta; class Magnoliopsida; order Malpighiales; family Salicaceae; genus Populus; species Populus alba. Next base: position 32,164,321 of record NC_133284.1, read on the forward strand.
ATGTTGTGCGTGTTGTAAGTTTGCAATTTAAGATTTTGTGCAAAAGGATAGACAGGCATACAAATAGAAGTTGCAAAAAGATTGACAGTTTTACTGACAAATATACCTACGGAATGGTACCTGTTGGTATTTTACCGAAAATTGCAAAAAAATTATGGAATTTTACCACACTCATTGATGGCTATATCGACAGACACCCGTCGATATTTTATCGAGAGTTGCAAAAAATTTACAGCCCCTGCCACAATCACCAACAAATATACCAATGGATTCATCGATGGATGACGCATATTCCAAAGCGCACACCTGTCAGATTGCTTGTTCGGTCAACACAGTTACCAACGGATTTGCCGACGGACGTGGAAAATCCAATGCACCCGTGCTCTTACACACAATTACCGATGGACGTGAAAAATCTGGAGGGATTTTTGAAATTTTTGGTGTGAATATAAATTAAATACCGATGGAATTTAATGCCACCGCAAAAAAAAATATTATTCTATGTTTCGTCGGTAATTTCGTCGGAAACATTGTAGTATAAAACCCCCCCTCCCTGGTTCATTTTTTCTTCACTCCTCATTTCATCTTCTTTTCTCCACTCCATTTGCATTAAGTTTTTGCAAGAGTTTTTATTGTTTTGTTCATAGTTTTCAACATATTAAAAAGTATGTATTCTTTTTTTATATATATATATATCTTTGTATTTTTTTACTTTTTTTAATTTAATTATGATTATTTTTTGGTGTTCTTTGTTTTGTGCATTGTTTGTAGATAAAATCTTAAAATCAACACACTATTAAGGTAACTATTTTTTATTCCTAAATTTATTTTGAATTTATATAGTGTTCTTTAGTTTTGTGTATTGTTTGATTTGTGTAGTGTTCTTTAGTTTTTTCTTTTTATTTATTAAATTTATTTTATTGTTTGTATTGCCATAATACCTTGAAAATTTTGTTAAATTTGAATTGTTATTGTTGAATTTACCTTTAAAATGTTTATTGAAATATAGAATTAAATTTAATTAGTTTATCATAATTTTATGATATTATTGTTTGTTATGTTTTTTTTTTATTATTTTAATTAATTTTAATTGTTATTTATGAATTTGTATTGATGTTAGTTGAAAATATATAGATGTTGAATTTCTATAGATGTTAGGTTTTATAGAGTTGATTTTGCAATATTTGTGTAATTATTAATATTTGTAGTATGAAAACTATGGGTAGTCTCTAATATAGGGAAAGTGATGGCAAATTTTTTTAAATAATTAAATTTAATTATTTAATTATTCATATAAATTTGTGTAGATGTGTTGAATGAAAATTTAATTATTTTATTGTTTGTATTGTAATAATTATTTGATAATTTATTCTCTTTTAATTGTTATTGTTGAATTTTCCATTGAAATGGTAATTGAAAATGAAGAATTAAATTTCATTGTTTTATCTCAATTTTATTTTATTATTGATTGATTGTTATGTTTTTTATTATTTCCATTAATTTTAATTGTCATTTATGCATTTCTATAGATTTTAGTTTAAAATATATAGATGTTGAATTTCTATAGATGTTAGGTTGTATATAAGATATTCCAATGGAGTCAATTGAGTTGTGGTTATGGTAAAGATTGCAGGTTTGAAAACTATGGGTAATCTCCAATATAAGGGAGGTGCTGCCGAATTATTTTAAAATAATCAAAGTTAATTATGTAATTATTCATATAAATTTGTGTAAAAGAGTAGAATAAAATATAAAGCACGTCGTCAGCAGACGGTTGCAGCTAGTTCTTCTAGTGAAGAGGAGGACATATCCTAAGGTGCTGATCACGGCGAGGCATCTGCGCCAACTTGTGATGCGGCCTCTTCTAGTGCGGTTTCACAGCGTAGAGGCGGTGTACCTTCACAGTAGGGTCAATTCACCCACAAGTACTAGGCACAATAGAAGGATAACCTCTTTAATGTAAGGTTTATATATATATATATATATAACATAATTTATGAACAATTAATTAATATTTTTTTAATTTTATTTAATTTTAGGTTCACAAACATTGAGGCTGCCAGGACAATAACATCGGTGTTTAAATCATCGATGGAGATTCCATTATTTCAATGGAGTCAGGTTTCCAGACATCTTGAGTGGAGACTTAATATCGATGTATGGTTTCGGCGATTTCAAGTAGGTGTTAACTTTTAATTTCCAGCTTATTTTTAATAAATAATTTTTGTAATTTTATATCTTTTACTATTTTTATTTTAAATGAATTATTTATATACACAAAATAAATTTGAGTGGGATAACGTGGACAACAATGTTGTGAGGAGGGTATGAGAGAATCACGCGGCAACTAGATAACATCGAAAATAATATTTATTTTTTATTTATAATTTTATGTTCTAAATTCTAATTCGTTACTATGGAAATAGGTTGCGTGATTTTTAGTATGACACAAAAAAGCAAAAAGATATGTGAGGGATAACGGTCTTGAATAATGGAATGAGGTGGCGGTTTGGCGGGAATTCAAACCGCTATTTATCTCGAGAGATATATGGGAGGCATATATTGAGCACGTAACCTTTGAGCGGTTCTCACGGGGTTCACAGTCCAACGCCGACAACCAGAATTGGTAAATTCATGGTTTGGTGACCATGCACACCAGCGGCTCCGTCCCATTCAGCGCACATACGAAGCGGATGATAAGATTAATTTAAATAAAATATATCATTAATTAATTTATTGTTGCTTAAAAATATATTTAACTTGCAACCTTTGTTTTCCTTACAGGCTACGTCTTTTGGACGTGAACACAGTCCAGTGGAGCTGTTTGTAGAGACGCACGTGCAAAGTCAAGACTACTAAAAGGGGGCGCAGTTTGTGGACAACCATGCTCAGCAATTCATGGTATGTTTGTTAAATCATTTTATTTCGTAAGTTATTATTTTCTTGGATTGAATATGATGATTTTAAAAAAAATCAGGAAACCTATAATAGCCAGTTGAGAAAGAGATATGGGAACGATCCTTCAACCCATCCGGATTTCAATCTGGATTTGTGGATGTAGGTAGGATTGTCTGGTGGACCTGATAAAAATCGGGTCTACAGGCTCTCCAACACTACGACCTAAAACTTACGGTCAGCCCATGGTGTCTCAACTGTTGAGAGCTCTCCATCAGTATTGAGCATCTAGTCTGAGGAGTTCATGACCTTAAAACAACAATATGAAGACTTTCGACGAATAATGATCAGCTCCGTCAAATGGTCATGAAGATTAGATCAAGGATGGATGATGATACATGTGCAGCCCATTTTTGGTCGTACGGTCCTGGGAACAACTAGCCTCCTCCTCCTCCACCGCTATTTTAGTTTAATTTTATTTTTTAAACACATTAAATTTGTAATGAATATTTTGATGAATATTATTTTTACATTTTTAATGTTTAATACAAATTTATTTGGTTATTAAGTTTTTTTTTACTATTAATAAATAATTTTTTAAAAAATATTTTAAATAAATACCGACAGCTTTCCAGAAGAAACCAGGCTGTCGATATTTTACAGTGAGTTGCAAAAAAATTACCACCCATGCCACAATCACCGACGGATATATTTCGTCGGTATTTACCATTGCTATTACTGACGGAATATATCCGTCAGTATTTGACAGAGAATTCTAAAATATTTATCGCCCATGCCACAATCACCAACGGATATTCCGTCAGTGGTTACCATAGAAAATACAGACGGAATGATTTCGTCGGTAAAATTCTTGAGGAAATTTTTTTTTTGGCGCGCTTCGCTATCAATGTTTGGTTTTTTTTAATTCCCAACAAAATTGGCGACAGAATGGAAAATTACCGACAATCGATATTCCAATAGACGAATTCCGTCGGTGAGGCCGTCGGTAAAAATGTTACCGGCAGTTTGCGTGTCTTACACCGACGGAATGAATATGTAGGTAAAACTGTTTAATGGTGCAGTGTTGATCTTGGAAGTTGCAGAAAGCATTATGCCCATTTTCAAATTGAGCCAAGCTGCCATGCAAGCTGTTGCTGATTCTCGCTCAGCACCTGTCCATTTTCAAATGTGTCAAACTGCTTCCCTCGTGGAATAGGTCCGGTAAGAGGGTTGTGAGACACATTGAAGATAGCAAGAAAATTATTAGGTTGCAGCAGTTGTTGAGGAATCTCTCTTGAGAGATTGTTTTGAGAAAGATCCAACGATTCAAGCTGCGTAAGATCGATGGAATCTTACCCCTGGGAATGTTGAAGCTCCCGATGACTTGAGGAATGTGATGAGGTTGTCAAACCTCTGCTGATGATGAAGCCTTCAACAAGGCTGATTTCTTCATTTCAATCCAGTCGAGGAAGTAGTGACTTGGAAACTGGGTAGAGAAAGTATTTCGAGAAAGGTAAATATTGTGCAGCTTCTGAAACTCAAACTCTGTTTTGTGAGGAAGCACCCTCCATTACTACGCCACGAAACGGGTTAGATCTCAAGATGAGAAGCTTCAGATCTAGAAAAACAGGAAAGAAAAACACCATTGATCTGATTGCTTCCAAGATCTAAAACTCTAGCCTTGGGCTAACGATCATGGTGCTTTCCCCTGCAATTGGTTGTGACCTAAAGCAACCGTCTTTAACGTGCATCGACTTTTTAGAATGCTCCTTACATCATATTTGATCCATTACGTAATGATCATTGTTTACTAATTTCCGACTAATCGGAGGAGCCCTTGCGTGCTTGCTATTGAATCATAGAGATAGAATAGGTAAGAAATGCAGTGCATGAGAGAATTTGGTGCTCAAAACTCAACTTCACTTTTAATACTATTATATATTTATAAATGTAGTCTCTTACTAATAAATCCGTTGTCGTCCAGCGGTTAGGATATCTGGCTTTCACCCAGGAGACCCGGGTTCGATTCCCGGCAACGGAACTTTTGTTTCTGAAAATTCTCTTTGAGAAAAGAAGTTTCTGTTTTGTTTTTTTTTAAAAAAAAAATAAAACAAGTACAATTTTCAGCTAAGGAAAAACTACCATGGTAATTGAAGAATACGACAAAGTTTTTTGACCCAGCTTGGTTTAAAGCTAGTTTTTGAATATTGACTGGATTATTTGGAATAACTTTTTTTAAAAAATAATTAAAATGATATTATTTTAATAAAAATAAAAAATAAAAGTTAACGGGTTATAATCAGGTTTTATTGGATTAATCGAATTACCTAATCATACTGAGTTTCTTTTTTTTTTTTACTCGATCTGGTTATCGTCTTAATTCTCAGTTAGATTCATCGGACTGGCCAAATTTTAAAGTTATGAACTACACCATGTCCATTAACTTTTTTTTTTTATCAAGTGAAGATAATTCTGATATAAAAATATAAATACTTATCCCAAAGTTGTAAAGTTTTAGATTAAAATATTTATTTTTAGATTGAAAATCATTTAGTAATGATAAATTGTTAATTAAGTGATCCAGAATTTAAAATTGTTTTCTAAGTTTACCCAATACATGACGCTCATGTGTTAATTAAGTAATAATTTTGATTTTATTATTTTAAATCGTATAAAAAAACTTGATTAAGAATACCCTTTGCAAATTAATAGCCTCAAACAATTCTTCAAATTACTAAAAAATAAAAATAAGTAGCAGACACATAAATAAAATAAAATTTATACCACAAGAACAACTTATATCTTATTTTATCATGCAATAATAATTATTTTTTAAAATATTTTTTATTTAAAAATAAATTAATTTTTTTATTTTTTTTTAAAATTAAATTTTTTATAGTATTTTTAAAACTATAAATAAAAATTAATTTTTAATAAAAAAAATTTAATTTCTTTTTATTAAAACCATTTGTAACACAATTTCAAACCGCCACAGCAATTAGAATCAGAAGAGACCGTAAAAAACAAGTCACTCACCACTGCTTAGACGGAGCTTGACAAACCTCGATAAGGTTTCAAACATCGGTCAATCAAATTCTTGCATAAACTAAAACACTCGCAATCCCGAAATGGCGAGGGATAGTTGTCTGGCTCGTATAACTGCGGGCGTTGCTGTTGGAGGGGCTATTGGTGGCGCCGTGGGTAAGTTCTCTCATCATAAACCCTAAAACATCTTCTTGTTCTAGTTTTTATCAATACCTGCGCGTCTTGTTATTGGGTGTGGTTCTTTAATGCTCCCTAAGTTGTTGTTATTTAAATTTCCAAAGTCCACCGATTTATCTTCTCATACAAACACACAAAATCCATAAACCAGTTGTCCTATAAATTTACGACTTCCATTGTATTACGCCTTGATTTGGGAAAGGGGGATCGAGGGAATGTTTCTTGATTGTGAGTGCAAAAGTTGATCTTTGAATGTCAATTTTTTCACTACTCTTTGGAATGCTTTGGTGAAAGAAATCATGTACCACTAGATGTAGACTGGTTTTAGGAGTACTGTAAAGGGCGTAATTTTAATGAAAAGACTGGGTCTAATACATCAAGACTTGAAATTTCAGGAGATGTGCAGATGGGGTTTATTTATTAGAAGGTATTAAATGGAAGTCACGGAATAGCTTGCAAAACGGGGACGCCCTTGATGATATTGCCGGGTGCCTAATAATGGTGGATTTCTTGATTCTAAACTGAGAGGCTCCCGTGTTCTTCAACTTAGAAGCTTGAGAAGTTTAATTAAAATAGCGTTGGTAACTTTTGTTGGTAACTAAAATAGCAGGGTCTCTAGAAGTGTTTGTTTGATGGAATTGGAAAAATTATAGTTGGACTAGAGTTGGTTAAAGAGAATGGTGACCGAAGTCTGTTAATTGTACTGTACGGGGAAAGATTTATAAAGAAGCAACAAGTCCACACTGAATTTAAGAAGATTGCATAGAGAAATAAAACAGCTAGATTGTAGCTTAAGGGGCTGTTTGTTTTGCGTCAACTATTTTCCTGCGAACACATTTTCTCATAAAATGAAATAGTTTACTTTGTGATTGTGACATGGAAAACAAACTGGAAAATATTTTTCAGCAACACTGGAAATTGTTTAGATGATTATTGATACAGGAAAATCAATTATATTTATTACCAAAGATAATTTATAACAAATTAAACATATAAATTTTTTTGTTTGATGGATACGTAAAGGATTTTTACTTTTATTTGGATTGTAATAAACTATTTGTTTATGAAATTTTAGAACATTAGGTTGCCAGCTTAGCCAATGACAATCATGTGTTTAAAAATACATCGACATAGGTTTTATAAAACGTTAAAATGCAATTTTATCATAATAGGAGATTTCATAGCCAAACACATGTCAATAAAAATAGATATATGAACAAAAGTTTACCATGACAACTACATGTCCAAAACCAGAAGAATAACTTAGTACATGTGAAAGTCATATTTCCATCTTAAACAAACATGCTTTAATTTTAGAACTTCATAGTGATAGGTAAGTTTGTAGCCAACAACTCAATGTAAACATTAAATAGAAAAACTGTAGGGTTATTGTAGCAATGACCTGCCTGCTGAGGGTAGCAACGTGGTCTAGGAACATGAACAAGGTTGTGGAAAACATAATATTCAAAATTCTAGCTTTAACTTCTTTGATGCAAGTTAAAAGTGTGTGCTTGTACAGTTTACACAATGGAACTTTAACTATCTTGGTGTGTGCTTTTGCACATCATATCTAGCCATGACCATTGATTTTCTCATTGATATGCAAAAAAGAAACATTGGCTAGTGGACAATCTTAATAAGATAGTTTCAATTCATACAAATCCAGTCTTATATATTCAATCTTTGGTTCACTGTTAAAACTATAGTTTGTTTTTGCTTCAACTATCCATCTAATATGATTTCTGTGCAGGTGCTGTTTATGGAACATATGAGGCAGTAAGGTATAAGGTACATCATCTGACCTGATACCAAAATTCACAATTTAGAGTGTGGAGACACCTTATTAAATGCCTGCTCTTGACCATTCATTGTTCTTTACTGAAATAGAAATATGTACCCTGTTGTCTTCTTTTTCTTTTGATTTATAGTCTGAGTGAATGAAATATTTTATGTTACTTAATGTGTTTCATATTGTGGATTCTAACTTGTAATTTCCATGCTTAAGTATGCGTGTAAAGTTATAAAGAGATGGAACAATGAGCATCAACTTGGAACTTAAATTTTATGATCATGGCTTCCCTTAAGTTCATGTTTGTATGCTCCTTTTCACTATGTGCATCCCCTCTATCCCCTGCCATAGATATGAAATAAAACAGAAGGTCAGAAACAGCCAGAATATAATGGCGTGCATTGGCTTTTGTCACCCTCATTTTTCTGTTTGGGCTGAGCCTGTGAGTTTAATCAGCCCTGAGATGCTTAGAAAGATCTGTTTCCTTGTGCCCCCAATTGTTCTGGCTTCTGGGTGTCTCTGTTTGCTTTCTGGAGTAGACTTTGTGAAACTAACAACTCTCAAAGGCCGTTGGTTGTTACTTGTTGTGTCATATGGTCCTGGTTGCCTTCAAAAAGATTTCTCACTGCCCAGTTAGTGAACATCTGCCCTATCTGCTATTTTTTATTTTATTAAAATACTATCCAAATTTTGATTTTTTTTTTTTTTGTTTATTTATGCAGATTATCTTGTTTTAGTTATGTTATGTTAAAGGAGTTTAAACTGAAGTCAATGCATTTTTCTTGGTATTCCATTGTAAGTGTTCATCAGTTAATTAATTAGTTTGGAAATATTCAGGTACCTGGACTTTTGAAGATCAGATACATTGGACAAACCACACTTGGCAGTGCTGCCATCTTTGGTCTTTTCCTGGGTGCTGGGAGCTTGATACATTGTGGGAAATCATATTGATTTGTTCTATTCAGAGCATCAAGAAATCAACTTTGTTCTGCACACAAGGATCTGTGCTTTCAACTTCACTTGCCTTTGAGCTGATGGATAGAACTTGTGGTAGCGATTAGTTGTTTTTTCAACATAAAATTTCCTATGATGTTATGGCTTTCAGAAACAGCTTAGCAGCAATTAGCCTTGCGAAATTTCTTGGTTATTGTCACTTTCACAGTTGTCTGGGTCCTTGATGGTTGCCTCTTTTTTTTTTTTGCCTCTCTCATAGTAGTAGTCTTTTCTTTAGATGTAAAACTTTATCTATGCCATTTCCATTGCCAATCCATAATTTGATTTACATGGCCAAAAGCTGTATTAGCACTCGTCTTTATAGTTTCGAAGAGAGCAAATGAAGATATAGCAGCAAAGATGTGGGAGCTGATCTCACCATGGGCTTGACCATAGGTTTTCATGGTCTGATATCGCCTTAGCACCTTCCGGTGAAGAAATGAAAGTTCGATTCTTTAGAACAATTATTTAGAGCGATGGGATTCAAGAAAAGAAGAAAACAATCTTGATCACCAAATTTATCCTGGGCTTAGCTTCAATAGGCAATTAGAGTTAAACATAAAAATGGTTGATATCATAAAAGACGCTTTCCGGGCATCATCAAGACAGATTGAAAATGCATCGATCAATCTGCAAACTACATTTTTAGTGCTTCGGATTTGGTAATAGCTTCGGTTTGGAATCAGATGTTTTGACCTGTGGTCTACTTTTCTTCTCCTTTTTTTTTCCTTTTCCAGCCAGCATTATACATTGTTCACACAAACAGCCATAAAATTTCACACAGAAATCTGTCTTTGACCTCTTCAGTTAAAATCTGCAAAGAATTTAGAAAGAAAAAATAATTCAGAATTTAACTACTTTAGAGACCTAATTGAGATGAAAAATATGTTAAGGACCTATTTGATTCTTAGCTATAGTACTGGGGGCTAATTTCGTGGTTTTGCCGTGCCCTGAAGTCTTCCCTATCAAAACTTAAGAGGAGAGGAGGCTGGTTTCCAAATCCACTTGTCCTTCAATCATGAAGGAGGTGAAATGGAAGGTGAGAACCTTGAGGAACACTCTGCTGCAGTCCAACCCGATAATGTTGAACATTACAATCAAAATCCTATAGTTGAAGAGTCAGCTGAGAAGATTGACAGTGTTAACAGTCAACAATCTTCACCAAGCTCTACTCTAGTGAAATTAAAAACCTTGGAAGACATATATGCAAGATGTGCATCATAGAACCTGAGAACTATCAAGACACTACAAGATTTAACAGTTTTACCGACGGAACTTTTCAAATAGAAGACGACGTCGGTGAATCGTTTGTCGGTAATTTTGTCCGTAATTCCATCGGTAATAATATTAGCGACGGATTTACTGGCGGAACAGACGCGTCGGTAATTTTTTTTTATTATCGATGATTTACCAACGGATTTACCGACGGAAATTTCCGTCGGTAAATCCGTCTGTAATTATTAAAAACATTTTAAAAAAAATTCATTTTATAAAATTATAAAATAATTAAATTAACATAAATCAACATTGTATAATATATACTCAAAATGCTTAGAAAAAAGAATAAGAAAATCAACTCAAACAAATTTGTAACAAATAAATAAAACAAAAAAATTAATTCAACTAAAAACTTCATATGAAAAAAATGAAGTTGCAATTGCTAAAAATTTAAAAATCCTATAAATAAATCAACTAAAAATTGATCTCATATGAAAAAAAAAAAAAAACTCACAACAACATTTATACAATTATTAAGAACAAAATCAATTAAAATTAAATAAAAAACAAATATAGTGAAAAATCATGAAAAAATAAGAAAAAAGAAAGATCTTACCTTAATATACTTGCAAGTGAAGCTAAGGAAAAAATTCGTGAAGCATATTAATTAAAAAAAAAACATACATACCCGAGCATAGGAAAAGAGAAGAGATGAGGAGAGAAACATATAGTGAACGCTTTACGACGGATAATTGAATATTAATATTTTTTAATTATTCCGTCGGTAATTCCGTCGGTAATATTTAATTTAAATTTTCAATTTCGTAAAAAGTTTTTAGAAACCGCCAAAAATTACCGATGATTTTCAATCCGTCGGTGATTCCGTCTGTAATATTTAAATGAAAATTTTAAATCAATTGAATTTTTTCAGAAAACCGCCAAAACACCCCGACGCATTTTCAATCCGTCGGTGATTTTGTCCGTAAAGTAAAACAATTAACAGTGCAATTGGAAGATGAACAGTTCTGGAGCTCTCTGTAAAATACCGACGGAAAAATTCCGTCGGTAATTCCCTTTGTAATTGACATGATGAACAGTGTTCACAGTTTACCAACGGATTTACCGACAAAATTATCGACGGAAAAATTCCGTCGGTAATTCCGTTGTAAAAAATGACACGTCATCTTTTTTTTTTTTGCTTTATTTTTTTTTCCACGGTAATTGGTATATACCGAGGGAATCTTTTAGTCTGTAAAATCCCTCGGAAATATTTCCGTCGGTAAAATCCCTCGGAAATTTACCGACGAAAATATTCCCTCGGTATTTCCGTTGGTATTTATTGATTTTCTGGTAGTGAGAAGCCTTTGGAGATAAAGCCTGGCAGGAGGCTATGAAGGAAGAATTGGAAGTGATAGAGAAGAACAATACTTGGGAGTTGGTGGAGAGACCAAGTGATAAACCTGTGATAGGAGTGAAATGGGTGTACAAAACCAAGCTACATCTTGATGGATCAGTTCAAAAACACAAGGCTCGCCTTGTAGCAAAAGGATATGCACAGAAATCCAGAATTGACTACAATGAAACATTTGCACCAGTAGCAAGGCTAGATACAATCCAGACTCTCATTGCACTTGCAGCATAGAAGGGGTGGAAATTGTTTCAATTAGATGTTAAATCAGCATTCTTAAATGGTGTTCTTAAAGAAGAAGTATATGTTGAGCTGCCTGAAGGGTTTGGAGTAAAGAATGCAGGACACAAAGTTTACAAACTAAAAAAGGCCTTGTATGGATTAAAGCAGGCACCGAGAGCCTGGTATAGTGAAATTGATACATATCTCTCTATGTGCAAATTTAAAAGGAGCACAAGTGAAGCTACTTTGTATACAAGATCAGACATGGAAGGTAATTTGATCATAGTCTCAATCTATGTTGATGACATTGTGTACACTAGCAGCAGTGAGAGGCTTCTCAGTGAATTCAAAAAGGAAATGATGCAGAGATATGAGATGTCTGATCTTGGACTTCTTCATCATTTTCTTGGCATGGGAATACTGCAAACCAATCGAGGAGTGTTTATTCATCAAGGGAAATATGCCAAATCTCTGCTTAGTAAGTTTAGACTTGATGATTGCAAACCAGTTTCCATTCCCCTTGCCACTGGTGAGAAACTGAAGAAGGTGGATGGAAGTGAGTTGGCTGATGAAGGTCCTTATAGAAAAATAGTAGGAAGTCTACTATATTTGACAGCTACAAGACCTGATCTAATGTATGCTGCAAGTTTACTATCACGGTTCATGACTGGACCTACCAAGATTCATATGAGAGCTGCAAAAAGAGTTCTAAGATATGTGCAAGGAACTCTCAGTTATGGGATTCAATATGTAAGGAATCAATCAACTACTCTCATTGGATTTTGTGATACAGATTGGGCAGGAAGTGAAGATGATAGCAGGAGTACTTCGGGCTATGCATTTAGTTTTGGAAGTGGAGCATTCTCCTGGTCTTCTGTGAAACAAAATACAGTAGCATTGTCAACTGCAGAAGCTGAGTATGTCTCAGCATCTGAAGCAACTGCTCAAGCCATTTGGTTACGGTTTGTTCTTGATAATTTTGGGGAAATGCAAGCTGAAGCAACATCTTTATTTTGTGATAACATGTCAGCAATTTCGATGGCCAAGAATCCAGTTTTTCATCAAAGAAAAAGACACATAAACAGGAAGTATTACTTTATAAGGGAGGCTCTACAAGAAGGAGTAATTAATGTCAAGTTCTATAGAAATGAAGAACAACTTGCAGACATCTTCACAAAGGTATTACCCAAAGACAAATTCAAGAAACTAAGACTAGATCTTGGAGTTAAATCAGTAAACAGCTTAGGAGAGGCTGTTGAAAGCTAAGCTGATTACTTGTGATTGAAATCCTTGAAGAAGAATACGTGGACTGTAGCAAGAAGGATGAAGAAGTTGCAGAAATTCTGTTAAAACAGTTAAAAAGGCAGTTAAAACCGTTATTTCAGTTATATTAGTTTTTACTGTTACAAAACTATTACAAATCATTCTTATATGTGTAAGAATCATGACACTCCATTAGTGGATGGATGAGATGATCTTGATTCCGAAAATAACGGAATCAGTTACATAAATTGTGTATAAAAACAGAGTTCTGCACTAATGGAACAGTAAGAAAAATTACAAAGGAATTACAAGCATTCTTCTTGTTCTTCTCTGCAAACACTTCTTCTTATAACCTGAAAATTCTACAGTTAAGGTATAGCATTCTACAAGATCATGAAGATCTTAAATGATACTCGCAATTCATTTGATGTTATGTACAGCAAAACTGCACCGGCCTTTATACACTATTCGACACGGTTAATTCACCGGTATCTGTGCACATGCAGGTCTTGCGAAGGGCCATCCATAAAGAGGACACCGATGAAGATGCTCTTAGTCGTGTGATCGTCACGCGTGCAGAGAAAGATTTGAAGGAGATCAAGGAGCTCTACCTGAAGAGAAACAACGTCTCTCTCGATCAAGCAGTAGCAGCAGACACGCATGGAGAATACAAGGAATTCCTTCTGACCTTACTGGGGAATGAGAAGAATTGATCAGCTCTAAACCACACATACAGAATGATGCGTTGTGTTGGCATCATCTGTATGGTCAAGAAGCTGCATTTCATTGGAATTTTTGGTCATCTTCATCCAGTCAAGCTTCAAATAATGAGAGCTTTATTCTTGTTCTCTTTGATTCAGAAATATTGTTGAGTAATTATAGTTTCTTTAGTTTTGGTTGTAAGAGACTCCGTCTCCCTTGTCGTGTCTTCGCTTATTATTGCCATGACTTTGTTCTGGTTCTGTGCCTTTCTTTAGCCAATCTTAATTAATAATATCAAATCAATTTCAAATATTAGAGATTCTAATTAATCGTCTAACCGAAGTTCCTTGCTCTGTCTCGGCAAATCCTCCAAGACTAACTTCTCCATTAATTAATTGGGCTGTTATGACGATTTTCATATATAGCAGACAAAGTGAATCGAAACCCCCAACTCACCCTAACGGCAAGGCAGAGAGAAGGTTTTGGTCATTGTCGAGGTCAGTTGTCAACGACGGCAGTAATTACTCGGTGAGTCACAACTCAGTGATTAATAAATAATTAAAAGCTAACCTGAATCCACTGGTTGTTGTTTCTTTTGTTTTATAGAAAAGAACTGATATAATTTTTATTTTTTTTCAAGTTATTAAAATAAATAGATATTAAAATTGGTAGAAAAGAAAATTAAAAAAAAATGAGATTTTAAAAAAAATTAATTTTATAAATTATTTCAAATAAAACAAATAATATATATATATATATATATATATATATCAAATCTGAAAGATAAAAAAATTTAAAAATAATGAAAATAATGAGGCAATTCTTCTAATTCTCTATCCTTTCTCTTCACTAAGTTCTTTGTTAAGATTAGTTATTAACATTTAAGATCTTCCCAACTGATCATGATGAACTTGATTGTTACTACCTGTATCGAAAAATTAAGGGAATTCCAGTGCCTGATGCAGTAAAAAATTGTAATCTTTGCGGTGATAAAAAACCTTGAGACTTGAGAGAGCCTTGGAGGATCTAACAAGGAGAACCTTTACATTTTTTACTCAATTAAAAGAGAGGAGTCTAATAATTCGAGAATGCGACATGGAGTTTGATGTAACGGGCCAGGTTACAAGGCATGGCTATCATGGCGACACATTTATAGCTAAACGGATCACGTAGATTGAAAAGAGATAAGGCTATAGAAATCCTATAGCTCGAAGAAGCACGATGATCGTTGGCTTATGCTAGAGTATAATCTTGATAGATCTTTGTTGTCGAATCCGAGGAACTGCGTCCTTCGTCGAACTTCAAAAAACAGAAACATTCTGACAACATTCTACTGGCGAAGAATGTTCTGACATCGTACTTCCATAGTGTGCCATATGGTTGTTGTAATACGATGAACAACAGAAACACAATAAAATTTGAGTCGTGCACATATACTGTTTTTAAGGATATATTCTCAGTACAAGGAAGCTCTTCCTGTAAAATAAGAGTTACAGAAACAGTTAAACCAAGATAAAAAATAAAAAAAAAAATAGTAAGCCTTGCAAACACATAAAAATATATATTATGGTTTTTTCAACCCACTTTGATGGTACAAGTGCATAGTAACACATGTAACAACTAAGCAGAAAATAAATTAGAAAATTAATGAGTTTTTACAATAATTTAAAAAATAAAATAGCTGCTAAAAAATCAAAGAGTTGTAGCTATTATAAAAATTTTAAAATAAAAAAGTTGTTAAAATTTTATGACAGTTTAAAAATTAATTTCAAGTGTTTAAAAAATTGTAGTTTAAGTTTAAATTACTATATTATATTAAAGTTCATTATGTAAACATTAGATAAAGATTTTATTCTTTTAATGTGAGATAAAAAACTCCATATATATTTTTATATTCATAAAAAAATAAATTGTTTTTTTTAATTGTAGAATAAATGATTTTTGAAATAGTCTTTATTATTTCAGATAATCATTTTATCACTTCTTTTTTTTTTAATCTTACGACTTTATAGCACTCTTTTCTCATGTTCTCAAATCTGGTTGGTTAAAACTTCCTCTTGAGATTGTCATGACATCATTACCCCCTTAATGCCAAGTTCCCTTTTTGACAATAATAATAATTATTATTATTATTTGTGGTTTGAGTAGTGCGCGTTGATGACTTTTTGGTTGTGATACAAATGAAAGTACTTGGGATTTGATGAAGAATATTAATTGTAGGGGATTTTGTGGATAACAGCATTGTATAGGAGAGGAATGGGATCTGTGTCGATTAACCTGTTGTAGTTTCGGTGAGTTTTTTTAGTATATCAGTGATTTTAACATCAATCTTCTTCTTCTTCTTTTCATCTACTGCTAATTAGCTCACGAGGGGTTTTTTCTGCTGCTAGTCCGACTCTTCTTTGCTTTCCGATGTGGATTGTGAATTATTATTTCTTATTTTAGTTTACATAATAGAGGGCAATGCTCCCCATATTCCCTGAATCCAACATTGAATTTCTTAGAATTTGAACTTTGAGACTTGCAATTAATGATCCTTAACCTGAAGTTCGAAACGACTGCCTTGCATGTCCCCTTACAGCCAAGTGAAATATTATTTTGTCGTCAACATATCCCCTTTGGGATCATATATGAATATAGAAATAATGTTTGATAGCACAACATTCCACACAGAGAAGATTAACTCGTATCATGCTTCGCATATGAAAAATCTTAAATAATTCTTGAAAATAATGGTTTACCGCACCGAAGTACGTGAGCCCATGCTGAAGCTATATGCACTTGACATGACACAGCAACTTGAAATTAAGAAAGATGACGATTATTAAATAAGGAAGCTAAGGCGCCTTAGAGAATACATGTTTAGCTGGCAAATGAGTATAAATCAGCTACCTTGAAGTACAAAACGTGAGCGGTGTTATTTATTCAATATATATTTAGGTTAGAATCCAAAATATTAGATAAAGAAAGCATCACAGAATCTCTCAGCCTTTACGGCCACCGCCGCCCGCTGCCACCCCAGTTCTTGTTTCTTTGTGAAGGATCGTGCCCACGGTTTGCTACTGGGTCACCGTAATCGTTCAGTGTAGTAGTCTTCAAGGACCTCCCCTTTATAGCCAAGGCCATTTCGTTATCTGCATGCACAATAACACATTTAATTATTGGAAACCTTTAAGTCAACACCAGACCCATAGTTTAAATCACTAAGAACAAATTCTCTTCATTTCCCAGACTTGTTTCGGCCTAAATCAAATCAACTTGTTATAATAATAGTTATTATTATTATCATGTATGATGTATCCTCTGTGTGGTGTGGTAAGAAAAAAACCAAGGATGTTGTCTCTTATGAAAGTGCTGTGAGATAAGTGTAGTAATATAATGATAATCGCTAATAAATATTAAGCAGGATTAACATGTATCGATGCAGAGCAGACCATGCACACAGAATCTAGCTGGCCTTTGCACACATTACAATAATAACAATCTTATTAACCATAGATTAAGACGTAAAAAACAGGCATCCCATTGATTTAATTTCCTGGAATCTGAGTTGCACTGGACTTGATTAACTCCTCTGTTCACCTTAAACACAAGGAAAGTCTTGGGAGCTTCTCTGCATGCTAAGGAACAGCAATTCGATTCATGGCTCTAAATCTTATATGCGCGTGTGTACACGCATCACCACACTTGACACTACAAACTGGACCCTTTAGTGTAGCAACAGAAAATCTCGCTTCTTTAAGGACTTTCATAGCTAATTAAGAGTGCAGAAACCTTAGCTAGCCAAAAGGGTCATATCCTGATATCGCGATATCAGGTAAAGCGATGACAGGATCATGCAATGGTCAAGAAAGTTTGGACCAGATGTGGGAAGTACACACACACACACACACACACACACACGATCGATGACCCGTATTATGCACGCTCTATAACCAATAAAACAGAAGAAACATACCTGAGAATGAAATGGTGATTCGAGCTGAAGATATTACAGCAAAGACAAGAAGGAGACACAAACACAAGCGAACTCCAAATGCCATCTCTCGTCTCTCTCGATCGAGTTGATGCTGAAACTACTAGTGACTGCAAAATGGCAGGTTGACAACGCTCTCTATTTATAGAACAACGAATCTTGCGAGGACGCCACGTGGCAGATAATGAATGCTAATGAGAGTTGACGTTTTAAAAACCGTCGGATCCCACTTTCTGATATCTGTAGTGGGTGCATCGGTGCCGTTCAGGTTTTGGTCAATGGGGTTGCTGTCGCTTCCTTTACCAGATAAATAATTAAGAGGCTTTGCTTGCTTTTAATTTACAGTCAATTTTCTAATTATGATTTTATTTTGCATTTCCCATTTCACCAAAAAAAAAAATATCCATCATGAAATAATAGATAAAAATAAAAGTAAGATTGCACATAAACAGATTATATAAAAGACTAGACACTTGACCCGCGCGATGCCGCGGGTCATTTTTTTTGCATAAAAAATATTAAAACAAATAAAAATTTAAAATTTTTGAGTTTTTCTGCAAAGTTATACCCAAGAAACTTGGGTTTGACTGCAACGTTTGACCTAAAAGTAATATAATAAAATTAAACTTGCATGACCCAAATTTAAGTGAGCCTGGCTGCAACACTGGACCCAAGAATATTGGATGTAGGTCTAGATATAAGGTCGTGTCATAAAAGTGTGATAATTAAATAGATTGATTAAAAAAAACAAAGAAAAAAAATCATCAGAAAGGAAAAAACTAATGAAGAAAAAGAAAAAAATTGAATTAATTGGGTTAACCTTTCAAACCAGGTTATCCCGTAAAACCTGGGATTCATATCATGAAAGTTTGATCACTAAATAGAAAAACAAATGACGGGTTTACCCAAAATTAACTGGGTTAACCCATCAAACCAAGTTAACCCGTTAAACCTAGGACACGTGTCATGAAAGTATGAAAATCTGATAATTAAATAAAAAGAAAATTAACTTTAACAAACTAAACTAAATGAAAAAAATAATTTGTCAAATCAGGCTAACCCATCAAACCCGAGATCCGTATCATGAAAATCTGATAACTAAATAAATAAAAAAAATAACATTAACAAACTAAATCAAACAAAAAAAATTCATTAAAAAAAATTAAAAAGAAAAAAAAGGAAAAAAATAGTTATATAATATAATATAATATAATACAATATAATAATATTTATATTTATAATTATAATATAATAATTATAATAATATAATATATTAATAAGTAAATATATTAGTAAAAGGCGTGACATGCCTGCGCGATGCCGCGGGCTCGTGGCATGCTTGTGCATTATTGTGGATTTGTGAAAAAAATCATATAAAAAAAATGTTACCATTCACGATATTTTAAAGGAAAAAACTACAAAACTATATTCTTAACCAGCTCAATATTAAAAAAAAAAATCGACAAAAAAATTATAAAAAAAACACAAAAAAATGAAAAAAAGAAGATGACAATTTTGGAAGAAAAAAAGCAAAAAACAAATAATAAAAAATGGAAAAAAAAAACATGTGGGGAAAGTTAAAGCTAAATTTTCAACCAGCTAAATATTAAAATCATTTAAGAAAAACACTGTAGCAATCTATAGTGTTTTGTGAGGAAATATACAATTATAATTTTCAACCAGCTCAATATTAAAAAAAAATCAATAAAGATAATTTTGACAAATATAAAAAATAAAACGAAAGGAAAAAAAAAAAAACATCCATGGAAACACTATAACAATCTAAAGTGTTTCATGAGAAAATCTACAGTTTTAATTTTTAACCAGCTCAATATCAAAAACAATAAAAACGACAAAGACCATTTAAAAAAAAACATAACAAAACAAAGCATATGGGAAAACACTGTAGCAATCAATGATGTTTTAAGGAAAAAAAGCTAAATTGTTAGCCGGTTTAGTATGAAAAAAATAAATTTGACAAAAACATATTTGAAAAAAAAACATGTGGGGAAACACCGTAGCAAGGCAAAAATCATGTGGGAAAACACTATAGTAATCTACAGTGTTTTAAATAACTACAAAGCTAAATTCTCAATCAGCTTAATATAAAAAAAATAAAATCGACAAAGATAATTCTGAAAAAAAAAATTATTTAATAAAAAACCATGTAGAGAAATACTGCAGCAATCTAGTGTTTTAAAGAAAAAAAATTAAAAAACTAAATTATCAATCAGCTCAATAGTAAAAAAATAAAATCAACAAAAATAATTATGAAAAAAAATATATAAAGAAGAAAGACAATTTTGGGAAAAATTTAAAAAAACAAAAAAAAAACGTGGGGAAAGCTAAAGCTAAAGCTAAATTCTCAACCAACTCAATATTGAAAAAATAAATTCGACAAAGATAATTTAAAAAAAAAACATGTGGGGGAAACACTGCAGACAAACAAAAACCATGTAAGGGAAACACTGTAGCAATCCATAGTGTTTTTTTTTTTTAAAAAAAAAAAAGCTACAAAGCTAAGTTCTCAACCAGCTCAATATAAAAAAAAAAGCTGACAAAGACTATTGTTTTTTAAAAAATTCAATTTTGGGTAAAAAAAATGAAAAAAAAAAACATGTAAAAAAAAAGAAACAAAAGCGAGAAAAAAAAACACGCAGGGAAAGCTACAGTGTTTTAAAGAAAAAACCAAAAAAACTAAAATTTCAACCAGCTCAATAACAAAAAAAAATAAAATCAACAAAAATAATTCTAAAAAAAAACACAAAAAAAACTGCTACAGAAGAGAAAAAAGATATTATAATATATAATAATAATATAATATAATATAATAATAATAATAATAATAATTATTATTATTATATTAAGTATAATTAAAAGGCGTGGGGAAGCTACAGTATTTTCCCCACGCCTTTTAGAGTTCTTTAATATCTATTTCATTAACATATTGAAAGCAAGAATTCCTGCATAATACTGATCCCATGTATTTATACTCTTATTATTTTTGTCGTGTATAGAGAAGTCTTAATAAAAAAATGATTGCGTGGATGATTATAATTAATTTATTTATAAATACTCTAATCTCAATCCAGACGGTTTATTAATTTATTGGATCTGAAAAACAGATTTAGTATCGATAAACGAAAATTATAAAAATACAATTAACATAATTATCATTCAATGGCAATTAGTATAAGACACATCAATGAACATTTGGTTAATTCAGTGACTTAATTACAGGTATAATTTAACTAATATATAATTGATTTCATAGTATTTCCATAATTGGATGTTTTTAAACCTCAAATCACTGCTGCAATGGCGTTCTTCTCTTCAAACTCCACGTTTCCTTCATGTCCAATAAAAATATCATTTTCAATTCAATTTAGTTTTTATTAAAAAAAAATCAAATTATTTTTTTAAAAAAAAACACCAAAATTGTTTCAAACCGACCCGTTTCAGCTCAGTTCGGTTTGATTTTTTAGGATAAAAACCACTGCAAACCAGTTTGGTTTGATTTTTCAGTTTAACTCGGGTTTTTTCTGGTTTGGATCGATTTTTTTTCGGTTTGGGTTCTATTTGGTTTGGTTTTTTCAGTTTTAGACTTATAAAACTAAAACCAAACTAGTTGGTTTTTTTAAAATTTTAATTGATTTAATTAAATTTTTTTTCATTTCAGTTTTTTCTATTTTTTTATAGTATTTTCAATTTAATCAGTTTATCATATCTTTTCTCACCCCAACACCTACTTCTACTCATGAAAGCGGCCATAATGGTATCGTGCATGCAATGTAGCTTGTCAGTGCTATGACGCTTGGCATGGAACAAAGAAGGTGCTTGTGTTGAGATTAAAGTCCTAACCTCACATTAAAAACTATTTCTTCGTGCATTGTTGACTTGGCTCCGTGATGTCGACAGCATCTTGACTGCACACACACAGCTGGGTTCGTACATTATTTCTTTTTTTAGTAACATCGGGGCCAGAAGTCACAATTCATTCCATGAGCAGCTTGCTTATTTAATCGTAGCTGAGCAGTATGGAGCACTAAAATGTGCACAGAAGAGACCATCAAGCACCAAAACACATCTTAGGAAAAAGATCATTTGATAATGTGGTGCTGAGTATCTGAGATATGTTTCGAAAATCTGCAAAGAGAGGTCAACAAAGCGCTACAAAGTTTTTGCACAGATGCATGCATAACTTGTTCCCCTTCTTGGTATTTTTAGCAACGGTACGTACGTTTTCGAGACTTCAATATGCTTACATTTGTACAAGAACTTGTAACATTACCTTTGCTGACCAAAATCAGCTTGGTTTTAAAGGCCACAATGGTTCAACAGATACACACGCACGCGTAGAATGTCACATTGTCCTACGGTGAGACTTAGTCTAACAGGAGATAGGGTCAAAAAACCATGTATATTAATCCAATAGTTTAAGCTGCTAAATGATATTTTAAAATATAATTTATATTATTTTAAAATGATATCGTCACCGTTAAAACAAAAAAAGAAAGAAAAGAAAAGCAGAAATAAGGCATTAATTTCTCATCCGCAAAAGGATTTCACATCTACGTACAGTCATCAAGAATTGGAGTATTCGCGTAAAACTACAAGCCCCTCTGTTGCATGTCCGATCATGACACTCTGCAGTGTCCTGAAGGGATGGCATCGGTGGGACAACAGTGAATGGCGGGATGGATGTATGTTTCTGTATCCAAGGTCAAAATATTCTCTCCGCCCCACTAGCAAGAAATGCGTCATCTGATGAGGGCCAAGACTAGGGGCACTACCATCATGTAGTGCAGCCACAAAGCCAGAAGAAAATTCGCAGCGACTGCCATCTGGTCAGTCTGGTGCTGTGAATAAAAAGATCAATTCAAATGCAGTTCAATGTAGCGATGGTCCACTTCCACAACTAGGAAAAACAGAAGGCTCTCTGCCTACGCATCAACGATCAAAGCAAATAAATGGACTTGAAATTTGGTTTCTATAATGATTCCTGTCCTTTACAGTCAACAATCCTGCTCTTGCCTTCTCGCTGGTTTAGGACACAGGCATTGAGGACCGTACATGTTGCTGGTAGACAACCAAAAAGCTTGATCCAGAGAACACTCATGTCACCAGCAATGTAGTTGTCATAGCCAAATTCTAATCGAAGTTGGCCAGAAATCACATATCCTAACGCTCCTGCTCCCCTGGACATGATCGCCGGAGAGGATAATATTAAGCAAAGAGCGATGGCAATACTAGCAAAATTTATGTCTACAGAAGGCAAGAGAACTAGTAGAAAGTGATAAACACAGCCTAATCTACAGAAAAAACATAATATTAACCCGTTGAGGCCCAGTTAAGAAAATAATACTACTCACAACACAGAGCCAAAAACAGGAGTTCACGTGATCAACTTGAACAAAAGATAATACAAGTGAATTCGATTAGACATACTGCCAAGGACAAAGGAGCAGAAATATTTGCCAGCATGCTTAGAAATAAGTCGACGTTAATAATTAGATTATAAACAGCAAGCTAAAATTCATGAAATCACAAAAGACTAGACATTGCTCCAATACAATCCAGGTCCATTGCATTAAGAAACAACTTCTCTTCAGGAATCAATATTGTTTTCAACACAACTAGAGGTAATATCAGCAGATACAATCTCAAGACCTAAAAAACTGTTTCAACATTTTAGATTGCGGGCGCCAGATAGGAAAAAAGGCACTACAGATGTCATCCACTGCTCATCATCTTTTCTTAAATCCATATTTCTTACGTTCATAGAACAGATCTGTTTTGGCACTCCCTAAATTAACAATTTTTGGACACCCATCCCTATCCTTCTCCTGCTGAGTGCACTCTTTGCAATAGTAGGCATCAGAGATTCCCACTCCTCCGCAAATAACACATCGACCTTGGAAGGATCCATAGTTGCACTCATCACAAACTCGCACAAGTGTGCAAGGACGCACATAGGAGTCGCAGATTACACATTTTCCATCACACTTCTCACAAAGGCGTCCAATAGCAATTCCTGGCTGCTTCCGGCACATAATCAAATCAGGATGATGCTTGGCCATGATCTCTTCAAGATCTTAGAGTTGCCGCGTGTACCTGTGACTACCACAATGTAAATGGACGTCAAAGCATGGGGTATATTGCATTTGGTAAAAACGAAAATCACCCTCCTAATCATAACAAAAATAAACTATATATTCACAGGGAGAAAACTGACAGCATCAAACAAAACATACTCTTTCGTTGTTCTGAGATTAACCGGAGAATTTCCACAACTCATATTGGCATATAAAATGCAAACTAAATCAAAAATAAAGAAAATACAAGTTAACTAAGTAAATGAAAGGAAATGAAAAGCATAAACAAGATATTAATGAAAGCAAAACTTAAAAATTACAAAAAAATATAAAGAGAGAAATAAAAAGGATGAGCTTGATCTGAACAACCAAGCCTCCAAATACATGGCAAATGCCTCCTTTTATAGGCCAAAATTCGGAATTATTGATTTGATGACTAATTGTTAAGTGGGTGGCCAACTTTTGACTTGGTGAAAATCCCTATCTTCTTGTCTGAATAAAACAAAAATGCTACCATCCGAACTGGGTCCACTGGAAAACATGAAAGTTGTAGGAAATTGACTCAGCTTTTCAGGAAAAAAATGGAGGTCATTTGGACTTCTAGAACTCCAAATATTGGCCAAACACTGAACAGTGTTCGGGCTGTAGGACAGATTCAGACTTCTCCGTTGTTGCTATAATTTGGACTTGAAAACAGCCTTCTTAGATCTTTATAAAAACATGAAAGTTGTAGGCCTATGTCTTACCAAATTTGTGTAAAAATTTAAGATCATTTGGACATCTAGAACTCGAGATATGACCCAATTACCGAACAGTGTTCCAGTTTGGACTACAGCAACATCTCTTTTCTAAACTTCACCCTCTCTTTATCTTCACAAATTTCAGTAGTTGAATTCATCAATCAATCCTTTGATTTATGTGATATGCCTGCATTTAAGATGAACATTTACCATATATTAAGGCATTTTATAGTATTAGACTTGTTATTATAAAACATGTTTTAGTTAAGGAGTTATTGATACTTTAAGTGCAAAATGATGCTATAAAACCTTGATAAATATATACTTTTAAGTACTAATCACCCCCCCAACCAGCTTATTACTAGTCCCTAGTAATCAAAGCGTTAAAATAGAAAAACAATTTGCAAGTTCCACAAAGCAAGGCATTCTTCATTCAACTTACTTTAATTTATCCAGATAAACAAACTCTCATTAAATTTATATATCTGCTCAATACCTCTTAAACAAGATATTACTAAACCTTTCTTTTGTGCTCAAAATATCAACATATAGTTATGGGGCTTTACTTGGAAGAAAAACAAATTTTTGTTCTAATGTTTAAGGCTAACTTCCTTAGGTTGGGATTATTTTTTTTTCTTTCTTTTATTTATTTATTTATATACACATACAACTTGAAACACAATGTATCTTTAACCCATGTAATGAGTTTTAGGCTAATGACTCCAAGACTAGTTGGTCTTAGGGCATTAGGTGTTGAGACACCCCTACGAGCTTAGCAACTCGGGTTGCAGATACTGATACGTAGATAGTGCAATGTTTGATTCCCTTAAGCTTTTCTCCTCAACCCATGTAACAAGCGTTGGGCCAATAGCTCCCAAGTCAGTTGCCTTTAGGGTATTAAGTGTTAAAACACCCCTTCGGGCTTAATTGCTTAGGTTAGGGAGGCTACGAAACCAAACTTATCTACCTTTTTATTATCATTATTTTTTTTTTTTTTTACAAATTATGTACTATCCCTTTCTCTTAGTTGTTACCTTTAACAAAAGAACATAAATAATGTAATAATCCAATGTGCAACCCACAATCATATGTTAAAGTGTGTGTGAAAATGAAGATTTAAAAATACTTGTTAAATGAGCATATGAGCAAAATCAAGTGCTACCAATACGAGAGTTTGTAAACCTGAATATTTCAAGAAGTATTCTGATAGACCCTGTTAAGAATGTTTACTAAGATGCGTCTCAAGAGTCACTTTTAACAAAAGAACTCATTTTACTCTGTCATCCTAGTAACAACAGTTTTGCAAATAGTTTATGAAATAGAAAACACAGTTTTTTGTTTTTAATTATCAACTACTACCCTTTCCCCCCCAACCAAAATGAGACATTGTCCTCAATGTCTTCAGGTAGAAAGATAGAGTATAGAAGACATCACCTGAAATAGGAAACACTAACAAACCTGAAACACACTTAAACAAATATAAGAAACAACAAAACACAATAATAAAATCAAAAGACGCAAATATTTATAGATGAGAAATTGAAAATGCAATCACACCACTTATATGTAGGCCAGTCATAATCTCACACACTCTCTCTCTTTATTTATTTATTTATTTATTTTGAAAAAACATGTCTATATACAGGTATTTGTGATTGTGGCTCACGTCTTTCCTTGGTTTTACATCCAAAAACGGCTTAAACGCCCTCTATGGGTTAGGGATAGGCTTCCCATCTAGTTTTCTTAAAAACTAGCAAACAGGGTCTTTTTTAGTCAGATTCCCAAGACTAAGTCGAGCATGTTCTTTATGGAATTATGGCCATAAATCATAAATTGCATGATGCACATCTCCATTAGGGTGCGTCTCAAGAGTCAATAGAAGATTATCTAAAGACCCCTTACTCAGGCCATCCTTAATGAATTGTATTTTATCTTCACGATTTACAGATACCATTCCTAAAGAACGACATGTTGCATTACAAGTCCATCTGGCACATCTGTGACAGACTTTCAATTGTTTTGCACGACGTTTCTTTGCAAAAGTGCTTTTACTTGTTCCAGACATGTGTGAAATGAAAGAATTGAAGGACTCACCTGATAATCAGACCTTTACTTCAATCAGCCAACGAATATCTTCAGGAATTTCATGGTTCATTAACAACCTCAATCTTTTACACCTAACACGGTAAATTTTTGTAATCGCATTCTGAGGCAGAGCAAGAAAATATTTTTTCAATTTTTCAAGAGTGGTGTCCATTTTCAAATGAGAATTGGATGAGAGATTCAAAGAAAGAAGAAAGAGCAGAGAATTGCACAAATATATACACAGATATCAGTAATAATGGGAAACTGAAAGAACCGACTTAAAAGTCACGAAGTACCGTTATCCGCCATTTGACCGGGGTGAGAGAAACTAGCAAAACAAAAGTCACACCAAAAAGGAACACAAAAACAAAAAAAATGTGAGAAAAACAAAATAATCAACCTTTATCTACAAGATCATTCAAACCAATGGATTCATTTTCACTAGGAAACTCATCAAAGTAAGCTTTCAAACGATGTCCATTTACCTTCAAAACATTGTCATTCTTTGAATTCTCAATATCAAGGGCCCTATAAGGATACACATGTTTCAAAATAAATGGACCGCTCCATCGTGATCTTATTTTTTCAGGAAATAAATGGAGTCGAGAATTATAAAGCAAAACTTTTTGACCAGTATCAACTTTTTGACAATTTTCACAATTTTTGCAAAATGCATGTGTGTCCTTGAACATGGTGGGCCAATAAAATCCATTTTGTAAGATTTTTGCAGTCGTCTTTCTTGATGAGAATTGACTCCCACATGCTTTAGAATGACAAAGTTTAATGACACTACTTACCTCATTGTCAAGAATGCATCTTTGAAATTTTTTATCAGGATAATATTTGAATAAGTTAGGGCCATCCCAATAAAAGTTCTTCACTTCGTTCAAAAACTTTCCTTTATCTTCAGTACTACAGTGAGCTGGCAAATCTCCTGAAGCAAGAAAATTGATATTTTTAGCAAACCAAGGCATTGAATTAGAAGAAAGTAAGGATTCGTCAGGAGAGTAATCATCGATTCGTGGGATGTTAGATGTCAAATCTGTTGTCACTTTTGACAAAAGATCGGCATCAACATTTTTTGTGCCTTTTTCATCCGTGATTTCTTCCTGAGAATAAATCATTTGCAAATCTTCAGATTCATCAAACTCAATTTTACTCAAAGTAGATTCAAGTTGATCATGAACTAATTCTTCAATATGATCTACTTCTTATAAATCATTATCATCTCCAGGCTGCTTGCAAATGTTGAAAATATTCATCTCCAATGTCATGTTTCCAAAAGATAACTTCATGAGTCCATTTCTACAATTAATCAATGCATTAGAAGTTGCAAGAAACGGACGTTCTAAAATAACAGGAAATGAATTACATGGTTCAATAGGTTGCGTGTCCAAGACAATAAAATCCACAGGATAAATGAATTTATCGACTTGTACTAACACATCTTCAATTATTCCTCTAGGCACTTTTATAGATCTATCGGCAAGTAAAAGAGTTACAGAAGTTGGTTTTAACTCACCTAGATTGAGACTCTGAAAAACTGAATACGGAAGTAAATTCACACTAGCTCCAAGATCAAGTAAAGCTCTTTCAATTTTATGTTCTCCAATAAAGCAAGAAATTATAGGACAACCAGGATCTTTATATTTCAAAGCATTATTGTTCTGAAGAATAGCACTTACTTGTTCGGTTAAAAAGGCTTTCTTTTTCACATTCAGTTTTCTCTTCACAGTGCATAGATTTTTTAAAAATTTAGCATAGAAAAGTACCTGTTTAATAGCATCCAACAAAGGTATATTGATCCTTACCTGTTTGAAAGTTTCAAGGATATCAGAATTGTGATTGACTTTTCTTTGTTTGGTCATGGCGTAAGGAAATGGAAGTGCTGGCGGAGAATCAGTCTTTTCTTCATAATGTTCAGATTCAACCCCTTCCTTACCCTCAGAGATTGACTCATCATCTTTCTCACAAGGTTCAAGAGTGGGTTTTTCAATAACCTTACCACTGCGAAGAGTGAAGACTGATTTGACTTGATCCATGTGTTGGCTTCCGGAACTTTTTGCATTTGCATTGTATTGCCCCTTTGGATTTTGTTGTGGTTGAGATGGAAACTTACCTTTCTCTTAAAAACTGAGAGCAGATGTTAACTTTGCAAGAGTATCTTTAAAATTTATCATACTTTGAGCAAGTTGAGTGTTGATTGTCTCTTGCTTTTCAATGAATGCATGCAATGTTTCCTCAAGATTTCTTCTAGGAGGTGGAGCATAAAGAGGTGCATATCCATGAAAATTTTGAAAAGTATGGTGTGCTTGAAACGGTGGCTGCGAAGTTTGTGCATTATTGTTGTCACTCTTCCAACTAAAATTTGGGTGATTTCTCCAACCAGGGTTGTATGTTTGCGAGTATGGGTTATGATTGGGCCTTTGGAAACTGTTTAAAGCATGTTCATTTGTTTCACAGATTTGACACACAATATCTTGAACAGATTTTAATTGACCACTCTTTTTCAATTCTAGTGCCTCGACTTTTCTAGCTAAAGATGCAAACTTGGATTGGAGGTCATGATCTTTCATAAGGTTATACATACCTCCACTAGATGTATGAGGTTGGGTTTTAATTGGTACCTCATAAAAGCCTTTAGTGTCCTAATTTTGCGCATTTTCAACTAGCAAGTCTAGGTACTCCATTGCTTCATTAAGGTCTTTATCTTCAAAAGTTCCATTGCACATCAATTCAACCATTTATCTATCTTTAAGTGTTAATCCTTCATAAAATTGTGAAACCAATCTCCATGTTTCAAAACCATAATGAGGGCAAGTATTAAGCAAGTCTCGATACCTATCCCAACATTGGTAAAATGTTTCACCTGGTTTTTGAGTGAAAGTGGTGATTTGTCTTTTGAAATAGTTGGTTCTATGAGATGGAAAAAACTTCTTTAAAAATTGTTGTTGCATTTCATCCCAACCACTAATGGAACCTGACCTAAGATTTTGTAGCCATGTTTTAGCTTTATCTTTTAATGAAAAAGGAAAAAGCTTTAATCTAATGGTATTCATGCTACAATTTAAGTCATTATAGGTGTTACAAACTTCTTCAAATTCTCTCAAATGCAAGTATGGATTTTCTAGATTTAAGCCATGAAAAGAAGGTAAAAGTTGAATAATGTCTGGCTTAAAATTAAAATGGGATGCATTAGGAAGGAAAACTATGCATGAGGGTGCACTTGTTCTTGTGGGATTCATGTGGTCTCTAAGTGTCCTAACACGGTTATTCTCAGAATTCTCATTATTATCGTTATGAAGTGACTGGTTATCTTCTTCGGCCATATTTTCTGAAAATGATGAGGATACCCTACAAAGTCTACCACTTAATGTACGTGACCAAACACTCATGCACGTGTAGAAAGAAAATAAAAGGAAGAAGAAAACAAAAGAAAAAGAAACAAAACAAAAGAAACAAAGTTAGATACAAGAAAAGTGAAAAGAGAAAACAAAATATGTAACATCCCCCATTTCGGGATAAACGACAATCTCATATCAATCGAAATAAAACACTTAATAATTTATATATATATATATATACATATATGTTCATGGTACCGGAAGGTCCGAGGTTATTGACATGAATTTATTTACATTTCTAATAGTTCGCATCTCCTAACTAAATTCCTGACCCAATCATCATGGGTTTTCAATTTCCACACTTATGCCCACTTTATCAACCACAATATTTACGACATGCATTATATAACAAGATATCATTATGGATGGATAAAAATAAATAAGTATAATTACATCGGCATAAGCATGATTACATGAACTACATGGTTACATTCATTCAGTCTAGTTTAAACATTAATTATACAAATTAAGTTATACAAACATTTTCATATTTACAAACTACAAGGGTATACTCCCTAGAAACTAGATTACGAGAAAGGAGCATAAGCTAGGACCTACTCTTGTCGTGCATGGGATGATCCTGAAACAAAATACATATTATTGAAAGGTGAATATTACAATAAATATGACAACATGAACACCTAACAATTTAACAAAGTAGCATGTATTCATAGTTCATTTGCCTCTCCCTTCTAGTTTTCTTTTTTATTATTATTATAATCCCTTCCTTGTCCAACTATTATTAATTGTTCCCTCTACCACTTTCAACTTCTTTATAGACTCTATGAGAGATTGAACATGATCATTTTTTTCTTTTTGCTTATCACATTACTGATACCAATATCACCGGTACCATCACCATCACTCCATATGAGTCATGACTAAATGTATGTTAGCCCCTTATCTGGGATCCTAACATACACTAAATGTATGTTAGCCCATACATGGTGATCCCCTTTCCCGGGATCCTAACATACACTAAATGTATGCTAGTCCAATTATGGTGATCCCCTTACCCGGGATCCTAACATACACTAAATGTATGCTAGCCGATACATGGTGATCCCCTTACCCGGGATCCTAACATACACTAAATGTATGTTAGTCCTTACATGATGATCCCATTATCCGGGATCCTAACATACACTAAATGTATGCTAGTTTACGACTCAATTCGCACTTCTCAATTTCCTTTGTCAATGATAATTTCATCATTTGGCAATTTACACAACTTTTCACCTTGAATACCCATACATTCAGAAATGCACATTTCACATTGGTAATATAAATAAATCATGGAAATTTACTAGGAAGTATAGGTGCGATTCACCTACCTGAAATAGAAGCTCTATTCGTACTCCCCTGCTGCTGCTGTTGTTGCCCCACGCCTGTGGTCCCTCCTGAAATTCACAGGTTTATCCCATAAGTTCTTCTCACTCACATATATGTTTTATTATAAACATATCAACAACCAATAAGTCTTTCTTTCAGTCATCATTTCTTTATTCATATATTTGAACTATTTCTACTTAAAATCCGAACTGTTACTGTCTCGTTTTTGAACTGTCACTGTCTCATTTTTGAACTGTTACTGTTTGAACTGTTACTGTTTGAATTGTTACTGTCTAGACATTTTTGAATTGTTACTATTTGAACTGTTACTGTCTAGACTTTTTGAACTGTTACTGTTTGAACTGTTACTGTCTAGATATTTTTGAACTGTTACTGTTTGAACTGTTATTGTCTAGACTTTTTGAACTGTCACTGTCTCATTTGGTGACCCATAACGGGAGTTCTATAACTCCAATTTGAGCAAGACCAATTTCATTTATTAGCCAACATTCAAAACTACAATTTCTATAAGGAATCTGATCTTAATTCTTTCATCCTCCTACCTGAAATCTCTTGAAAATCAAGAGACGAAACTGTCCAGATTCGTCAGCCTTTCCATTTACACACAACACAAGAAGTTCTTTAATTTAGTAACTCATACTTTTTCCTCAATTTAAGTTTAAGAACTAAAATCTATAGTTTAACATCCAGGCATCAATTCAAAATCAACTTGAAATGACTCATAAAAACAGGTTTAGAATACCTTACCCGATACACATAAAAGTTTTGATCCCCTTTTTTTTTTTCTTTTTAATGGCAGCCGGCCCTTCCCTCTTCTCTTCTTGTTAACCCCTTTCCCACCAGTGTTTTATTTTACCTTCAACCCTTAATCTTGGATGGTTTGTAAAAAAGAACATAAAACTCCCTCTTTTCTTTCTTTACGTTATCTCCAGATCTGTTTTCTTTTGTGACAAAAGGAGTACTTATGCTCTATAATTATTCTTATTTGCATTTAGGCCCCATCTTCTTTAAGTGTATTTGTTTTTCCCCCACTTCTTTCTAGTTTAGTTTATTTCCTTTAAATTTAATCTAGCCTTGATTTTTTTTATTTATTTATTTTTTCTCGGGATTTACAAAATAAATACTATAATTTGTACAAGAATTTACCTACCCGGAAACGGCGCCAAAAACTTAACACGACCAAAAGATTGATGTCTTCTCCCAAGTGCAGAAGTGTCGAAGTAATAAATAACCCGGCAAGACCGGGGTCGAACCACAGAGAGGTTAATTGTATAAATTATAAATAACAAGACAACAATAACAACAACAACAACAATAATAATAACAATAATAGTAATAATAATATTAATAGTAATAATAATAATAATAACAATAATAATAATACTCAGTATGTGGCGTTGTTATACCTGAGAATGATCTAAAAGATCGGGTCACAGGTTTCCAACCTATATACTAAGTTTATGAAAAGATCAAAGAGATATATTATATAATATAAATAAAATGTAAATAATAATAATAATAATAATAATAATAATAAAAGATGAAGAAATTAATGAGAACTTTGAGATGAAAGATTAATGTAAGGATTAAACAATGATAAAAACAAATGTCAAGGTTAGAGGATCCACTAATGGTATTTCAAACAAGTATAGTATAAACTCTTATTATTCAATTGGAAACCACACACAAAGGAGGTTCCAATCGGATGATTTCTCATTAATAGCTCATTATAAATTATTAACATGATCATATTAATTATCTTAATTACATAACACCAAACTTTTAAATATTGTCAGGAATTCATGATATTAACTGATGTTAACAACAAGTCAAGTTATTTTCATAGCCCGGGTGTAGGTAATACCATACTGTTGGGCTATGAGAGTGCCAAGCATTTGCTATACCAAGTGTTACACAACACAAATCTAGATTAACCATTTAACAAGCAAGGTATTAAGAATTAGTAAGATAAAAAGATAAGACATGTTAATATTAAACATTAAGATCCATGTTGAGTTTACACTATATTTATTCTTACACCATTAGTGTAACCTTTTCACCTTGACATAATAAACTTAGCTAAACATAATGAAAAAGAGAAACATAAATAAACAAAACAAGAACATAAAGAAAATACAAGTTAACTAAGTAAATGAAAGGAAATGAAAAGCATAAACAAGATATTAATGAAAGCAAAACTTAAAAATTACAAAAAAAATATAAAGAGAGAAATAAAGAGCATGAGCTTGATCTGAACAACCAAGCCCCCAAATACATGGCAAATGCCTCCTTTTATAGGCCAAAATTCGGAATTATTGATTTGATGACTAATTGTTGAGTGGGTGGTCAACTTTTGACTTGGTGAAAATCCTTATCTTCTTGTATGAATAAAACAAAAATTTTACCATCCAAAATGGGTCCACTGGGAAACATGAAAGTTGTAGGAAATTGACTCAGCTTTCCAGAAAAAAAAATGGAGGTTATTTGGAGTTCTAGAACTCCAGATATTGGCCAAACACTGAACAGTGTTCGGGCTGTACGACAGATTCGGACTTCTCCGTTGTTGCTATAATTTGGACTTGAAAACGGCCTTCTTAGATCTTTATGAAAACATGAAAGTTGTAGGCCTATGTCTTACCAAATCTGTGTAAAAATTTGAGATCATTTGGACATCTAGAACTCGAGATATGACCCAATTACCGAACAGTGTTCCAGTTTGGACTACAACAACATCTCTTTTCTAAGCTTCACCCTCTCTTTATCTTCACAAATTTCAGTAGTTGAATTCATCAATCAATCCTTTGATTTATGTGATATGCCTGCATTTAAGATGAACATTTACCATATATTAAGGCATTTTATAGTATTAGACTTGTTATTATAAAACATGCTTTAGTTAAGGAGTTATTGATACTTTAAGTGCAAAATAATGCTATAAAACCTTGATAAATATACACTTTTAAGTACTAATCATTTATCAAATGGGAGGTAGTGTTTCAATTTCACTGTCTTTACTAAGCCTGAGCCCTAAAAGAAAAGTTAAGTGCTATAACATGTATTTTATCAATGAATATGTCTTTCATACTGAAGAATACAGGCATGGAAGAAAGACATACAATAACGATGTTTGTATTAAGGGATCGACTTCTAGTGAGTTTGAAGTTGGCTACTATAGTGGATTGGAGGAGGTCATCAAACTATAATATTATAACGAACAGAATAGAATGTTTTTATTCAAATGCTATTGGTATGACACAACTGACAGAGAAATCAGAGTAGATCCTCATTATGGTCTCGTTGAAATCAACTCAAAAGCTAGACATTGCAACGTAAACAATGTCTTTGTTTTCATAAAGCAATGCCAACAAGTTTATTACACATACATCCATTCATTTAGAAAGGATCGATCAAGAGTTGATTGATTATCCGTTTTAAAAACCAAACCTAGGGGTCATGTTGAGATTGTTCAGGATGAGAATAAAGACACAAGTGTGATAGATGAAGTCTTTCAAGCTAGTGAGTTGGTTGAACCATACCGAGTTGCTCCTTTGATTGACTTAGAAGAAAATTTGAATTTTCATGTTTTTGACGATAGTCTTGTTGATGTTGACGCAAAGGAGTTGAATGTTGTTTTGAGCTCTAGTGGACTAAAGAATATTGATGAAGAAGATGATAACCACATTGAAGAGTGCGATAAAGCTAATAACAATTCAATTGAGGACGAAGATAAAAATTCTAACTAAATATGTTGTAACGCCTTATTTTTATAATGTAATATTAAGGATGATATTTTGGAACATGAAATATTTATTTTATAATTGTCAGCTCTTGTTATTGTGTTGTGTGTGCTGTAAGTTTGCAATTTAAGAGTTTGTGCAAGAGGATAGACAGGTATACAAACAGAAGTTGCAAAAAGATTGTCAATTTTACCGATGGCTATACCTACAGAATGGTACCCATCGGTATTTTACCGATAGTTGCAAAAAAATTACGGAATTTTTCCGCACTCACTGACAGCTATACCAACGGACTGGTACTCGTCGATATTTTACTAAGATTTGCAAAACAATTACGACCCTTGCCACAATCACTGACGGATATACCGACAGATTCACTAATAGATGGTGCACATTCCAAAGCGCATGCATGTCAGACTGTCTGGCCGGTCGGCATAGTTACCGATGAATTTGCCGAAGGATGCGACAAATCCAATGCATCCGTACTCTGACACACAAGTACCGACGGATTTGCCGACAGAATTTAATGCCACCACAAAAAAAAAAAAAATTTCTATGTTTCGTCGGAAACATTGTAATGTAACCCCCTTCCCTAGTTCATTTTTTCTCCGCTCCTTATTTCATCTTCTCTTCTCCACTCCGTTTGCATTAAGTTTTTGCAAGAGTTTTTATTGTTTTGTTGGTGGTTTTCAACATATTAAAAGGTATGTATTCTTCTTTCTTTATCTTTGTATTTTTTTTTTAATTTTAATTATGATTATTTTTATGGTGTTCTTTGTTTTGTGTATTGTTTGTAGATAAAATCTTAAAATCAACACACTATTAAGGTAAACATTTTTTATTCCTAAATTTATTTTGAAGTTAAGTAATGTTATTTAGTTTTGTGTATTGTTTGTTTTGTGTAGTGTTTGTTTTGTGTAGTGTTCTTTAGTTTTTGTCTTTTTATTTATTAAATTTATTTTATTGTTTGTATTGCCATAATACCCTGAAAATTTTGTTAAATTTGAATTGTTATTGTTGAATTTACCTTTAAAATGTTAATTGAAATATAGAATTAAATTAAATTAGTTTATCTTAATTTTATGATATTATTGTTTGTTATGTTTTTTATTATTTTGATTAATTTTAATTGTTATTTATAAATTTGTATTGATGTTAGTTGGAAAATATATAGACGTTGAATTTCTATAGATGTTAGGTTGTATAGAGTTAATTTTTGCAATATTTATGTAATTATCAATATTTGTAGGTATTAGGTAGTCTCTACTATAGGAGAGGTGCTAGCAAATTTTTTTAAAATAATTAAATTTAATTATTCATATAAATTTGTGTAGAGATGTTGAATGAAAATTTAATTATTTTATTGTTTGTATTGTAATAATTATTTGATAATTTAGTTTCTTTAATTGTTATTGTTGAATTTTCCATTGAAATGGTAATTGGAAATGAAGAGTTAAATTTCATTGTTTTATTTCAATTTTATTCTATTATTGATTGATTGTTATGTTTTTTTATTATTATTATTTCCATTAATTTTAATTGTCATTTATGCATTTTTATATACGTTAGTTTAAAATATATAGATTTTGAATTTCTATAGATATTAGGTTACAAGATATTCCAATGGAGTTAATTGGGTTGTGGTTGTTGCAAAGATTGCAGGTTTGAAAATTGTGGGTAGTCTCCAATATAAGGGTGGTGCTGTCGAATGTTTTTTAAATAATCAAAGTTAATTATGTAATTATTCATATAAATTTATGTAGATGTATAGAATTAAATCTACATCACATCGTCAGCAGACGATTGCAGCTAGTTCTTCTACCAGTGAGGAGGACATATCCTTAGGAGCTGATCGCGGTGAAGGATCTGCGCCAACTTGTGATGCTGCCTCTTCTAACACGGTTTCATAGCGTAGAGGCGGTGTGCATTCACATCGGGGTCAATTCACCTGCAAGTACCAGGCACAATGGAAGGATGACCTCTCAATATAAGTTTGTTTAGGTTTTAGTTTACACACACACACACACACACACTTATAACATAATTTATGAACAACTAATTAATATTTTATTAATTTTATTTAATTTCAGGTTCGCAAACATTGAGGCTGCCAGGAAAATAACATCGGCGTTTAAATCGTCGATGGAAATTTCATTATTTCAATGGAGTCAGGTTTCTCGACATCCTAAGTGGAGACCAAATATCACTGCATGGTTTCAGCAATTTCAGGTAGGTGTTAACTTTTAATTTCCAGCTTATTTTTAATAAATAATTTTTGTAATTTTATTTCTTGTACTATTTTTATTTTAAATGAATTATTATATACACAGAATAAATTTGAGTGGGATAAGACGGACAACAATGTTGCGAGGAGGGTATGGAAGAATATGTGGCAACTAGGTAACATAAAAAATAATATTTATTTTTTATATATAATTTTATGTTCTAAATTCTAATTCATTACTATGGAAGTAGGTTGCGTGATTTTTGGTATGACACCAAAAAAAAAAGCAAAAAGATATGAGAGGGATAACGATCTTGAAGGATGGAATGGGGTGGCAGTTTAGCGGGAATTCAAACCACCATTCATCTCGGGAGATACATGGGTGGCATATATTGAGCATGTGATGTCTGAGCAGTTTTAACAGTGCTCACAGTCTAGCGTCAACAACGGGAACTGGCAAATTCAAGGTTCGATGACCATGTACATCGGCGGCTTCTTCCCGTTCAGCGCACATGCGAAGCAAATGGTAAAATTAATTTAAATGAAATATATCGTTAATTAATTTATTGTTGCTTATAAATATATTTAACTTACAACCTTTTTTTTTCTTACAGGCTACATCTTTTAGACGTGAGCCGAGTCCAATGGAGCTATTTGTAGAGATACACGTGCAGAGTCAAGACCGCCAAAAAGGGGTGTAGCAGTTCGTGGACAACCGTGGTCGGCACTTCATGGTATGTTTGTTCAATCATTTTGTTTTGTAAGTTATTATTCTCTTGAATTGAATATGATGATTTAAAAAAAATAAAATCAAGAGACCTATAATAGCCGGTTGAGGGAGAGATATGGGGACAATTCTTCGACCCCTCTAGATTTCGATCCAGATTTGTGGATGGAGGCAGGATCGTCTAGTGGACCCGATAAAAATCAGGTCTACGAGCTCTCCAACACCACGGTCGAAAACTTGTTGTCGGCTCGTAATGTCTCAATCGTTGGGAGCTCTCCATCAGTATCGAGCACCTAGTATGAGGAGTTCATGGCCTTGAAACAATAATATGAACGACTGTCGATGGATTATGATTAGCTCCGTCAAATGGTCATGGAGATTAGATCAATGATGGATGATGATACATGTGCAGCCCCTTTTTGGCCGTATGGTCCTGGGAACAACCAGCCTCCTTCCCCCCTCCTCCTCCAGCCCCGCTGCTATTTTAGTTTAATTTTGTTTTTTAAACACATTAAATTTCTAATGAATATTTGGATGAATATTATTTAACATTATTTTTACATTTTTAATGTTTAATAAAAATTTATTTTGGTTATTAAGTTTTTTTACTATTAATAAATAATTTTTTTAAAAATATTTTAAATAAATACCGACGGCTTTCGAGACGGAACCAGGCCATTGATATTTTATCGAGAGTTGCAAAAAAATTACCACCATGCCACAATCATCTACGGATATATTTTGTCGGTATTTACCATTACTATTACTGACGGAATATATATGTTGGTATTTGACAAAGAGTTCTGAAATATTTACCGTCCATGCCACAATCACTGACGGATATTCCGTCTATGGTTACCGTTGAAAATACAAACTAAATGATTCCGTCGGTAAAATTCTCGCGGGAAATTTTTTTTTTTTGCGCGTTTCGCCATCGGTAATACTGTCAGTGTTTGGTTTTTTTAAATTCCTAACAAAATTGGCGATGAAATGGAAAATTACCGATGATCAATATTCCGATGGACGGATTCTGTCGGTAAAAATGTAACCGATGGTTTGTGTGCCTCACACCGACGGAATGAATCCGTCGATAAAATTGTTTAATGGTGTAGTGTTAATCTTGGAAGTTGCAGAAAGCATTATGCCCATTTTCAAATTGAGCCAAGCTGCCATGCAAACTGTTGCTGATTCTCCCTTAGCACCTGTCCATGACAAAACCTATATCAAGTCCAGTTTTTACCTCGTGTATTTGAAAAGAAGATTGGAAAATTCGCTGTCTCCCATAGCATGACTCATCATTCTTTGGAAAAATGGAACAGAAATCCTGGAAAGTTTTGCTTTAATGTTCGCGATCCAACTTCCATCTTCTTGTGGCACCTTGAATCATCCATTGGTAGCCTTAGGAATTGGGATTGGTGGGAGTTGCTTGATCTGTTGGGCTTCAAGTTTGTTCATTGTAGACAAATTCAGAAATGCAAAATGCTGTTAACAGCCTCTTTCTCACACCAAAGCTGAAAAAAAGAGAGGCTTCCTTTTGTCCACTGATCCTGTGGTTTGGTGCTGTCGTTGCAAACTAACAAGTAGTCTTATGTTTTACTGGCTTCCAATGAAGAGAATAGTGAAACAGGAGTGATGTCCGTAAACAAGCTAAAATGGAGAGGGTAGCCCATTGCCAGTACCAAGTGGGATTTAAAGGGATATTACAATGACTTTGTGGAAAGTCTTCCAAAAGATTTTTCAAGTATAGCTATTTCATTGCCTTCTCACATCTTTCACTGCAAAAACAACAGTAGTTGAGCTGTTTTTTAATCACTTTTACAAGTTCCATGGTCCATTGTGACCGACAGAGACAAGTGTTTATTAGTTTGTTCCGGAAAGAATTATTCAATTGTAAGAGTGAAATTGTTCAGCTTATCATTCACAATCAGATGAACAATAAAAAAACAATGAATCAATGTCCCGATGATGAGGTTGTCAAACCTCTGCTGATGATGAAGCCTTCAACAAGGCTGATGTCTTCATTTCAATCCAGTCGAGGAAGGAGTGACTTGGCAACTGGGTAGAGAGAGTATTTCGAGAAAGGTAAATATTGTGCAGTTTCTGAAACTCAAACTCTGTTTTGTGAGGAAGCACCCTCCATTACTACGCCACGAAACGGGTTAGATCTCAAGATGAGAAGCTTCAGATCTACAAAAACAGGAAAGAAAAACACCATTGATCTGATTGCTTCCAAGATCTAGAAACTCTAGCCTTGGGCTAACGATCTTGGTGCTTTCCCCTGCATTTGGTTGTGATCTAAAGCAACCGTCTTTAACGTGCATCGACTTTTTAGAATGCTCCTTACATCATATTTGATCCATTACGTAATGATCATTGTTTACTAATTTCCGACTAATCGGAGGAGCACTTGCGTGCTTACTATTGAATCATAGAGATAGCCGAACTAATCGGTAAGAAATGCAGTGCATGCGAGAATTTGGTGCTCAAAACTCAGCTTCACTTGTAATACTATTATCTATTTATAAATGTAGTCGTTTACAAATAAATCCGTTGTCGTCCAGCGGTTAGGATATCTGGCTTTCACCCAGGAGACCCGGGTTCGATTCCCGGCAACGGAAATTTTGTTCTGAAAATTCTCTTCAAAAGAATTTCTGTTTTTGTTTTTTTTTTTTAAAAAAAAATTAAACAAGTACAATTTTCAGCTAAGGAAAAACTACCATGGAAATTGAAGAATACGGCAAAGTTTTTTGACTCAACTCGGTTTAGCTTTCAGGTTTTGATCAGGTTATTTAGGTTAAGTTTTTTTAAAAAACAAAACAATATCATTTTAATAAAAATAAAAGTCAATGACTTGTAACCATGTTTTGTCAGGTTTTAGATTTTGATCAGGTTGTTTAAGTTAATTCTCTTTTTAAAAATAAAACGATATTATTTTAATAAAAATAAAAAATAAAAGTCAACGAGTTGTAACTAGGTTTTGTCGAGTCAACCGAGTT
Organism: Populus alba; assembly: GCF_005239225.2. Classification (NCBI taxonomy): domain Eukaryota; kingdom Viridiplantae; phylum Streptophyta; class Magnoliopsida; order Malpighiales; family Salicaceae; genus Populus; species Populus alba. Next base: position 32,205,370 of record NC_133284.1, read on the forward strand.
GTCAAGTCACACTGAGTTTTTTCTTTTTCTATTTTTTTTTACTCGACTCGGTTATAGCCCTGGTTCTCGGCCAAACCTTCCAGACCGAGTCGGATTTCAAAGTTATGGACTCCACCATGCCCATTAACCTTTTTTTTTATATAAAAAAATAGTGAAGATAATTCTGATCTAAAAATATAAATACTTATCCCAAAGTTATAAAGTTTTAGATTAAAATATTCATTTTTAGATTGAAAATCATTTAGTAATGATAAATTGTTAATTAAGGGATCCAGAATTTAAAATTGTTTTCTAAGTTTACCTAATACATGACGCTCATGTGTTAATTAAGTAATAATTTTGATTTTATTATTTTAAATCGTATAAAAAACTTGATTAAGAATACCCTTTGCAAATTAATTGCCTCAAACAATTCTTCAAATTGCTAAAAAAATAAAAATAAGTAGCAGACACATAAATAAAAATAAAAATTATACCACAAGAACAACTTATATCTTATTTTTATCATGCAATAATAATTATTTTTAAAATATTTTTTATTTAAAAATAAATTAATTTATTTAAATTTTTTTTAAATTATATTTTTTTAATATTTTTAAAACTATAATAAAAATTATTTTTTTAATAAAAAAATTTAATTTCTTTTTTATTAAAAGCGTTAGTAACACAATTTCAAACCGCACAGCAATTAGAATCAGAAGAGACCGTAAAAAACAAGTCACTCACCACTGCTTAGACGGAACTTGACAAACCTCGATAAGGTTTCAAACATCGGTCAATCAAATTCTTGCATAAACTAAAACACTCGCAATCCCGAAATGGCGAGGGATAGTTGTCTGGCTCGTATAACTGCTGGCGTTGCTGTTGGAGGTGCTATTGGTGGCGCCGGGGGTAAGTTCTCTCATCATAAACCCTAAAACATCTTCTTGTTCTAGTTTTTATCAATACCTGCGCGTCTTGTTATTGGGTGTGGTTCTTTAATGCTCCCTAAGTTGTTGTTATTTAAATTTCCAAAGTCCACCGATTTATCTTCTCATACAAACACACAAAATCCATAAACCACTTGTCCTATAAATTTACGACTTCCATTGTATTACGCCTTGATTTGGGAAAGGGGGATCGAGGGACTGTTTCTTGATTGTGAGTGCAAAAGTTGATCTTTGAATACCACTTTGTTCACTATTCTTTGGAATGCTTTGGTGAAAGAAATCCTGTACCACTTGATTTAGACTGGTTTTAGGAGTGCTGTAAAGGGCGTGATTTTAATGAAAAGACTGGGTCTAATACATCAAGACTTGAAATTTCAGGAGATGTGCAGATGGGGTTTATTTATAAGAAGGTATTAAATGGAAGTCACGAAATAGCTTGCAAAACGGGGACGCCCTTGATGATATTGCCGGGTGGCTAATAGTGGTGGATTTCTTGATTCTAAACTGAGAGGCTCCCGTGATCTTCAACTTAGAAGCTTAAGTTTAACTAAAATAGCAGGGTCTCTAGAAGTGTTTGTTTGATGGAATTGGAAAAATTATAGTTGGACTAGAGTTGGTTAAAGAGAATGGTGACCGAAGTCTGTTAATTGTACTGTACGGGGAAAGATTTATAAAGAAGCAACAAGTCCACACTGAACTTAAGAAGATTGCATAGAGAAATAAAACAGCTAGATTGTAGCTTAAGGGGCTGTTTGTTTTGCGTCAAATATTTTCCTGCGAAAACATTTTGTCATAAAATGAAATATTTTACTTTGTGGATGTGACATGGAAACAAGCTGGAAAATATTTTTCAGCAACACTGGAAATTGTTCAGATGATTATTGATACAGGAAAATCAATTATATTTATTACCAAAGATAATTTATCACAAATTAAACATATAAATTTTTTTGTTTGATGGATACGTAAAGGATTTTTACTTTTATTTGGATTGTAATAAACTATTTGTTTATGAAATTTTAGAACATTAGGTTGCCAGCTTAGCCAATGACAATCATGTGTTTAAAAATACATCACATAGGTTTTATAACCAATATATGCCCCATGAAAATAGAATGTTAAAATGCAATTTTATCATAATAGGAGATTTCATAGCCAAACACATGTCAATAAAAATAGATATACGAACAAAAGTTTACCATGACAACTACATGTCCAAAACCAGAAGAATAACTTGGTACATGTGAAAGTCATATTTCCATCTTAAACAAACATGCTTTAATTTTAAAATTTCATGGTGATAGGTAAGTTTGTAGCCAACAACTCAATGTAAACATTAAATAGAAAAACTGTTGGGTTATTGTAGCAATGACCTGCCTGCTGAGGGTAGCAATGTGGTCTAGGAACATGAACAAGGTTGTGGAAAACATAATATTCAAAATTCTAGCTTTAACTTCTTTGATGCAAGTTAAAAGTGTGTGCTTGTGCAGTTTACACAATGGAACTTTAACTATCTTGGTGTGTTCGTTTGCACATCATATCTAGCCATGACCATTGATTTTCTCATTGATATGCGAAAAAGAAACATTGGCTAGTGGACAATCTTAATAAGAAGGTTTCAATTCATACAAATCCAGTCTTATATATTCAATCTTTGGTTCACTGTTAAAACTATAGTTTGTTTTGCTTCAACTATCCATCTAATATGGTAATATATATGATTTCTGTGCAGGTGCTGTTTATGGAACATATGAGGCAGTAAGGTATAAGGTACATCATCTGACCTGATACCAAAATTCACACTTTAGAGTTTGGAGACACCTTATTAAATGCCTGCTCTTGACCATTCATTGTTCTTTACTGAAATAGAAATATGTACCCTGTTGTCTTCTTTTTCTTTTGATTTATAGTCTGAGTGAATGAAATATTTTATGTTACTTAATGTGTTGCATATTGTGGATTCTAACTTGGGGGCTAATTTGATTTATTTGCTTCTTAGCTATAGTATTGGGGGCTAATTTCGAGGTTTTGCCGTGCCCTGAAGTCTTCCCGATCAAAACTTAAGAGGAGAGGAGGCTGGTTTCCAAACGTCAAGTTGTCTTCTTATTCTCCCTCGAAGCCGCCAAACTGCGGTCTCCTTCAACACCGTCACTGCTTTAGTTTCTCTCTGTAACTTTCAAATTCAAACATCGCAACAGAGGGAAACCTTGTAGAAACCCCTCTCCACTACCAACAAGTAAACCCCATAAACATTCCCTGCACAAAATTTGATTTCTCTGTTGTTTAATGTTACTGAATTAGAGAGCTAATTATGGCATCAAAGCTGCTTAAACTCACTGCCTATGAGGCGAAAAACGAGCTTGAACTCTCACTAAAGCAAGCCTTTGAGGAGCTTGAACCAAAACTAAGACCCCCATTTCCATTAACAATACCAAGCCCTCAAGAATATTCCAGACTCAATCTTGCTATTCTTTATGGGGTTTTAACCGAACCCCATTTGGCTAAAACGCATATAAAGCATCTTCATGCTATTGTCACTGATGGGTATGCTTTGTTTGTTAGTTTGACTGTGAAAATTGTTAATGATTTGTATGGCAAGTTAGTTGATTCGGTGAAGGATCAATTGGTTTGGGTTGTTAAAGAAATGGTTGATGTTTTAGGAGTGGGATTTGATGGTTTCTTAGTGTGTTTGTTGAGGCAGATTGTTGGTGGGGATTTTAGTGATGGGAATTTGTGGTTGTGCTTTGAGTTGGTCTCCCTTTTTTCAAGCAAATGGGATTGTTTAGTAGAAGATGCGCCATTTGTTTTAACTAGTGCTTTGTATGTGTATCTACGAGTATTAGCTGATCATTGTAAGGTATTGACTGATGCTAAGATGGAATCGTTGAAAAGATTAGAGATTGAGTTTTGTGTCAAGATGTTGAGGGAGCAATTTAATTTGTGCATGAAGATTGGGAGGGACCTTATTAGATTGCTTCGAGATTTGGTTCATGTCCCTGAGTTTCGAGCTATATGGAATGATTTGGTGTTGAACCCAAGTGAATTTAGGACAGAAGGATTTTCAGATATTTCACAGTTGTACTGCTCTAGGACTTCTAGTCGGTATTTTTTGCTTCGAATTACTCCAGAGATGGAAACCCAATTGAGGTTTCTACTCATGCATGTGAAGTTTGGGAATCAGAGGCGATACCAAGTGTGGTTTGCCAAGAAGTTTCTTTTTGGACAAGAGAGAGAGACACTTGTAGTTGACATTATTCGCTTCATATGTTGTGCACACCACCCATCAAATGAAATTATTCAGTCAGACATTATACCAAGATGGGCTGTTATAGGTTGGCTTCTAAAATCTTGTAGAGAAAAATATGTTGAAGCTAATATGAAGCTGGCCTTATTTTATGACTGGCTTTTTTTTGATGAAAAAATTGACAACATAATGAACATTGAGCCTGCAATGCTATTAATGGTATGCTCAATACCAAAATATATAGATATAACTCATTCTCTTCTTGAATTTTTATTGTTTATTGCTGAAAACTATGAAGAGGACCGTAATTATGTCATTATAAGGGGTTTGTCATCAGCTATGAGGATGCTTGTTCAAAAAGGAGTGGTTCGGTCACTGGATATTCTGACTTCATGTGATGCACTTTCTCCTTTTCTAAGAGAGGGACTTAGGAAGTTAATATTGCGTTTGAATATTGAAAGTAATGAGTTGCAACCAGCCCATCTTCCTCCTCATTCTGTGTCACGTTCGAGTTTGCAAAATGTTTCTCATCTTGCCATAACAACACCAGCTCCGGAACAACAATCTGCAAAGATTGTGGAAGTAAGGCTTAGCAAAGAACCTGCTGGTTCTTCTATTCCCATTTCAGGTGACCTGTTTACTACTTCTTGCCCATCAAATGTTACCATTGAAAGTCAATTTGATGCTATTGAGAGCTTAGCACAAAATCTGGCAGAAGCTATGAAGAAGTCAAATAAAATGGGGCTTCAGATTTTGGAGGAAATACTTCTCTCATTTGTGAATCTTGATGGCCAAGCATCAAAATGTGGTTCAACTTTCCCTAAAACTTTATCTTCAAGAATTGCAGATCAATTTGAATCCGTTGGCAATCGATTATTTGCTCCTTTTGATGTCAGCATTAGTGTTCCTTCTTCTGACAGTGGAATTCAGTCGCCCACAATCTTAATTGCACGCTCCTTCATACTTTCTCAGCATGAACAGTTGCAAGAAATGCTTGTATTCTGGTCAAGGAATGGTTTTCATGTAGGAGCTCACTTACTATCTTATGCAACAAGGCTAGCTTATGAGGCATGTATATCAGATTCTTCAGGAAATGCAATCATCAACAATAATTTTTCTAAGATAAGTGACTCAGGGATGTCATTATTACTCTTTCATGTTGATGGGTATTTTTCTATTCTGAATGGAAGGAAACAAGATTTTCTCGAAGGCAGTGTTTCTACTTCTAAGATGGATAAGGAGTTAGTTAATATGTTGGTAAAAAATGCTTTTGCTGCATACAAATGTTTCCTTGAATGTTCAAGAACCATCCTGCATAAAGAAGATGATTTAGCTCTGTCAAAGCTATTCATTCTAGACATAACCTCTTGTTTTCTTTGTGAAAGAAAAAAGACAAAGTTCTTCTCCAGCATCTTCTGTCATCTTGCCGACTTATGTGCTGGCAACATTGATATCATCAGGTTCCTTGTGAGTCAGTTGGATCATGCTGATCTTCTTGAAATGCAGTTTGAAATTGGGCTGAAGAGATTCTTCGTGTTCGGGGAGAGCACTGAAGATATTTTTCACATAATGAAGAACTCTCTCAGCTGGGATCCTTCAGAGCAGCACAAGCTTTGGGGCTTGATCAGATCAGAGCTTGCTGTTTCTAAGGTTCAGCTGGAGAAGATCATTTTGAAATTTTTCTGCTCTACTGAGCTGGATGCAAATTCAAGTGCCATTGCTGTGGGAGGCCTTCTTACATTGTGCATTTGCCGTGCTCCCACACCTGAGCTTGTTGGGGCAATCATGTTGCTGCCTGATGATGTATTCCAGGACTTTGCTGCTACAGTTTTGGCATCATGGGTTGTCTCTAATGCCTCAAAGCTATTTGACAGCTTGACTAAATTTTCAGAGAAATTTGACAATGAGAATGGAAATGTTGCCGGTTCAGTTGGGATTGTGATAAACCATTCTGCAATTCTCTGGTTGTTGAATTATTTTAAATCACAGGGGATGAATGGCTCCAATATTTTAAGCACCTTTTCTGCAAGTATTTCTTGTGAAAAACCAGCATAGACATTGTGACTGAATTGGGTTATTAGTGATGGTTCTGCATTCAAATGGTAAGCTGCTGAGCCTCCAAAGTATTTGATATGGTGAAACTTGTAGTTTAAATTTAGATATGTTTTGGCAATAAGAAGTCGAATTGCTATATCAGTTTTTTCCTGCATAATATCATGTGTGCAAATACTATTATTTTTTAATTTCATTATTGGTGTGTTAATTCAGTAGGTCAAACCATACTGACTGAATTTGTAAACTAGATCATAGTTTAGCACATTTAACAATATTGCTTTCAACTGTTATTTTTTCTTGTCAAGATCTTTCTGCAATAACATTCAACTGCAAACAACTGGAAGCTGTCAAGTTCATATGTAACACAAGGACATGGGTTTATGAAACTTTTTGCATGGATAAGACTATCTTGCTGTTACGCTGCACTTCAAGACATCAGAATAACTGTAGAGTATATTGAATAGCTGATTAGTTTGTTGAAGTTCCTGGCAGGACGATCATAATAAATATGCTGATGCACAGCTCATTATAGAGTGCTTGCACAGAACTCTCTGTCATTTTTGTGCATTCAAGTTTTCTTCTGCTATTTTAGTTAGAAGTACAACAAACCACAAAAAGACAACTAAATTCAGTTAAACAATTCCTATCAGAAAATAATTTTGTTCACTGTGATTAACTTTCTGTTGCTTGACTAAAATTATTGAATTCTGACTTTATATGGATAAAAATAGTGAACTTGCATAGTCAATGAATTGTACAATCGAGTTGAGTAGCTTAGTATGTGATGTAGTCTCATGAAGTCCCTTTTTCTTCATGGCGCTCAAATCATCACCGAGATCAATAGCTCTGGGGTGTCTTATTATCCTTGCATCGTTATGATCCATTCTCTCCAATTATGCTCCGTTTGACCTTATTAATTAGCTAGAAAGAAAGTTGAATTTTCATTTCCCTTGTAAAATTTTTATAAGTTATAATTTCTGCTTCCCAGATGGCTGAGATAGCACATGTTGATGCAGTTTAGCCTGGCTTCATTCATGCATCTGAGAATCCTGAGTTTTCAGATGCAATGGATGCGAAAGGAATTATATTACTTGTCCCCCAGCTCATGAATAGCAGCACTCTGGGATAAGATTGGCTCATCCTTCCTGGCTCAAGCAGCAGATGTTCCTACGTGAGTCTCATTGTATTATCTCTCTCTGATGTGCTATAATTTTATTTTGTTTCGTTTTCAGAATCCTTCCATGTCAAAGATATTTAAATTCTATCTTTCAGGTGACATATATAGGAAAGCATGTGTACATACTACATATAAAAGAGGAAACAATTGCTAGTTGTAACTTGTTGAGTACCCTGCAATCGACAAGGCATCTTGGTTGGTGGTGGTAATGGCCTAATAAAGGTGTGCTTCATTCATGACTATACTGCAATATCTGATTTATGATTCAGCAATAGAATATCGTATGCTAAATCTCCTTGTAAACTCTTAATATATCTCTGGTATTGTTCAAAATCAAGGTTTATCATATCACCTATCAGGCCTCTTGAAATGTTACTCTCATACCTTATTTATATCACTAGCTGAACTAGTCCATGCTTTCTTTTGAAATTTCTAGGCTCATAATTATGAAGTCCGGTCATTGTTCAAGCAAAGTTCTACTGCCTTTCATTTTGAATAAAATTCTACTGTTACTGTTATTGGTGAAGTGTGGATCTTTTTTTGATTTGCTTGTGTGGATCTTATTTTGATTTGCTTTTTTGAATTTGTCAGAGAGTCAAGATATACAAGTCCACTTACACTGATCAATATGGAATGTAGCTCCATAGCTGTGATTGTAATGTTCCTCCTGCATGAAAAGGTGAGTTGGTTTCCTGGAGCCAAGCTTAAATTTGATGTTCCAACAATTTTCTATTTGGTTTTCTTATTTTTTTCGTCACTGTCATAGATTTCTTGGTACCAATGCGTAGCATCATCCCCAAGCGTTTCCTTGTAAGATCTGGTGGTCTGACAATGTTCAATTCTCATATTTGTTAAACAGATAATTGAGGAGGATGCCATTATTGTTATGCCACTGGAGACTGCCAAAAAGCTAGAGCAGGCAGAGCAAAGGTCTGCAAAATGTGAGTCATGAGGAGCAGCTACTGTAGAGTATTTTCTATAAGATAGACACTGGCAAGTACTGCGTTTTTTGATTGACCCTCAGTTACAGGTGTGTGAACCCTTTAAGAAGCAAGTTCAGGTGGGTGTCATACTCGTTAGCTGTTATTTCATGTGGCCTTTTGCATTAATTTCTGGTTTGAAATGTTTTAATCTAGAAACATACTTGAAAAGGACGTGTCAGCGTGGTTCTCACGAGCTTGTCTTCGTAGTCTAATGCATGGATAAACATAGAGGTAGTAGTTTCTTGCACCATTTTGCTCCTGTTCTTTTGAGTGAATTGACCTAATTGTTTGGTATTCCAATTGTTGGTCTTTTTTTCTGAAGATTTTTAAACAAATCCGGATGAAGGTGGAGCACCTTGTGACTGAGTGGATTGCTGAAATAAATTTGCCAGCAGTGTAGTTTGTCAGGGCACATTCCGCTGTTAGATTTTTTCCCTTCAGCTGGTTGTTTGATGGTTTGCAGAGAAGATGGATCCTCACCTCTGGGAGAAAGCGCATGGTCCTAATAATGAGTATCAAAGGTTGCTAATTGATCAGATTCACAAGTATTCCTTGCTCGGCAAGTATGGATTTTTAGATACCTGACCCAGCAGGATTCCAGATACTGACTCGTAGCTATGAACACACACACACACACCATTAGTAGATCATCACCTCCTCCTCCAGTTCTCTCGTTCGCCATTCAAATCTGTGTGTAATCACATTCATAAAAACACAAACAGACAATCAAATCGCCCTCGTAAAGAACTTTGTTAACGTTTGTGCCACTGGTATTTCTTTTTCCAAGCAAAAACAAAGTGTTGCGTTGATTGGAGAGGACGTGATTTTGCGTGGTTTGTCAGTTTTGTCTCAGACATGTAACGCATAGCTTTTTCTTCCCTTGATTGTTGTAGCTGAAATGTCTGAGGCAGAAAACGAATCCTAAATTCTTTGATTGTATAGTTATAATTTCTTCAAATTTCAAGAATATAAATAAATTTCGAGAAGATGGGTTTTTATTAATCAAGTAGCGCATTCATTATCCTTTCAAGTTAACAACTAGGTATGTAACCTGCAATCTATTTCAGGTTGGATAAAAACAAATATATTCTGCTGACACAAACACATTTAAAAAAAAAAATTCAATATCGAATAAAAAAAAATAAAAAAAAATAATGTAATTTATTAAACATGTACCTCCAGTCATTTGATTAGAGTAATAAATTTAGAAACATCTTGACTAAATTTTAATTAATCATATATTGAAAAATTAAATTAAAAAAAAATCAAACATACAAAAAAAATAATTAAAAAAATAGCAATTATATGTTAAAATAAAAAATTAAGCCCACTAGGAGTTAATTTGCCAAGCTTACAGATTAGATTATGAGATTAAAATAACTCAATAATAAATAAAATAAAATAAATCATAAAAATAATTTTAAAAACAAAAATGTTAAATGCTGAATCATGAGATGAAAAGGGTTGGTAATTTCATGATTGCACTGTACATAAAAGGGTAAATTAGTAATTTAACCATAAAAAATCTTAAAAAAAAAAACCTGGCAACCTATTTGATTGATTTCTTTTAAGGAAAGTGAAATGTATTTCACTGTTTAAAAAAAGTTGTAAATACATTTGTATCCCTATTGAAAGTGAGAATAACTATTGATCCACTAAAAAATATCATTTTACCTATAAGCTTAGTCTTCTCATGCTCTATATTTTTTTTTTATTATTATTATCAATAAAATATATAATTCATTTCAATTTTCTAAAGATTTTTTTTATTCGGGTGAAAGTTGAAACTATCATCCCTTGATGCAACATATATAGATGTTTTTTTTAATATATATATATATATATATATATATATATATATATATATATTAATTCGTTTAAGAAATTAGACTTTTTATTTATTTGGATTTTTTTATAAGGAATTATCACAGTCCTGACATTGGGTTAGTACTTGTAAGATCTATTTTTTTTCCTATCATATTGTTAAATAAAAAATGATCTATCATATTGTTAAAAAAAATAGTTTAAAAAACATAATTTTTATGAAATGGTTTCATAATTTATTTTAATTTATTTTTATGAAGTTATCGTGATCTTAAAACAATATGCCAACATTGGGTTTTATTCAGTTTTTTTTAAATATATATTTTCTTATCATATTATTAAATAAAAATAGTTAAAAAACTTAATTATTGAGAAATAGACTTCATGATTTAGTTTTTATAGGGTTATAGTAATCTCATAAAAACATCTAGGTATTGAGTTGATACTCTTTTTGCAAACATCTATTTTTTTTTATCATATAATTAAATAAAAATAATTATTTTAAAAAAGTTATTAAATTCAATGAAATTCATTACTCAAATTATAGGTTCGACATGTTAACATAGTTTGATATATGTTAATCCAACAAGTCATCATTGTAATATTTTTTGAATAAATATATCATCTTGAAAATATTTTTAAAGTTAAACTATATTTTTATAAGTTATTTGAAATTTTTTTAACCCTTCAAATCAACTTAATTGCATCAAAATAATTTTTATATAATTTAATTTAAAACTTGATTTTAACAGAAATTATAACCAAAATATTTTAGATTTGACCAGTGAAATTGTGTTTAATAACTCAATTAATAAACTTTCTTTCATCTTAATATTATATTTTTAGAGGAAAAAAAATTTTGGTCCGAGAATTATCTTAGTGTGTGTGTATACACACACTATTATCCTTGTGATGGTTTGGTTTCCACATGTTAGTAAACCGGGCATAAAGTCAAAGATCAGCCATGGATTAGATACGACGGGGAAGAAAAGCCTCCACATTATTTCTTCCACATAACCTCCATCTGAGCTAAATGATGTTTGAACTCTCCTTTCTTATCTTGTTTCTCACTTCCATTTCAGTCCTCATCTTCATTTGCTTCTTCCGCTCCACTTCTCATCCTCCAAGCAAAACCCCATGTCCAGAATCTTACCCTATAATAGGAAACCTCCCCGGCCTCCTCCGCAACCGCCACCGCTTCCACGACTGGGTCGCTGACATGCTCTCCAAAACCCCATCATCGACTCTCCAAGTCAACAACTGTCTCAACCTCTCCCATATCATCTGCACTGCCAACCCTGTCAATGTAGAGCACCTCCTTGTCACCAACTTCTCCAACTATATCAAAGGTTATCGTTATCTTGACTATCTCCAAGAACTCCTTGGCCATGGAATCTTTAACGTTGATGGTCACCTCTGGACTGTACAACGTAAGATTGCTAGCCATGAATTCAACACTAAATCTCTCAAACACTTCGTATCAGATATAGTCAAATCTGAACTGTCCAAAAGGCTCATGCCAGACTTATTTAAAGCATGTGATCACAACTTGATCATCGATATGCAAGAGGTGTTGCAAAAGTTCACTTTCACTAACATCTGCAAAGTTGCTTTGGGGATTGACCCTGAATCCATGTCAAATTTAACTTTTGTTGAGGCTTTTGATGATGCTGTGGAAATTGGGTTTTCAAGATTTAGGGCTCCACGACTTCCTGCGTTATGGAAGCTTCAAAGATCCTTGAATATAGGATCAGAGAAGAGACTTAAAGAAGCTGTTAAAGTGATTAATGAGTTTGCTTTGGCTGTAATAAAATCGAGACAAGAACAAGATGGCGGCAAGAATCAAGATTTATGTCGTTGAGTTCTGACATGGAATTTCAAGATCAAGAACATAAAAGGAAGTTCTTGAGAGACATAATCATAAGCTTTGTGCTTGCTGGCAAGGACTCAACTTCAACAGCTTTAACATGGTTTTTTTGGTTAATTGCTGGCAACCCTCATTGTGGGTCTTTGATTTACAATGAAATATCATCGGCCGCCCCGCTGCCTGCGACAGATTCAGGGACAGGGATTTTTAGCTACGAAGAGTTGAAGAATTTTCACTATTTGCACGCTGCTCTATCAGAGTCAATGAGGTTGTTTCCACCTGTGCCAATCAATTCAAGATCAACGGTGGAGGATGATATATTACCAGATGGGACCTATGTTAGGAAAGGGTGGTTTGCTGATTACTCTGCTTATGCAATGGGTAGGATGGAGAGAGTGTGGGGTCAGGATTGCAGGGAGTTTAAGCCTGAGAGGTGGGTAGATAGTGATGGAGTGTATCAACCGTTTGATCAATTTAGATATCCTGTGTTTCATTGCGGTCCCAGGATGTGTTTGGGGAAGCAAATGGCTTATATCCAAATGAAGGCAATAGCTGCAGCTGTGATGCATGAGTTTGAGATCTTGCCTGTTGATGGAGGCGCCACTGCAAATAAAATGATGAACCCGCCTTACAGATTAACCATGGTTCTCAAGATGAGAGGGGGCTTGCCTGTTAGGCTGAAGAAGAGAGTGACATCTCAACAATGAATCACAAGTCAACAAACGAGATTAACGAGCAACAGGTTGACTGATTTGTAACTCATGATTTTGATTTGCACTTCATAAATTGTTCTGTCTATGCTAAGATTTCTTGGAAGGTGTAATCAACTATTTGTTTCTGCATGAACCAATTGGTAAACAAAACAAAGGATTTTATAATTTGAAAATTATTTTTCACGTCATTATATTATATTGATCAAAAGGATTCAAAACATGAAACACCTTTTGGTCTAGAATACAGTTTCAAAAGGCATCTTAGATGGTGGTAAACATGAACTAATCTGCTTGCTTGCAGTCATTTAAGGCTATTTCACTGATGCAATGGGCTGTGATTTGTGAAGAACTATAACAAGATGGTAGCTAGTAAGCAGCAGCGACAAGAATTGATGCGAAGAAGAAGACCGTGTGCAATAACATAAATTAAGAGAGCTTCTTTAACCATCTGGCCTTATTGCACACTACAATACCAGCAAACCCACCCTGATTAAACATATATTAAGATGCAAATAAAGAACATCCTACCATGTTTTTATTTCCCTGAAATGTGAGTTTCAGAATACTAGATTAACTTTCTTTGAAACTGAACAAGGTAAAGTTTCGGAGCTACTGGGTTAAGGAACTGGGATTCAATCCACGGCTTGGCTGTGAATGCAGGCAAAGCACCGACGACCTTTCAAAATGCATTCTTTAATCGTAACCAAAAAATAAAAAACTTGCATTCTTTAAGGATTTTCCATGGCCAAAGAATTAAAGATACCTTAGCTAAATGGCTCATATCCTAAACCCATTTCTGTGTTCGAATGGTACAGGCTCTACTACTGGCTCTAGTTACCAACATCAATTTTCAACAAAAAAGAAAAAAGAAAAAAAAAACTGTCAAATATTGAAATAAAGTTAAAGCCACTCTCGGCCCCAAATCAATGATATATAATATATACACTGTAATTGTTAATTATCCAGCAAAAAGAGGTTCCTCAAACAAGTCAGTCTATTTTTGGTGAAGGTGGTTATCCGGGTCCTCGGTTTGCTAAAGTCACTACCAGACACCAGCAACAAAACCTATCATTTCCCTCTCAGTCACCTATTGTAAATGATAACTATAATAAAAACTGAAGAGAATACCTGAGAATGAAATGGTGTTACTGGCAGAGCACTTGCAGCAAAGACAAGCAAGAGACACAAAAACAAGCAAAATTCAAATGCCATCTCTCTCTGTCTCATTGATGCTGAAACTCGTGACTGCAAAGCTCACCATGCTCCCTAAACAAAGGTGTATAAATTAACCCCCCCTCTATGTACGCCGATGATGGTGAAAAATATGGGCACAGTTCTACATCCTCATCCAAAAGGGAGAAATTATTATAACCTTTTACTTAAAAGCACAAATCTAAACATACTTGAAAGCACAATCTAAACATACTTGAAAGTTCAAAATCATCTGTTAATCCACGGTAACTCCCCCTAACATGCCCAATTCAAACAAGGTGCGAAGATCTTTATGCCTATGCAAGGCAGAACAAGACATGAAATCACCTGTTGACCATTTCATAGGTCCACTAATCTCAGCTTCTACCAGCATGGTTTAACTTTCATTTCATTCAAAGCAATGGAACAAGAAGAATCAACCTGCTATTCTTAACAGTTTGAAAACTAAAATAACATTCCATGAGTAAATGGAAATATAATGCAAAATCAAAACCATCTTTATAACAAAAGCATCAACAGTCGTTATTATATTAGATCACAAAACTACCATCTGGCACACAGTAGGTGATGTAAAGGAAGAGACTACTGCTTTGCATTATTTATGCAACTAAGATTAGCTAAGCAGTTGCTACTTCCTTGATAAAATTTTATGGCTTTGATTATCTCCATAGAGGTATACAAGCAAGAAGATCTTTCAAACAGCTAGCCTGCAAGAAGCAGGGTAAAAGAAAAAAATCTAGGAAAAATAGAATGAAAGCACACTAGTGAACATAAGATGTAACAAATGTCTATAATATTTGGAACATCTAACACAAATCAGAAAGTTCAAGAAAATTCAACATGTTTTCAAATAGTGGATGCTATGAAAATAAAAATACTCAGAGTAAGCAAAAACTTCCTCAACTCAAAACACATGATCACTGAAATCCCCCTAAGCAGCTATAATATAAATTAGGGCAATGGAAATGTCAATCAGGCTGGAAATATCTCGAAACAGCTGAATACTTGTATTTGGCCAAAAATTCTCAAATATTTTATCGTCCATTTTAGCCAGATGATCTAAGCACTAGTAATAATAACCAAATGAAGTAATGGCTTGTTATGCTCTGTGTGCTAGTTGATTTTCCAACAACTTGGAATGAGGATTTCCAGGTCGTATTATCACTTACAAGAAATCTTCAGCAGGAAACGGAAAAATTTCCTCAAGTTGGGGAAGAGATAAGAAGAAGAAAGAATAAGTGAGGGAATTAAAGAATCAAGCGCCAGCTTGTGACATGGATCCTAAAATTATGACGAGCTGGAAATGTCCCAAGGGACTTGTCTGCATAAAAATATCTAAACGTTGTCTTCACAAACAATTTCATATAATGTTAATGAAATAAATATTCCGAGGGTTAGCTTAGGTGGTAAGGGAGGTGGGGGGATTGGATATGAATTCTATCTTGAAAAAGTGCTGCCTATTTTACAAAAACGGAAAAAAAGTGGCAATAAATACAACATAGTGATATTGAGAGACAAACAAACAAGAGTACGCAATAGTGCTTCTATGCTTAGATCATATAATATATTATTTGAACTTGTCAATATGCCCTTAGTTGATTGCAGCAAATTAAAATCCGACAATTACAAAATCAACATTCGTCTAAGAAAAGATAAAAAGAGAATGACAAGAAGGAGATTCAGAATTCAACTTCTAACAAGATATGATAAGATGGAGAGAAAAAATGCACAAATATTTACAGATACCCTTGATTCTTCCAAGGAATAAAAATGATACCATAAATGGATTTGACAACCAATAATTTGTACCATGAACTGATATCCAAAAGCTCAAGAGAAATTCGTACTTTAGGTGTCTAGACATTCAGCGGTAGTGCTTGAGCCAAGATGGTGGTGGCCAAAAAAGCTTTGAACAACTTGAGAACTTGGATAACTTCCTAGAAATACCATCCTCAAAATCAAAAATGCCAGCCATGGGCCCTGGGCCGTCACTACCAGATCCCATAAACAAGTAATTAAGAAAACAAATACAATTCCCTTTCCACCAAGCAAAATCATTAGCCCAAACAAAGAAAGAACAACCATCACCAAGAAACAATACAGCATCTTTCAATCCATCCATCTCAACCCAATCACACTCCACTTCATTCATCTTGTAAATTTTAAATTTGATGTGATAATCATCTTCATCATCCGACTCCGACCAATAAAAAAGATCTTCATGGTACTTCTCAATTAAAAACAAATCTGAGAACCACTTAACCAGGTACTTAAACTTATCACCGTGTCCAAACCCAGACCGTGGTTTTGCTGGAGCAACTTCCATGATCTCAAACGAAGCTTTCGCTGGATCAATACTAATTGTCAATCCATTGACGTCAATAGCAAAAAACTTCCCATTACTATAAGCAACACTATCATATACATATCCTTCTAGAATATCATTCACACTACTCCATTTATCGTCTCCCATTCTCCACAAAGCCAGCTTTCCACCATTATATATCACCATAACAACAAAACCATCATCATCAATTTTGTCAAAACTCGTAGAAACAGCAACTTGCTTGATAGAAATACACGACTTCATTTCATTAACAAAGATGGAAGGATAAGGGGTTTTACCTTGCTCAACAAACTCAACATAATACCCTTTGCTTATCTCCTTAACTCTGTAATCCAATAAGTTCAAAACTTTAGGCAAACGATCTAAGCCAGCAAGTGGGTGTCGAGTAAGGGGGTCTTTGAGAATAACATTCCCAGATTCTGACTCTTGAATTTTGATAAGCCAAGTCCTTTTTGGGTCTCTGTTGATGGGTTCGAGAGAGTAACTGAAGGACTCACTAAGTGCAAAGTGGCCATGGCGGTTAGGATTGAGGTTAGGGTTATTGGGGTCAATGGGAAAAGGAAGTTTGACGAGGGGAGCTTTGGGAGGGAGAGGAAGAGAGGAACGCCATGAGTTGCAAACAGCACGGAGACTAAGCAAATCAATGCGAGTGCCGAGGATGCTGGCGATATTGAACAAAAGATCACTTGGAAGAGATGACCATTGGGGTGGTGAGGTTGAATCCATATCTCTGTTGCTTTTTTGTTTTTCTTGAGAGAGAGAGACAGAGAGCAAGAGATTGTGAAAAGGGGAGGGGATACAAAGGTACTGGATTCTTGAAAATGAGTTTCAGCCATTGAAAGCTATTTCTATTTGGAAAATTCAGCTATATTCGTAATAAAAGAATGAGAGAGCAGATGATTTTATTATACCCTCCTCGTTAGGCATATTCATGCATTGGTTCAGTTCGGTTTAAATTATAAAAACCAACCAAATTAAATAACTCAAATTTTTGAAAATTTAAACTAAACCGAACTGAATTCTAGTTCAAACTGAACCAATCGGTTCAGTTAAATTTAATTTTTTTTTTTTGCTATAAAACCAGAAAATCTAATCATACCATTAAATAGACTTTTTTGATTTTTTTTTTAAATTGACTTACATTAAATTGGGCTTTTAAATTTATAATTTTTTTAATTTAACTTTCCTTATTAACCTTAAATATATATCAGTATATTAACAATAAATTTGAAATACTTCAAATCTTGCTATCTTTAATATACAAAGAAATAGGAGTCCGTAGTATTTGTTCCAGTAAAATCATATTTTAAAAAAATATTTTTTATTTAAATTTATTTTTTTAAAATTATTTTAATGAACTAATATTAAAAATAAATTTTAAAGATTGAAAAAATATATTATTTTTAATATATTGTTTAAATAAAAATACTTTAAAAAATTACAACGAAATATTATCTAAAACTCAAAAAAGAAAAGTTTTCTTATAGCCTCTTTGTTGATAAAAAAAAAAAGTATTTTTTTATTATACCTCTTTTCTCACAACAATATTTATGTAATGTTTTTTTTTTTCCAATTCATTGTTTTTTTTTTAATTTTAATTTTATTATTCAATATTAAATTTATTAGGAATTGATATGCGAATTGATAAATTGACCTAAATCAATTCAATATGTTGTTATTTCAATATTTATTAAAACAATTATTATCCTATATATTTATCTAGAGTCATATTATGTTCTTATCGGTTATTTAAATTGTTTTTGGACCCGCTAATATAACTGAGTCACATTAAATCAATTCTCACAATTTTTATATTTTTACTAAAAACAATTAGCAACACCTAGATATTTTTTTTATTAAAAAACAATTGATCCAACTTACAGCATATTGCAGACTAATTTAACATATCACTAAAACTTTATATATATAAAGCTCAAGGATTAGAAAGTTTAAGCATACCCTCTCTAACATGAAACTATTCACTATGTAAAGATTTTATAGTAAAATACTATTTACTCAAATAGTGTTTTTTATATATTTTTTTTTTTCAATCATCTTTTAATATTAAGTTCATTAGAGGATTCAATTTCATTAAAAAAATATTAATTTATTTTTTATGAGCTTATTTCAAACTCATTACCTAAACCGTGAGTTTAACGAATTAACTCGGTTAACTATAGTTTTTTTTTTTAATTGAATTTTTTTTAATTTTTTTTTCAACATTTTATTTTTCTATTGGATTAGCCCTCAATATTTTTTTTTTTTATTTCACTCCTACTATTGTTAATCTAAAAATAATATATCATATTACAAATGATTTTCAATTTAACCCCCAATGATTTTCTAATCTTTTAAGTTCGGTCTTAATTCTTTTAATTTTAATTTCATTTTTTAGGATCATTTTTTTTTTTTCAAATTTCATCTTCATTGGGTTTTTCCTATTAGATTTTAGCCTTATTTTTTTATTATTTTATAAGTTATTTTATTAATATTTTTTCAACAATTACATCCTTCAAAATCAAATTGGATGACATTTAAGCCTTTTGATTAAATTCAAGTCCATGATTTAATAAATTATAGGTTTTTTAGATTAGACTATGTTTAGAAGGTTCATTTGAGTTTACTTGGTTTTTTTTTTTTTTTTTAAGTTGTGGTTTCTCTTTCTTTTTTTTTTTCTTTTTTTTTTTTAAAGTTTTACTCTCTTATTTTTTGGTGGTTTTTCTTTAATTAGGTCAGCATTGAGTTATTTGATAATCTGAATAGGTTCAGGTGTGCTTTTTATTTTTTATTTTTTTGCCATTTTATTTGTTGTTGTTGTTTTTTTTCATATTATTTAATTTACCATTTGAACCAATGAGTTTAGAATTGAATTTTTTTTTTTTTTTTTAACTTATCACATATTTTACATAAAAGAAATCCGAATTGAATTTTTTTGTTGTTGCTGGCCGTGATAAATTGAAAACAATATATCTAATATGCACCATGACTATAATCTCGCTAATTTTTCATTGCTCGGGTTACAAGTTTGACAGGTTAACCCGAATTGAATTGTATTATTTTTTTTGGTCTTTTTTGAATTGATTTTTTTTCCAGTTTTATCAGTCAGCATTGAGTTTATTAAAAATTATATTTCATAATTTGTTTTGATTTGATTTATATAGGGTTATCATTATCTTGTGACTTGATATACAGATTGACAAATTGACTTAAATCAATCCAATATTTTATCATTTTAATTTTTATTAAAACAATTATTATCCTATATATTTATCTCGAGTCATACTATGTTCTTACTGGTCATTCAAGTTGTTTTTGGACCCGCCAATATGACTGTATTTATTTTTTTTACTAAAAAAAATTAGCAATACCTGGATATTTTTTTTATATTAAAAAAAAATTAATCCAACTTGGAGCATATCTAACATAACACTAATTATATATATATATATATGGTGGATATTAATCCAACTATTTAAAGTAATAGCATTAAATCATCGATGTTTCAAGGATGAGAAAGTTTAGAGATACCTCTCCTCAAATGATACTATTCACTTGAATGGTGTATGTAAAGAGCTTATAGTAAAATACTATTCACTTTAAATAGTGTTTTTTATATTTTTTTTTTAATTTCAGTTACATCTTTTAATATTAAGTTCATCAAGGGATTAGGTTTCATAAAAATAAAATATTTTTTATAAAGTTATCTCAAACTCATTAATTTCTTTTCTAATCTTTTAAGTTTGGTCTTAATTCTTTTAATTTTAATTTCTGTTTCTGGGATCATTTTTTTTCCCAATATCATCTTCATTAGGTGTTTTCCTATTAGATTTTATCCTTATTTTTTTGTTTTTTTTATTTTGAAATTTTTTTTTGTTAATATTTTTTCAATGATTCCATTTTTTAAAATTAAATTGGATGACATTTAAACTTTTTGATTAAATTCAAGTCCATGATTTAACAAGTTACAAATTTTTTAGATTAGACTATGTTTAAAAGTTCATCCGAGTTTACTTGATTTTTCCTTCTTTTTTTTTTTAAGTTCAGGTTTGTCTCTCTTTTTTATTTTTTGAAGTTTTACTCTATGTTTTTGCGATTTTTCTTTAATTAAGTTAGCATTGAGTTATTTGATAATCCAAATAGGTTTGGATATGATTTTTTTATTTTTTTGTCATTTTATTTCTTATTGTTTTTTTTTTTCGTATTATTTAATTTACTATTTGAATCAATAACTCTAGAATTGATTTTTTTTTAACTTATCACTTATTTTGCATCAAAAAAATTGTTGCCCGTGATAAAGTGCAAACAACATATCTAATATGCACTATGACTATAATCTCACTAATTTTTCTACATCTTCACCTTTAACAACCACTTATTACTGAATTCTATCTGTTACGTTCATAGTATAAAAGGGTTCATTTTAATATCTCCAGCTGACAATCATGCATTGTCCGGGTTTTTAATTTTAAGTTTTCTAAAACAAAATCCCCCCTCCACCTATCTTCCTTTATATGGATTTTAAAAAAAAAAAAAAAAAACCCTTTCATCTATAAAAAAATCAAAATTTTACAAAGACAAATTCTAACAACAAAAACTAACGGTTGAGTTGATACGAGATTTTATCAATCGAATCTTCCATTAAAAAAATTTAATTGAAGCGTACAAATAACGTCATGTGTATACTTTCAGTTTACTGTTTTTAGAGGTAATAAATTATATATTCAAATAAAAATTGAAGGTAAAGAGAAAATTAAATGCTAGCCTTTTGTTACAGTTTAAATTAAGAGAAAAAAAATTATATAGAAACTAAATTGATATTAACATAACAAAACAAAACTAGAGCGTATTATTGAAACAATTTCATACTATACAATAAACTAATCTAATTAAATTGAACTATTAAAAATAATTTTTATTTGGTAAACATAAATACGGAACTTATTAAGAAAATAAATAAAATCTTTATATAAAAATTAAACATAAATGATAAAGAAAGAAAACTAAATTTGGGCAAGGGTTTGCACAACAGGGCAAGGACTCATTAATTGGACATTGGTTGACGCGGTCGTGTTTGGTCAAGCAAAGGAGACCCGAAAAAGAGGAGGGCGGCTCAAATTAGTTCCTTGACAATGAACTAATTCTCATCAATCTTATTAATTTGATCCCCAAAGTATCATTAATACTTCAATTGGATCCTACTTACAAAATCTACCTGGTTCTTAATGACAAATGCGAAACTCTCCTCAGAAAACATCAAATTTGCTACGTAATATATGCAATTGAGTCAGAAAGCTATGTTAAAATAGAGAGTTAGAGACTCAGTTGATAGATAATGAAGAGATGAGGGACTTACATGGATATTTCCCCATAGGAAAAAAGGAAGAAGAAGCTGTGCAATGTAACGTAAGTCTATTTATGAAAAATGAATGTTTGCATGAGTTTTCATTCCGTTTATTCTTCATGACAGTTAATTTGTGAAACTGTACCATCATTAAAGAGCAAGGCTTGGCCTCTATAAATATGAAAAATCGAGAGAGAAGGAAAACCAAGCAATACATTGTTTTTTGAAAATGGCCACAGTTGTTGCTCCCAAAGACTTTTCTCCCGTTGAAGATGCAGAAACAATCAAGAAGGCTTGTCTAGGTATGGTTCCTCCCTCCTTCTAATCCTCCTTCTTATATAAACGAGCTTAGATCGTTAGAAATGGAATTGAGTTGGCGTTTCTCCAGCAACTTTTTGAAATTATCACAACTTATTAATAATCAAAATCAATTCTGGTTAATTGGGCCTTTTAATGTTCCTTTCTGTTGCTAATCTTACATCCATGCGTGAATGATTGAAAGTCCATGCAAATCATAGCATTAAATCATCGATGTTTCAGGAATGGGAACCGATGAGAAAGCCATAATATCAGTGCTGGGGAATCGAAATTCGTTTCAGAGGAAACTTATCAGGCTAGCTTATGAAGAGATATACCATGAGGATCTAATTCATCAACTTAAATCTGAGATCTCCGGAGATTTTGAGGTTAATTTCTTAATGTTCACCTCATTTACTTGCATGGATTTTTATCTATCATTACATGGATGACATTCTTGATCGTTAAAATCTTTTGTGGACAATAAAATAGAGAGCAATGAGCCACTGGACCTTGGAGCCAGCTGACAGAGATGCTGTCCTTGCCAACGCGGCTTTGAAGAAATCAAAACCTGATTACAGAGTAATTGTTGAAATTGCATGTGTCGGATCACCGGAAGATCTCTTGGCAGTGAAGCGTGCCTACCGGTTTCGTTACAGGCATTCCCTCGAAGAAGATGTGGCCCTTCATACCAAGGGTGACATTCGAAAAGTATACATCTAGACTTCTATAAAGCATTTCTTGTTCTTTTTTTATTAATTATTCGCATGCCCTAGCTAGTTAACACTTTAAGGGTTGGGATTATATTTGAAGTAAACCACTGAAATTAATAACTTCAGAACTAGACAAGAAATATTGTTGCATGAAAAATTAAGAAATAAAAAAAAACAATCTCGATAGAGAAGCCAAAGAGATTTGCAATTATGAATAGAACTATTCATGGGCATTGATTTGTTGCTTAATGGATCACCACGCAGGTCTTGGTTGCTCTCGTAAGCGCCTATAGATATGATGGCGATGAAGTTGACGAAGATTTGGCGATTTCTGAAGCTGGTCTTCTCCATGATGATGTATATGGAAAGGCTTTTAACCATGATGAATTGGTTAGGGTATTGACTACAAGGAGCAAGGCACAGCTCAATGCAACTTTCAATCGTTACCAAGACATCCATGGAAAATCCATTTCCAAGGTATAATTAATTCAAGAATATCACATGCTTTATATTCTCTACAATTACTTGATTTAATTGATTGGAGAAAATGAAAGAAACATCTGATTAAGAAATTAGCACATCATCCAATTCGTCTGCTATATATTTTGGCTGTTAGGGGCTGCTGGGAGACCCCATTGATGAATATCTAGGTGCCTTGCGAACTGCAGTCCGGTGCATTCGAGATCCAAGAAAGTACTTTGTTAAGGTATGGTATTCTACAAGATCATGAAGATCTTAAATGATACTCGCAATTCATTTGATGTTATACACAGCAAAACTGCACCGGCCTTTATACACTATTCGACACGGTTAATTCACCGGTATCTGTGCACATGCAGGTCTTGCGAAGGGCCATCCATAAAGAGGACACCGATGAAGATGCTCTTAGTCGTGTGATCGTCACGCGTGCAGAGAAAGATTTGAAGGAGATCAAGGAGCTCTACCTGAAGAGAAACAACGTCTCTCTCGAACAAGCAGTAGCAGCAGACACGCATGGAGAATACAAGGAATTCCTTCTGACCTTACTGGGGAATGAGAAGAATTGATCAGCTCTAAACCACACATACAAAATGATGCGTTGTGTTGGCATCATCTGTATGGTCAAGAAGCTGCATTTCATTGGAATTTTTGGTCATCTTCATCCAGTCAAGCTTCAAATAATGAGAGCTTTATTCTTGTTCTCTTTGATTCAGAATTGTTGAGCAATTATAGTTTCTTTAGTTTTGGTTGTACGAGACTCCGTCTCCCTTGTCGTGTCTTCGCTTATTATTGCCATGACTTTGTTCTGGTTCTGTGCCTTTCTTTAGTCAATCTTAATTAATAATATCAAATCAATTTCAAATATTAGTTAATCGTCTAACCGAAGTTCCTTGCTCTGTCTCGGCAAATCCTCCAAGACTAACTTCTCCATTAATTAATTGGGCTGTTATGATTTTCATATATAGCAGAGCACAAAGGGAATCAAAACCCCCTGCTCACCCAAACGGCAAGGCATAGAGAAGGTTTTGGTCATTGTCGAGGTCAGTTGTCAACCACGGCAGTAATTACTCGGTGAGTCACAACTCAGTGAGTAATAAATAATTAAAAGCTAACCTGATTTCCACTTGTTGTTATTGTTATTGTTTTTTTTTTTTTTTGTTAGAAAAGAACTGATATCATTAATGTTTCATTTTTTTTTTCAGTTATTAAAATAAATAGATATTAAAATTGATAGATAAAAAAGTTAAAAGAAAATGAGATTTTAAAAAAACTAATTTTATAAATTATTTCAAATAAAACAAATAGCAATCAAAAGAATATGAATCAAATTTGAAAGATAAAAAAATTAAAAAATGATAAAAATGATGTGTAATTGATAAAGGAATGTGATGCGTACAATAAAGCAAAATTGAAGAGAGGATGGCTAGCTTACCCTAGACTCTTATAACCCTCGTGTCTATACTTAGAGCCTGTTTGTTTCTGTTTTTTAAAAGTGTTTTTAAAAAAATTTCAATTTTTTTTTATTAACTTTAAATTAATATGTTTTTAGTTTCAAATCATTTTGATGTGCTGATGTCAAAAATAATTTTTAAAAAAATACAAAAATATCATTGACATGCATTTTAGCATGAAAAGTTATTTGAAAAGCAACCGCAACCACAATTGCTAAACAAACTTTTAGTAAAGTATAAAGAGACATTTCAATGGTTTTTGTGGAAGGACTTCCAAAGTCTTAAAGAAAGGATACTATAATGGCAATAATAGATAAATTTACTAAGTACATTAATCATTTTATTGTACTTTCATTGCTAAGATTGTAGCTTAGGTATTCCTAAACTAATTTTAAAAGTTCTATGAATTATTGATGATCATTATCACTGACAGATATAAGATGTGTACTAATTTGTTACATAAGAAATTATTCAAGTTGTTAGGAGTCTAGTTATTCATGAGCTTAACTTATCATCGAAAATCTAATGGGCAATCAGAAAAGATAGTGAATCATTGCCTAAAAACATACTTGAGATGTATGTCCATGAATAATCCTAAGCAATGACATTAATGGTTGGCTTTGGCACAATGGTGTTACCATTCTAGCTATCATTCCAGATTTTTTTTTTAAAAAAAAGACATTTTCAGGCTATGTATGGTTACTCACCACTACCTACAGAAGTGGCATTACTAGAGATTGTAATTATATATAGTTGAAGTGGAATTACATAACATTTATGTAATTTGCAAAAACTTTTCCTTCCCTCTAAATTCTTCTAATTCTCTATCCTTTCTCATCACTAAGTTCTTTGTTAAGATTAGTTATTAACATTTAAGATCTTCCCAACTGATCATGATGAACTTGATTGTTACTACCTTTACCAAAAAACTAAGGGAATTCCAGTGCCTGATGCAGTCAAAAATTGTAATCTTTGCGGTAATAAAAAACCTTGAGACTTGAGAGAGCTTTGGAGGATCTAACAAGGAGTACCTTTACATTTTTTACTCAATTAAAAGAAAGGAATCTAATAATTCGAGAATGCGACATGGAGTTGATGTAACGGGGTTACAAGGCATGGCGATCATGGCGACACATTTATAGCTAAACGAATCACATAGATGGAAAAGAGATAAGGCTATAGAAATCCTATAGCTCGAAGAAGCACGATGATCGTTGGCTTATGCTAGAGTATAATCTTGATAGATCTTTGTTGTCGAATCCGAGGAACTGCGTCCTTCGTCGAAATTCAAAAAAAGAAAATCGTTGGCTTATGCTAGAGTATAATCTTGATAGATCTTTGTTGTCGAATCCGAGGAACTGCGTCCTTCGTCGAAATTCAAAAAAAGAAAATCGTTGGCTTATGCTAGAGTATAATCTAGAAGAAAAGCAAGGTTCGATAAACATCATTCAGAATAACGTTGATCTGAGCTCGAGCTTTAAGACTCCTCCTGTTTTCATTGAGCAACATCCTTAATCAAAGCGTTTAAAGTTTGAACAAGAGCCTATGAAGACCAACAAATTGAAGTGAATATCCAGGATGCGGCTGGTGGCGGTTGCCTTTGTCCATGCAAATAGAATTTCAAGATAATCCATGAGATTTTAATGGCACGTAACTCGACTAACGGCGATGATGTCCTACCTCTAGAAGATTGGATGTAGACGGAAGAATGTAGTTTTAGCGTTGATGAGCTGAATGGTTGTAGGAGATTTTGGAATAGTAACTTCGATACTGGGACAACATTCTACTGGCGAAGAATATTTTGACATCTTACTTCCTTGGTGTGCCCTATGGTTGTTGTAATAAGATGACCAACAGAAACACAATGAAATTCGAGGCGTGCACATATATTGTTTTTAAGGATATATTCTCAATACAATGCTAATAAGGGTTACAGAAACAGTTAAATCAAGATCAAAAAAAAATATTAGCAAGTTTTGCAAATACATGAAAGGACATACTATGGTCTTTTCGTTACACTTTGATGGTAAAAGTGCATAGTATATATAAGCTGCTTATAACATGAAACAACTAGGCAAAAAATAAATTAAAAAATTAAAAAGTTATTATAATAATTTAAAATATAAAAGAGCTGCTAGAGAATTAAAAAAGTTGTAAATGTTATAAAACTTTTAAAATAAAAAGTTTGTTAAGATTTTGTGACTATTATAAAATTAATTTCAAGTTTTTTAAAAAATTATAGTACTATATCATATCAAAGTTTATTATATAAACATTAGATAAAGGTTTTAGTTTTTTTAATATGAGATAAAAAAAACTTTATATTCATAAAAAATAAATTGTGTTTTTTCAATATAAAATAAAAAATTTTTTGAATGATTTTTGCAATATTCTTCATTATTTCAGATAATCATTTTATCACTTTTTTTTTTTAAAAAATCTTACGACTTTATAGCACTCTTTTCTCATGTTCTCAAATCTGGGTGGTTAAAACTTCCTCTTGAGATTGTCATGACATCATTACCCACTTAATGCCAAGTTCCCTTTTTGACAAAAAAAAAAAATAAAATTAATAATGATTTGTGGTTTGAGTGCGCATTGATGACTTTTTGGTTATGATACAAATGAAATTACTTGGGATTTGATGAAGAATATTAATTGTAGGGGATTTTGTGGATAACAGCATTGTATAGGAGAGGAATGGGATCTGTTGTAGTTTCGGTGAGTTTTTTTAGTATATCAGTGATTTTAACATGTATCAAATCTTCTTCTTCTTCTTCTTCTTCTTTTCATCTACTGCTAATTAGCTCACGAGGCCGGGGTTTTTTCTGCTGCTAGTCCGACTCTTCTTTGCTTTCCGATGTGGATTGTGAATTATTATTTCTTATTTTAGTTTACATAATAGAGGGCAATGCTCCCCATATTCCCTGAATCCAACATTGAATT
The DNA here is from genome assembly GCF_005239225.2 of Populus alba. Lineage (NCBI taxonomy): Eukaryota > Viridiplantae > Streptophyta > Magnoliopsida > Malpighiales > Salicaceae > Populus > Populus alba. The sequence goes on from NC_133284.1 coordinate 32,232,949, forward strand.
TCTTAGAATTTGAACTTTGAGACTTGCAATTAATGATCCTTAACCTGAAGTTCGAAACGACTGCCTTGCATGTCCCCTTACAGCTAAGTGAAATATTATTTTGTCGTCAACATATCCCCTTTGGGATCATATATGAATATAGAAATAATGTTTGATAGCACAACATTCCACACAGAGAAGATTAACTCGTATCATGCTTCGCATATGAAAAATCTTAAATAATTCTTGAAAATAATGGTTTACCGCACCGAAGTACGTGAGCCCATGCTGAAGCTATATGCACTTGACATGACACAGCAACTTGAAATTAAGAAAGATGACGATTATTAAATAAGGAAGCTAAGGCGCCTTAGAGAATACATGTTTAGCTGGCAAATGAGTATAAATCAGCTACCTTGAAGTACAAAACGTGAGCGGTGTTATTTATTCAATATATATTTAGGTTAGAATCCAAAATATTAGATAAAGAAAGCATCACAGAATCTCTCAGCCTTTACGGCCACCGCCGCCCGCTGCCACCCCAGTTCTTGTTTCTTTGTGAAGGATCGTGCCCACGGTTTGCTACTGGGTCACCGTAATCGTTCAGTGTAGTAGTCTTCAAGGACCTCCCCTTTATAGCCAAGGCCATTTCGTTATCTGCATGCACAATAACACATTTAATTATTGGAAACCTTTAAGTCAACACCAGACCCACAGTTTAAATCACTAAGAACAAATTCTCTTCATTTCCCAGACTTGTTTCGGCCTAAATTAAATCAACTTGTTATAATAATAGTCATTATTATTATCATCATGTATGATGTATCCTCTGTGTAGTGCGGTAAGAAAAAAACGAAGGATGTTGTCTCTTATGAAAGTGCTGTGAGATAAGTGAAGTAATATAATGATAATAGCTAATAAATATTAAGCAGGATTAACATGTATCGATGCAGAGCAGACCATGCACACAGAATCTAGCTGGCCTTTGCACACATTACAAAAATAACAATCTTATTAACCATAGATTAAGACGTAAAAAACAGGCATCCCATTGATTTAATTTCCTGGAATCTGAGTTGCACTGGACTTGATTAACTCCTCTGTTCAACTTAAACACAAGGAAAGTCTTGGGAGCTTCTCTGCATGCTAAGGAACAGCAATTCGATTCATGGCTCTAAATCTTATATGCGCGTGTGTACACGCATCACCAAACTTGACACTACAAACTGGACCCTTTAGTGTAGCAACAGAAAATCTCGCTTCTTTAAGGACTTTCATAGCTAATTAAGAGTGCAGAAACCTTAGCTAGCCAAAAGGGTCATATCCTGATATCGCGATATCAGGTAAAGCGATGACAGGATCATGCAATGGTCAAGAAAGTTTGGACCAGATGTGGGAAGAAACTGCCCATCCGGAGACAATATATATATATATCTTTGATTTTAACCAGGAGCGAACCAATAAAACAGAAGAAACATACCTGAGAATGAAATGGTGATTCGAGCTGAAGATATTACAGCAAAGACAAGAAGGAGACACAAACACAAGCGAACTCCAAATGCCATCTCTCGTCTCTCTCGATCGGGTTGATGCTGAAACTACTAGTGACTGCAAAATGGCAGGTTGACAACGCTCTCTATTTATAGAACAACGAATCTTGCGAGGACGCCACGTGGCAGATAATGAATGCTAATGAGAGTTGACGTTTTAAAAACCGTCGGATCCCACTTTCTGATATCTGTAGTGGGTGCATCGGTGCCGTTCAGGTTTTGGTCAATGGGGTTGCTGTCGCTTCCTTTACCAGATAAATAATTAAGAGGCTTTGCTTGCTTTTAATTTACAGTCAATTTTCTAATTATGATTTTATTTTGCATTTCCCAACCAAATATATATATATATATATAGAAATAATAGATAATAAATAAAAGTAAGACTGCACATAAACAGATTATATAAAAGATAACTATTTTTTTTTTTTTTTAAAGATATCTATTTCATGAACATATTGAAAGCAAGAATTCCTGCATAATACTCCCATATATTTATACCCTTATTCTTTTTGTCTTGTATAGAGAAGTCTTAATAACAAAATGATTGCGTGGATGATTATAATTAATTTATTTATAAATACTCTAATCTCAATGCAGACGGTTTATTAATTTATTGGATCTGAAAAACAGATTTAGTATCGATAAACAAAAATTATAAAAATACAATTAACATAATTATCATTCATTGGAAATTAGTATAACACACATCAATGAACATTTGGACCATGTTTGTTTCCCGGAAAGTAGTTTCCGGGAAACCATTTTCCAAACTTTCCTGTGTTTGTTTGTCATTAGAAAAGTTGGTCAACGGAAAACACTTTCCGATCAATTTCAGTCAAAGAAAAATTTGACTTAGTTTTCAGGAAAGTATTTTCCCTTTAGCTGTGTTTGTTTTCCGGAAAGTAATTTCCGGAAAATCACTTTCCAAACTTTCTTGTATTTGTTTACCAGTAGGAAAGTTGGTCAATGGAAAACACTTTCCAGTAAAAGAAAAATTTGGCTTGGTTTTCAGGAAAGTATTTTCCTGAAAAATTTGGGGGGAAAACACTTTCCGGAAGTTGTGAAAAATTTAGAAATGTCATTATTTGCTAATTATATTAAATTTAATCCTCAAACTTTTGATTGGTATATATATTTTGTTTTGAATATTTATTTTTCAATTTCATCTCTTAAAATTTTATTTTTATATTAACTTTGGTCCTTATTTTTATAATTGCTATTTGCTTTTTTTCCTTGTCATATTTTTATTGAAATTTTTTATTTATCAAATTTGGTCCTTATTTTTTTTATTGTTACTTATTTTATTTGAAATAATTTATGAAATGTTGATTATTATTTCTTTAATTTCTTCATCTTTCATTTTTTTTTTTATAATTTTTTAGATTTGATCTCTATTATTTTGATTATTATTTATTTTATTTGAGATAATTTATGAAATTATATATATTTTTTTTTCAATTTCATTCTCATTCAACTTTTTAATTTGTAAGATTTGTTCCTCATTATTTTAATAAGCTATGTATGAATATAGGATATAATAAAAAAAATCCATCATTATAAATACTTTTTAGATTTTATTTTTTTTATTGTAAGTGATTAAATATTTTATATATATTAGATAAACTTGAAAAAAAAAATTAATTCATTAATAAATTATTTTCCAGTTCATTTTCTATAACACAACCAAATACTGGAAAGTGTTTTCCAGTTCATTTTCCATAACACTGCCAAACATCGGAAAATACTTTCCCGGAATTCACTTTCCCCGGAATTCACTTTCTAAAAAAAACCACTTTCCTGCAAACAAACGGAGCCTTGATTAATTCAGTGACTTAATTACACGTATAATTTAACTAATATATAATTGATTTCATAGTATTTCCATAATTGGATGTTTTTATACCTCAAATCACTGCTGCAATGGCGTTCTTCTCTTCGAACTCCCACATATCCCCAGATTTAGTTTTTATATATATAAAAATTAAATTAAATTTTTTTTTAAAAAAAAAAATGCCAAAACCGCTTCAAACCAACCAGTTTCGGTTCGGTTCGGTTTTTTAGAACAAAAACCACTGCAAACCGGCTTGGCTTGATTTTTCGGTTTAATTCGGTTTTTTCCTGTTTTGGATCGGTTTTTTTTTCCGGTTTATGTTTTGTTCGGTTTTTTTCGGTTTTAGATTTATAAAATCAAACGAGTCGGTGTTTTTAAAATTTTAATCAATTTAATTAGTTTTTTTTTATTCAATTTTTTCAGTAATTTGTTTTTTATAATTTTTTTAATTAAATCAGTTTATCATATTTTTTTTCTCACCCCAATGCCGACTTCTACTTCTGAAAGCAGCCATAATGGTTTCGTGCATGCAATGTAGCTTGTGAGTGCTATGACGCTTGGCATGGAATAAAGAAGGTGCTTGTGTTGAGATTAAAGTCCTAACCTCACATTAAAAACTATTTCTTCGTGCATTGTCGACTTGGCTCCCTGATGGCGACAGCATCTTGACTGCGCACACAGCTCGGTTCGTATATTATTTCTATTTTTAGTAACATCGGGCTGAACTCAGCATATTTAATCGTAGCTGAGCAGTATGGAGCACTAAAATGTGCACAGAAGAGACTATTAAGCACCAAAACACATCAATCTATAACCACATGAAGCCAATAGCATCAACCAGTCATACAATCTTATCTGAAATCATATGCTTTGGAAAAAGATCATTTGATAATGCGGTGCTGAGTATCTGAGATATGTTTCGAAAATCTGCAAAGAGAGGTCAACAAAGCGCTGCAAAGTTTTTGCACAGATGCATGCATACCTTGTTCCCCTTCTTGGTATTTTTAGCAACGGTACGTATTCGAGACTTCAAGACGCTTACATTTGTACAAGAACTTGTAACATTACCTTTGCCGACCAAAATCAGCATGGTTTTAAAGGCCAGAATGGTTCGACAGATATACATGTAGAATGTCACAATATTGTACTACGGTGAGACTTAGTCCAATAAAAAATCAGGTAAAAAACAATGTATATCAATTTAATAGTTTAAACGGTTAGGTAAGATTTCAAGATATGATTTATATTATTCTTTAACATACTTTTTCAAGTGAAAGTTCTTCGAGCTCGAAATTTGTACTAATTTATATTATCTTGTACCTAATTTTTATCAAATAAATAAAAAAAAGTGAGATTCAAACTCGTGACCGTTTGGTCATCAAGACTCTAATATAATATTAAAAAACTATATCAACTAAATAGCTTAAACTATTACATAAAGTTTAATATATAATTTATATGTATTAGTGTAAGCAAGGGGTTTTTAATCTCATGGTGGGATCCATGGGAGGAGGCTTCTCTAAACTAACCCAAAAAAAAATGTTGTCACCGTTAAAACAAAAGGAGAAAGAAAAGAAAAGCAGAAATAAGGCATTTCTCATCCCCAAAAGGATTTCACATCTACGTACAGTCATCAAGAATTGGAGTATTCGAGTAAAACTACAAGCCCCTCTATTGCATGTCCGATCATGACACCCTGCAGTGTCCTGAAGGGATGACATCGGTGGGACAACAGTGAATGGTGGAAGGGATGCATGTTTCTGTTCCAAGGTCAATATATTCGTGCAAGATCAATTCTCTCCGCCCCACTAGCAAGAAATGCGTCATCTGATGAGGGCCAAGACTAGCGGCACTACCATAATGTAGTGCAGCCACAAAGCCAGAAGAAAATTCGCAGTGACTGCCATCTGGTCAGTTTGGTTCCGTGAATAAAAAGATCAATTCAAATGCAGTTCAATGTAGCAATGGTGCAAAACGAAAAGTTTCCACTTCCACAACTAGGAAAAACAGAAGGCTCTCTGCCTACGCAATCAACGATCAAAGCAAATAAATGGACTTGAAATTTGGTTTCCATGATGATTCCTGTCCTTTACAGTCAACAATCCTGCTCTTGCCTTCTCGCTGGTTTAGGACACAGGCATTGAGGACCGTACATGTTGCTGGTAGACAACCAAAAAGCTTGATCCAGAAAAGACTCATGTCACCAGCAATGTAGTTGTCATAGTCCAAATTCTAATCGAAGTTGGCCAGAAATTACATATCCTAACGCTCCTGCTCCCCTGAACATGATGGCCTGAGAGGATAATATTAAGCAAACAGTAATGGCAATACTAGCAAAATTTATGTCTACAGAAGGCAAGACAACTAGTAGAACGTGATAAACACAGCCTAATCTACAGAAAAAAAACATAATATTAACCCGTTAAGGCCCAGTTAAGAAAATAAGACTACTCACAACTCAGAGCCAAAAACGGGAGTTCACGTTATCAACTTGAACAAAAGCTTAAACAAGTGAATTCGATTAGACATACTGCTAGGACAAAGGAGCAGAAATATTTGCCAGCATGCTTAGAAATAAGTCGAAGTTAATAACTAGATTATAAGCAGCAACATAAAATTCATGAAATCACAAAAGACTAGACATTGCTCCAATACAATCCAAGTCCATTGCATTAAGAAACAACTTCACTTCAGTAATCAATATTGTTTTCAACACAACTAGAGGTAATATCAGCAGATACAATCTCAAGGCCTAAAAAACTGTTTCAACATTTTAGATTGCGGGCGCCAGATAGGAAAAAAGGCACTACAGATGTCATCCACTGCTCATCATCTTTTCTTAAAACCATATTTCTTACGTTCATAGAACAGATCTGTTTTGGCACTCCCTAAATTAACAATTTTTGGACACCCATCCCTATCCTTCTCCTGCTGAGTGCACTCTTTGCAATAGTAGGCATCAGAGATTCCCACTCCTCCGCAAATAACACATCGACCTTGGAAGGATCCGTAGTTGCACTCATCACAAACTCGCACAAGTGTGCAAGGACGCACATAGGAGTCACAGATTACACATTTTCCATCACACTTCTCACAAAGGCGTCCAATAGCAATTCCTGGCTGCTTCCTGCACATAATCAAATCAGGATGATGCTTGGCCATGATCTCTTCAAGATCTTAGTGTTACTGCGTGTACCTGTGACAACCACAATGCAAACGTACGTCAAAGCATGGGGTATATTGCATTTGGTAAAAACGAAAATCACCCTCATAGTCATAACAAAAATAAACTATATATTCACAGGGAGAAAATTGACAGCGTCAAACAAAACATCCTCTTTCGTTGTTCTGAGATTAACCGGAGAATTTCCACATCTCATATTGGCATATAAGATGCAAACTAAATCAAAAATAAAAAAGCAAAATGAATCAAATTTCAAATGGACATCCTAAAACAATAGACCCCATACCTATATACTCAAGCAGACATGCTAACTTTTTAGCATCAGCTACAACCAGAAGCAACAGAATTCATTCTATGACCTTAAAATACAAAAGCAGATCCAAGCTTTTCCGTTGCAGGAGCTATCAGGCTAGTGAAGCTAGTGCCAGTTTTCAGGTTCACACCTAACTAAACTACCATTCTAATTAAATTGAACAAGCTAATGTTTGATTCAGGACATGAAGATCGGAACTCTCAGCTTTTCAAGAAACAAGCTTAAGATGACAAGTGCTAATTTGTGCTTCTAAGCTCTAATAGACAGCAAAATCCTCTTTTATTATGACAAGTAGCTCCTATGGAAACCCAAAAACTCCAAGCTTATAATTGAAACCAGCAAGTACCAAACCAGCTTATAAAGTAACGAAACCGAGCACACCAAATACTGAAACATCAAGAGTGATACGGAAAACCCACCAAAAGAAGCTTTAGATAAACCAAAAATTAAATGTAAGAACATTGATGAGTAGGAAGACGCGTACCTGCTGTAATCGATAAGAGACTCTGTTGCTTCTCTTTCAGCAGAGAGAGGGAAACCTGGAGAAAGGAGCTTTAGATGGTTTTTCTAGGAGTCTTTCTGGATGGGCTCGTAAGAGAACAATCGAGGCACGACACGAGGTTGGGACTCTTAAGAGCCCGTTTGAAACGGTATTATTATGATAGCGGTTTTCTTAAAATATTTTTTTTATTTTATAATGTATTAAAATAATATTTTTTATTTTTTTAAAAATTATTTTTAATATTAATATATTAAAATAATATGATAATATTAAAAAAATAATTTTTTTTAATTATACTTTAAAACCACAAAAATAAATAGTAAAACCAATAACAAAACTCACCGAGTTATCATTGATGCCCCCCAAGTAATACAATGTGGTATTGTGGTAATGATTTGTCGGCGAGTTTGAAGATATAAACTACTAGTCGTTTCCAATTTGTTTAGAAAGGAACACTAGAGAATTCAAGGATTCTAGAAATTTTGAAATTATTAGGTTTTTTTCTTTGCTTGATAAATATTTTTCCCTCTATAAAAAGAATATAATAAATCTTATTACTATAATATTTCTCTCTCTATCTTCTTGCTAAGGTAATAATTAAAACTGGCATTTTCAAATTAATGCGTTCCTTGACAGTACAGTGATCTTGTGATTGTGGATGGTTGCCGGCACTATGTGAGAAGCTACAAAATGATGCTAAACACCTTGGATTTGCTGGTTAGTAAATTGCACCTGGAGAAAAGGATAAACGAAGAGGGCATCTGCTGTACTGTCCTTGCTTTAGATTCTGTGACGGTGGAGAGAGAAAGAAGAGGGCACTGATTAAAATCACCTGTGGTTTGCAGAAATTGAAGAGGACAGAACAATGACATCAGAATAGCTTGTCGACGGCCATGTTGAATGGACGAGTGATTAACTGGACATTATACTATAAACCAAACCTTAAAAATCATTGTTTTGGTCAATGGTTGGCTTCGAATGTGAAGCTCGACTGCAGAATGTTGCCTCATGTTTTACATTTCAAATACCAACCAAATTAATCACGAATAAGATTCTTGAAAAAACATTCATCTTATGTTAGCCAGCAGAAGATCTCTTGGATATGAAAGCCGGCACAGGTAAGTAGTTTGGCCCTGAAATCAGTGTTAGTCCTGCTGCCTAGAGTACTCACTATTCCTCCACCGCAGGATATGGAATTGTTCTACAGCAACTTTTTAATAACTGAATGGACAAGCATCAGCAAACCTCTAATATCATCAGGTACCTCAACGATTACTTAGGGAGACTGCAAAGCTAAAGCGTGTCTTCACCTCAACAATGAGAAAATCGATTTTTCAACATCGGATATCTCGATTCATCTAGCCACTTCTAAGGACTACCCTTCAAACAACCGAGAAAATGAGGAGCAGGTAAAATATATGAAAGCTTCCAACAGTTTGTAGCCAAAACTAAATTCACATCTCACACAATCCAAGTTCATAAGACCATAAAACACTGGGTTTGAAGTGGTCAGAAAATAAAAGGAGGAGAATACTGGAAATTGTTATGGTACAACCCAAGTCCATTAGATCAATAGCGTTTCACAATGACTAGCAGTGAAATTTGGGCTCGCAGAATTCTGGTGAACAATGGCAGACAAAAACACTACAGGTGAAACCCATTGCTTATCATCTTTTCTTAAAACCATATTTCTTGCGTTCATAGAACAGATCCGTCTTGGCACTACCTAAATTGACGATCTTGGGACATCCATCCCTATCTTTCTCCAACTGGGTGCACTCTTTGCAATAGTAAGCATCGGAGATTCCCACTCCTCCACAAATAACACATCGACCTTGGAAGGATCCATAATTGCACTCATCACAGATTCGCACAAGCGTGCAGGGGCGCACATAGGAGTCGCAGATTACACATTTCCCATCATCCTTTTCACAAAGTCGTCCAATGGCAATTCCAGGTTGCTTCCTGCACATAATCAAATCAGGATGATGCTTTGCCATGTTGCTTTCCACAAAGCCCTGGTTCCCACCACACCTATAACCAGCCAAAAAAAACAACAACACACTGAGAGCATTACAAAAACCTTGTCCTTCACGATATTGCAAGAAACTATTCATCACAACTAAGAGCAAACCTACTCCTAAGATGTTTCTGAGATAAACTAGGACTTTTTATTGAAACATAATAAAAGAGCATGACGAGTTCCCACTTTACATACATCAAGTTTAGAAAATGCCCATCCTTGTGTGAATATTTTAGTGTAAGATTTCATCCAAAATGATATTAACTTTCCAGTTTTCCAATTCCATAACAACCATATGCAGAAAATTAAAAGGCGGAATCAAAATTTAAGCAATCCAAAAGCCTAAAACCCAAAAAGAAAAGAAAAGAAAAGAATGAAAATGAATGATAAATCAAGGGTGAGAAAGAGAGGTTGACCTGACCTTAGCTTTTGAATGAAATCGGAGACTTGGGTGCGGCAGATTGGAACGAAGAGAAAAAACGGACTTTACATGTATATATATATATATATAAATTATTAAATAAACGTATAGGCTTATACGAGAACAAAGTCAGAGACGTTTCGAGAATCCAGTCCATTAGCACGGACATGCAGGCTTGTCCTAATATTGGGCTATCAAGACACCCTAGCCCATACTCACAGCTCACTCACGGTCACGGTTCCAAAATCTTATCTCGGGAGTAAGGATTCGGATTGCAATTCCAATTCCAAGTCCAGTTTCTCGGTCTTCAGACCTTTGTGCTCCTGCTACCCCGAGTCTCATTCCTTCACTACAAGATATTGAGTGTTGTTTAACCTCTTCACCTTCAGACCAAACACTCAAATGATTTGCTTTTTCAGAAACTATCAAAGTCAGAAATTTGTCGATGCCATAAGGATCTATACCATCCACACTGCGTGATTCTTTTTGTTTAATTATGGACCATTATAAACTAGTCCTCCCACCGATGCCTTCAATGATACTTGAACTACTTGTGCAACATCAGCTGAGCAGGTTCAGCTAGCCTCTTGAGTAACCAAGGAAAAAGTAGGAGCGTGGAGCCCCAAAGAAAATCTAACATATTTAACGTTCATAACTTAAATGACGGGATCAAAACTTGAATTTTATATATATATATATATATATATATATATATATATATATATATTGACCTAAGTTAATCTGACATGAACAAGCTGATAGCTTAAAATCATGGCATCACAATCAATGATTTTTAATTATCCACCAGTGGTAGGGCTCTCCAGTTCAGCCTCAAGTGTTCAACCTGTTTCTTATCTCCTTGGTTCACCATTTCTCCTGCTATCTCCGATAACCATTCTAGATCCTAGTAATATAGCAAGACTTGGAGTTGAATTAGTCTTAGACAAGCAATCCAGAAGTAGATAAGGAAAGAAAAAGGCAATGAACTCTGAATCTACCAGTATTATCATTAGAATAAAGACAATAATTTCATCCACCATAATACTTCAACTACATTCCTACAGAAAAATGGAAAGATAGAAATGGAATTCTTAACAGATGCGCCTCTCAGTAAAACAGAGAAGGTATCTGCCTCAATTACATTATAAGGAAAATGAAGTTATGCAGACATCCACTGCTTTCATTCTGGATCAGGGGAACCACCAGGAACCAGCTGTATTGCAAACCAGATATTAGAAAATGATCCAAATCTAAAGAACTAGATTTTTCTTTAATCTGGCATATTTCTCACATCTGACCATAACAAAGTAAAACACATACTTGGAAGTAATTATGAAGAAAGCAATTAGAAATCAGAGGTTCCATTCTATTTGCAGTAATTGATGTTTAGAGAGCACCTAAAGTTGTAGCAAGCTTTGGCCTCTAACTTATTCGTGTATTGGGCTTTGCCCTATCAGTCTCATTTGATAATGAAACCTTCATTCATCAAAAAAAAGTAAAACACCTACTAGACATTGTGATTCTTATTCCAGGATCCCAAAAGTGCACGGTGATTACTCACCCGGATCACAAATAAAATCATAAGACACAAGTACAAAGAAAAGCCCTCGATTATCGACAGATTATATTGTTCAAAGTTTTGCTGAATGGCCCAAACATAGAGCCAAAAAATTCATAATTTGCTTTACACATGAACAATGAGCAGAACTAATCTCTGATGGGCTTTGTAAGGATGCGTCATAGGTATGATTTACTTACAATGGCAATGTTATTTCCATTCAGCAATATCTGATCAAGCTTGGTAATCCGTCGCCCTTCAGCCGTGATTTCACTGTCGTATCAATAAAGAAGCAGAAACAAGCAACACCATCTTTCAGCATTCGATCATAATGGACGATGATATAGTCATTTTGCCAAAAAGAAAATAATCTAATCTCCAAACGAAGTAACTCCCCCAATGATTTGCAATAGTGAGAATTCACAGACAAAATGTATAGCCAAAACGAAAAAAAAACAACCATAAAACTGGATCACGCAGCCACCCTCAAGCTATAAACATTACCCAAAGTAAAACATCAATCCCTTGATATCATGGTTGGCCACCCCACATACACTTCTGTTTCAAGATTTTGTTTCAACTTGAAATAATAGTAGTAGTAGTAGTAGTAGTAAAGAGCAAATGAATATTTGATAACCAAGTTTTACACCAACACATAAATATCCAGCTCAATATATTAACGAGCAATCAACAACAATGAAGCCGGCAGTCTCAAAGAAGCTAGTCCAATAACCTGTCCTCGTAAAAGAGAGCAGCTTAAAAACCCATGTCACTAAAACACTCAAATTAAAGTAAGTGGATTTATACTTGTATGTACTCGCTTAAAACCCTAAAATTTCAAGAAAATAAAAAACAAGCAGCGAGGAAAATCAGAGAAATAGTATTTATTACTACATACTATTCAGTAACGTCTTCAAGGACCATGTTGACATAGACGTCAAATCCCCTCAGAGTACCGACAAGCTCCTTGTCTCCTTTCATTATCACCCATATTTTCGACCCTATGCACCTGTCTATTAGCTCTGTTTTCAAGAGAGAGAACAAAACCAAAATCACCACTTTTTTTTTCCTGTTTGATGTTGCTATCAAGAAAATAAAGAAGAGTGAGAAGAAAGAAATATGTAGCTGACCTGACGGGAGGAGCTGCGAGGGATTGGTGTTGGCCATTAGCACAGCTTCAGCGTTAAACAGTGAGGGCGATTGAGTGTGGGCAGCTTCATCAATTTGAAGTGCTATTTATTTGTCCCGGGTAAGAGATGACATGTCGTTTTTTGGGAAACCTAAATTCAGTCCCATACCAATATTTTTCATTCCAAATTCAGTCCTAAACTTATAGATTTTTTCAATGTGATCCAAACTGGTCAAAAATAATCTCTACCAGGTGTTTCTTCTATTAATGTTCATCCATATTTTTATCAAAATATCTTCGAATTTATGTCATTGTAGTGCGTTCAATATATATATTAGATAAAAAAAATATTAGTGTTCTTTAACTTTTTGGTTAAATTTTCTTCAAATCAAAATCATTTTAGTGCATAAAATATGCACATTAGACTTGCATTATTAAATAAAAACTGTCAAAAGGAGTCAATTGATAGACTTAGAAAACATTTGGAACCTAATCATAAAATTCAAAGGTCTGGAATGCAATTGAAAATGTGTATGAAAGATTGGGATTAAATTGAGGTATCATCCCCTTTCTTTTTATAAGAAAAATACAGAACTCTTTTGGTTTATAAAAGACAGCACAAGAGATTAGCAGTTACTCTCGGTTGGGACTTCTATGCGAACAAGAAATAATTTCAGAAAACAACTCTGAGAGATCAGAAGATTTGTGTTTGGTGTAGCTAAGAAGGGTTTTGAACGAAAAGAATAGTTAATTTGAGATTACAACTTAGATGGTTAATAAGAAGCTCAATAGATAGCAATGGAGTTCAAGAAAAAATATCAAACCAAATATAAACGTTTGCGTTCAAGTTCAGGTGTTTAAGCAAGAGGAACCGTGCCAGTCAAAAGAGCCTGCAGGAGCATGCATTAAGATTTCATGTTCCTCTTGATTAACTTCCACAACTCCGAGCCTCCTGTCTCTCTAAGATGGAGGTCCCATGCTTGACAGAGTACAATATAGCACTTAAAATTTTTTGAAAGAATTTCCAAAGATAATAGTAATAATAATAATATAAAAAATAAAAAAAAAAAAACACAAAAGCACCGGCGCTGTATTGTTTCAGATTCAATAGTTATAACAGAAGCGTCGAAGGAGAAATACTAAGCGCTAGTAAAAACTGAATAAATTTGATCCAACTCTACAACATGATATTCTGCTACGGTAACATTTAGAGCAATAAATTACTGGCCATTCCGCACACCAATCTTCCAATACATTTTCTTTTGCAAGTACTTAACCCATCATATGTTCTGCGACAATTCAGCTTTTCCTTATATCAGATCAATGAATGACAGGCTTGAGTGGATGAGCTCTCAGACTAGACAAGTCAAGGTGCGCATCAAGCTCTTCATCAAGTTCCCCAACAACGCCTCTGAAACAAACAAGCAGAGAACTTATTGTGGGAAGTAGAAAGTTGGGGAACTGAAATGGTATCATCCTTTCCAATACAGCAACACTACGAAAAAAAACAAAAGGAAAGAAAGAAAGAAATGGAAGATGGGATTTACATGTTGTCACCCCTTATTATGTACAAGCCCAACACTAGTTGTTGAACACCTTCCTGCAAAATCAATCGAGCAAATTATTGAAGTGGCACTGAAAGGAAACAAAGATGTTTGCTATCTTTCACTCTTCAAAGCATAAAAACTACTCAGCACTGTATTAAACCACAGAAGAGGAACCTAAATATTGTAATTAGAATAAAAACTAGTTAAAATTACTAAAACATTCCCTATGAAAGTATGAAACTACACTGAACTTAGCCAGCTTAAACCAAGACTAATTCACATTATTTTAAGTTTCAGCAAATTCCTTTCTTCTTTCATCACTAGGATTCAAATGGACAAAGGAATAAAATGAAATCTGAAGCCAGTTAAGGATACAAACCTTGGTGGAGTAAACACGCTCGTGAGATTCATCAAGGATAATATTTGTGGCCTGGTCAAAGCCTTTTAAGACTCCCTAAATCAAAAGGAGCCTCTTTACAATTAACATATTATAGCAAAAGATCACATGCATGTATTAGAAACATATAATAACGCACCACTATATTCCGGCCATCATTTGTGATAATTGAAATTGTTTCTGCACAGGGAAAAAATGGCAATAGAATATTAAGAACACAGAATTAAAGAAAATATGCCCCACATGCATAGACAAAGTGTGTGCCAATTAAGCAATGACAAGTACATTCTGAAAACAACTGTTTCAAAAACCTTGCTATGAACCCAACTCAACTCACGGCATATGCCTCAAGGCTTAAGAAAAGTCTTCATTAGGCATCAGGCATTGCTGTTCATAAGCCAGCCACACCCTAAGTCGCTCTCTAAATTGTGAAACCTCTGCTTACAAGCTGACTCAAACTCTTATCATGGCTTTTGGCATATGCCTCAAGGCTTAAGAATAGTCTTCATTAGGCATCAGGCATTGCTGTTCATAAGCCAAGCCACACCCTAAGTCGCTCTCTAAATTGTGAAACCTCTGCTTATGAGCTGACTCAAACTCTTATCATGGCTTTTGTTATTTTTCATCTTTGACCCAGGTCAGTTGAAGCTAGTATTCTTCTATAATGTTTCATATGCTGTTTGCTTCTATAATATAATCTGTCATTTTATTACATTTCTAACTGCTTTGTAAGTTTTTTAGCATAATTTGCGAGCATACAACAATATCAAATGTTTTACCTCAAATCAATTCTTATACTACACCTGAAATGTTTATGCAGGAACACAATGCTTATGAAATGTTAACAATTAAAAAACGTAATGTCTAACCCAGCTCTTACATTAGATCTGAACAACTAAAAAAGCATATAAAAAAGGGAGTAAAACAACTTGCATCACACATTAGTCTAATACAAGGATCAAACCCAGAAGCAATAAAAAAGGTTTCTTACGATCTACGAGAGACTCGAGTCCCGTTCCAATAGACATTTTTCAAGTCCAAAAACTGCTGAATCCCTCGCAAGACTGGTTGTGAAAACTTTATTTCTCTGTAACAAAAGCCCATTAGTTTCCAAAACTGTTACACGCAGATAAAAAAGCTAAGCTAAAATCCAAACTCTAAAATCAAAACAGGTGAGAGCCCGGATAGTAAATTGTAACGCTACAACAGAATCACTGACGGGAAAACCCGAAAATCGAAACATTTAATATGAACCCAAAAACAATGTAAGTTTGAAAACCTAAAAAAAAAAAAAAAATTGAAATCTAACGTAAAGGGATTTTTACCTGTTCAACTCGATTTGTAAGCTTCTTTTTGTTTGGATTTCAATAGAAAAGGAGCGTTTTTAACTAAACTACGAGGCGGAAGAAGCTTCAGAGACCCGGGAGAGATCCTCCACACCTTTGAGTTTCTAACACAGAAGAGGCAGAGAAAGAGGGTTTTGATGGTTTAAGAGGATTTGAAAGATCTGGGCTGGATTTAGCACACAAAGACTGAGGTTTCACTTTTATTGATATGGACTGTTGTGCCAAGAATTGGGCCTAATCTAACCTTTCTTCCTTTTTCTCCCCTTGTTTTCGGCTGCATCATATCATATGTATTTTGTTTTGTTTTTGGCTTTAAAAGATTGTCTAGCACTATTCAATTTCAAGAGTTAAATTATTATTTTAGTTTGGAATTATTTTGATGGTTTTGATTTGAATTTCAAAATAAATTTCAATTTCTAAAAAATAAAGAAAAACAAATTAGAGGGGAGACCCTGTGTTTTACTATTGTAATTCTTATTAAAATTGATATTAAAAACAATATTACAAAACTACTCTTAACAATATATATATATATATATATATATATATATATATATATATATATATAAACCATCATTATTCTTTATCGTCTTAATTTTTATTTTGTAATCCAAGGTTCAATAAAGTTTTACATCTTAATATTCAATACTCGGGAAGATAGCACTGTGAACATCTTGAGGAATAAAAGAAAGAATGAATGCACCAGCAGAATCGAGGCAAGGAGATTTCCTTGATCAAGTCATAGTTGACATGGATAAAGAGCAGTTCCTGATAGAGGATTTTTACTGTCAATCTGATCTCCGGAATCTTATTTGCTAGCTTTGAATCGATTTCAGCAGCACTAACACTAGCTCTTAAGTTAATCTGAGATCATCCTTCACTGTTAGAGGAGTTGACAGCAAGTCTAGGAAACTCTTATTAACAATTCTACTGATTAACTTCATAAATTTAACTTAACATTTCTGATTAACTCTGTCAGGTTGAGCATGCAGCAATTCTAAATACGAGAGAAAATCTGGATTCTCCACTATAACGCAATGACTTTTAACTTCAGGTCTGTTCTCTAATCTCATAATTTTTACTGTTATTTTAAGTGAATTTGATTTATTACAATAATCTTATAAAACTTGATTAATTGGTTGGAAAATATCTCGCCCTGTTTGCTACGAAGATCATTGCGCTCCGTTATTATATATACAACTTTTACACTTCAGGTCTGTACTCTAATCCCCACGACATTCAAGGATCCACTTGAGTTCAACCCCCTGGAGATGGAAGGTGTGTGATTCCACAATGAAATAAATTTAAATACAAGAGGCAAATTATTATTCATACAACGTACGTCTGTTAATGTTTAATGAAATGTAGGAATTTGATTTATTTGTTGTTTCTAAGAACTTGATGCCTTTAGTTGGAGGAAGGAGAAAATGTGCAGGATCAGAACTCACTAAATTGTTAATGGCAATCTTCCTTCAAAAATTAGTCACCAAATACAAGTAATTAAGTCTTAGTTATATGTGCTCATGTTCAGATTTTTTGCATGTAGATTGCTGATAGTTTTCTGGGTTTTGATACGTGGAATATAATCAAGCGATGAAACATTGGTAGAAATCCTAGACGACATCCATATTTTCTCACCAAAGGGCAATTAATCATAGACATTTGTTATATTTTTATTCAATGTTGTGATTAACTATATATTCAATCAAGCTTTGAATGAACTCTTTACCTTGTTTTAATTAATTGAAGCAATAAAGAAACTGAGATTATAGGAATTAAATTTTTTTAAAGTTGTTGAATAATTTGTAGATCATTCTAATTTTATTGAAATATTTTTCAAATATCCAAAAGAGTTATGATTTAAATGATTGGTGAAAAAGATGGGTTCGTAATATTTTATTAAGAAATTCAAGTTAAACATAAAAGTTAGAAATAATATTTATAAAATCACCACAAACTTATTTATGCAATTATCAAAAAATTATTTTGTATAGTGATATCTTTTGAATTATATTAGAATTAAAAATTATAGTATTTTTATTGTGTTATTAACATTATCATAATTATATTAGACATCCATTTAGATTTTCTTTTCTTTTTTGTGATGAGTGGGTGATTCCAAGTTTAAAATTTGTTACTTGAATTCTCACTTGTATTGTATGCTCCTGTATTAAGCCTACTGTTAATATTTTTGAATCATTTCTCTCACGGTCATTGATGCAACAACAACATTTTAAGTTTTCAGCCTTGTTTCTGGTACTGCAAGAAAATTCAAGCTAGTCCAATGCTCCAATGCTAGAGCTAAACTAGTAAATTATCATAAAGATGATAAAAATATTACAAGGATGGTAGTTAGAAATTGGTAAGTACAAGGATCCTTGTAATAAAAAGAAATAATCTAAGGGCAAAATAGTTAAGATTGTTAATTCAAGTTGTTTTCACATGTATTTCAAATAGTATAATTGAATTCAATTATGTGGTTTAGTGTTTTATTCCAAACATAACAATTGTAATAAGTTATCAATTGAATTCAAATCACATGTGAAATTAAATTTGATTTTACATGTGATTTTATTTTCAAACAGGTTATAAGAAAACCACAAGCGAATTTTTTACTTTCAAACTAGATTTATCATTTTTATTCAATCAAAGATAAACAATTTATATCAAAATTAAAAAGATTAATAAGAAAAACACATGTGGAATATCTATTTTTTATATACTCCTCAGCCAAATACTTCCCCGCTGAGTCGCAACAACCCTCACTAGTAAGACGTCTGTAAAGTTCAGGATTGAGATTGGATTGAAAACTGCGCTAAAATCCTTACATTCCCACCATTATATGAAAAAACTTTTCATGTCATTACATATCTTGAGAAGGCGACTCAAATGCTACATGAAGTGTTAGCTGTCGTTTCATTCCCCAAGACGAACCTCTTGCTCGTAAAAAGAAGGCACCTAGAATTAAGGGTTCCAACAGCTCTAGGGGAACGCATAAAAATCTCATGAGAAAGATAAAAATATCTATCCTGTTGCGAGAATAGCCTTTTTAA
Source organism: Populus alba (assembly GCF_005239225.2). NCBI lineage: Eukaryota > Viridiplantae > Streptophyta > Magnoliopsida > Malpighiales > Salicaceae > Populus > Populus alba. The sequence goes on from NC_133284.1 coordinate 32,251,782, forward strand.
AATCTTCGCATATAATACCCAAAAATTTAAAGGGCTATTAATGGATCAACATTTATTAATATTTGTATGGTTGTTTGTTTAAAACTGCTCTTCAAAGGGTTGGTTGTGATAAGATTAAGTCTCATCATTTCTAGGCTCAGCAAGGTGTTGAGTTCAGATGCTTATGAGTCTAGCGAGTTGCCTAACCCATCATCATTAAGCTCAGTCAAGCACTGAGCCTAGATGTTTATGGGTTTTGGCGAGTTTCTAGATTTGTCATCCTAGTTATCACTTAGTGTTGAGCCCAGGCGCCTGTAGGTCTAGCGAGTTGCCAGACCTATCATCCATAGACTCAGCTGGACGTGGAGCCTAGATGCTCCTGATAGATCAAAGATATTTTATCCTGATAAGACTGTAAATCATAGATATTTTATCATGATGGGACGGGCCAACATTTTCCTTACAAGGAAGTGAAGCATCCAAGAGGCTATAAAAGGAGGAAACAAAGATAATCACGTTAGGTTCCATTTTTATTTTTTTTAATCTATAGTCTCTATTCTCTAGTTATAAAAGTCGATTTATCTTAAAAGCCTTTTTGAAAAAAGTATAATTGATCTCTCTCTGAATTGGCACTAATAATCAGAAAGTCCCCAGATAGACAAAAATGAATCTTTTGTAGGTAATGACGATAATCTACTTGCACTTTCACCATTAAAGGGTTAATTAGATTGTTAGAACTAAAAAATTAATGACTTTTTTTTCAAGTCTGGTCCCCATCTTTAAGCCCATGAGATAAAACATACCTCATAACAATCTTCCTTTAAAAAGTAGCCACCAAATACAAGTAATTAAGTATTAGTTATATATGCTCTTGTACGGATTTGTTGTGTATAGATTACTAATAGTTTTCTGAATTTTGATTATGATATGGGGAATATAATGAAGCAATGAAGCATTAGTAGAAATCCTATTCTGGGACTTGCATATGACATCCGTATTTATTATTTTCTCATCAAAAGGCAATTAATCATATATACTTGTTATATTTTATTATTTAGTGTTGTGGTTGCATATATATTCAATTAAGCCCTGAATGAACTCTTGACTTTGTCTTAATTAATGACGAAGTTAAGATCATGGGGATTAAATATTTTTGAAGCAGTTGAATGCCTTGTAAATCATCCTGATTTTTTAGGAATATTTTTTGAATATCTAGAAGAGTTACACTTTGAATGATTAGCGAAAAAGACAAGTTGATAATATGTTATTAAAAAGTCCAAGTTAAGCATTAAAGTTAGAACTAATATTTATGCAATTACCACAAATTTATCTATGCAACTGTTAAAAACTTATTTTGTATAGTGATATCTTTTGGATTATTAAAATTAAAAATCATTGCAACTTTATTGAGTTTTAATATTGTCAAAATTATGTTAGTCATTAACATAAATTTCCTTCTTTTTTAATGATGAATGGATGATTCCAAGTTTAAAGTTTGTTACTTAAGTTTCCATTTATATCGTATGCTCATGCAATCAATTCACTATTAATATTCTTGAATCATTTCTCTCAAAATCATCGATGCAACCACGACATTCCAACATTGTTTCTAATACTGCAAGAAAGTTCAAGGTGGTCCAACACCAACATTCAAATGCTAGAGCTAAACTAGAAAATTAACATATATAGATGGTAAAAATATTATAAGGATAGTTGCTAAAAGGTGGTAAATATAAGGATCCTTGTAATCAAAAGAAATAATTTAAAGGTAAAATAGTTAAGATTGTTAATTCAAGTCATTTTCACATGCAGTGGCGGAATGAAAGGGCAGCAAGCAGGGGCCTGGGCCCTTGCAAAACATTCAATTTATTTTATTATCTAGACATTAAACATGAGAAGGTTTAAAGGTGGAATGTGTTTTATTTTAAATAGGTAAGCCATCCCATGGTAAATATGTTGGTAAGGTTTAGTTATATTTTGTTTTAACTCCTACGTGGAAAGAAGAACATAAAGTTATCATCACTTTTTAAAACCCTAACATCAAATAAAAGATAGACATAAGAATAAAAACAAAAATTGGAAAAGCTAAAGCAGACGGCAAGCCCATCGATTAATTAATCTTTCATCAAACAAAACAAGGTAATTGATTATTGATAACCCAAATTTCAGATTTATTTTTGTTTTATTTTGGGATATTTGTTAAGATGTTGATGATGTTTTTTATATATATAATTATGCTATTTTTGCTTTTTCTTTTTTTTCTCACATCTGCTAGTTTTACCCATTTTTATTGAATTTTTATTATATTGATGTTTTTTTTTCTAATTAATTTGATATATTTTATGGGTTTGTTTTGATTATACTTAGATTTGTTTTTTTATGTTTTTTTTTTAGCAAAGCCACCAAAATTATCAATTTTTTTCTCACAATATATGTTTTGATTTTAGGTTGAACCATGAACAAAATAAGAAGAATTGATTCTTTTTTTGAGAAAAAGAGAAAAAATATTGATAACTCACAACCTAGTGAACCAGCTCCAATGTGTAATGTTGAAGTTATGGTTAAGCAGCCTCAATGTGCTTCAGTTTACGAAGAACCTGCATTGACTAGTGAACCACCTCTTACTAGAATCAATATTTCTCATTTAATTAGGGATCCAAACAATCGTCCTCAAATTTGGAAATACCCGGTTAATCAACAAGATAAAATTTGAAGGGCATTTATTAATTTATAGCCATATCAAACTTTGATGTCTAAATATCTGCTGATTGGTGAAAAACATTGACATGATCAAAAAATTGATGTCTTCTCCCAAATGTAGGAGTGTCGAAATAATAAATAACTCGGCAAGACCAGGATCGAACCACAGGGAGGTTAATTGTATAAATTATAAATAACAATAATACAGCAACAACAATAATAACAATAATGGTAATAATAATAATATTAATAATAGTAGTAGTAGTAGTAGTAGTAGTAGTAGTAAAGAAGTTGATGATAATTTTGAGATGGAAGATCAATGTGAGAATTAAACAATAACAAAAACAAGTGTCAAGGTTAGAGGATCCACTAATGGTATTTCAAACAAGTATAATACAAACTCTTATTACTCAACTGGAAACCACACACAAAAGAGATTCCAATCGAATTATAAATTGTTAACATGATTACATTAGTTATCTTATTCAAATAATGTTAATACATCTAAATCTTGTCAGGTATTCACGATTATAACTTATGTTAACAACAAATCAAGTTCCTTTCATAGCACAGGTGTAGGTTATACCAAACGATTGGGCTATGAAAGTGTTAAGCATTTGTTGTACCAAATGTTATACAACATAAATCTAGATTAACAATTTAACAAACAAAGTATTAAGAGTGAACAAGATAACAAATACAAAACATGTTAGTATCAAACATTAAAGTCCATGTTGAGTTTACACTATACTTATTCTTACACCATTAGTGTAACATTTTTACCTTAACATAATAAACTTAGTTAAATATAATGGAAGAGAGAAACATAAATAAACAAGATAAGAACATAAATAAGATACAAGTTAACTAAGTAAAGGAAAGGAAATGAAAAGCATAAACAAGATATTAATGAAAGCAAAGCTTAAGCATTGCAAAAATATAAAAAGAGAAATAAAGAGCATGATCTTGATCTGAACTACCAAGCTCTTAAATTCATGGAAAATGCCTCCTTTTATAGACCAAAATTTAGAACTATTGATTTGATGACTAATTGTTGAGTAGGTGGCCACCTCTTGACTTGGTGAAAATCCTTATCTTCTTGTCTGAACAAAATGTTATTGCTAACATCAAAATTGGAACCAACTGTATCAAGAAAGTTCTAGGAAATTGTCTTATCTTTCCAGGAAAAAAAATTGAGTCTATTTGGACTTCTAGAACTCGAGATATGGGCTGAAAACTGAACAGTATCAGAGCTGCAGGACAGATTCGGACTTCTTCATTATTGCTATAATTTGGACTTCAAAATAGCCTTTTTAAATCTTGGACTCCACATGAAAGTTGTAGGCCTATATCTTAGCTTTCCATCTATATAAAGCAGACCTAAATCCGAGATCTATAACTCCAGATATGACCCAATTACCGAACAGTGTTTTAGTTTGGACTGCACCAACAACTCTTCTCTAAGTTTAGCCCTCCCTTTGTCCTTTCAATTTTAGTATTTAAACTCATGAATCAATCCTTTCATTTATGTGATAGGCCTTCAATTAAGATGAACACTTATCATAAATTAAAGGTATCTTATATTATTAGATATGTTAGTATAAAACATCCTTTAGTTAATGAGTTATTAATACTTCAAGTGCAAAATGATGATATAAAACCTTGATAAAAATGCATTTTTAAGTACTAATTAAACATCCTCGTCAATTTCAATCTCATTGGTTCAAAAGTTATCCATAGCTTAAATATTCAGAGAAAAATACTACATTTTGTTTCCCTTGCTATCTATTTTCAAGTAAGCCATCTAGAAATCCAGGATCAGACACATTTACTGTTAAAGGATTCAATTGTTGGAAGAAAGTTAAATATGGGGAGCGGTGTGCTTTTTTAACTCATATAGGAAAAGGTCGAAATTCAACTCATAGATTTTCTACCAGGTGCTTGGAAAATTTAAAAAATCAGTAATGTCATATTGAGAAGGTAGTTAAGAGACAAACTACTAAATAAATACAAAATAATTGATTGCATATTAAAGCTTCAAATGATATTGTTCGTTAGCTCACATTTCAAGCATGTGCTTTTTAGAGGACATGATGAACGTCCTAAATAAAAAAACCGAGCTAATTTTCTTGAAATGATGGAACGTTTAACATTTTACAATGAGCAAGTAGGAGCTATTGTTTTGGGTAATGCTCCACAAAATGCTAAATACACTTCACATCAAATTCAAAAAGAATTTTTGCATGTCTTTGTTAGAAATGTTCAGTCTTCAATTCATTATGAGATTGGTGATGCAGATTTTATTTAATTGCTAATGAAGCTCGAGATGAATCCATAAAAGAGCAAATGGCGCTTGTTATTAGGTTTGTTGATAGAAGTGGATTTATACGAGAATCATTTTTGGATATAGTTCATGTCAAAGATACAATTACTTCAACTCTTAAGGAAGAGATTTTTTTTTTTTTTTTATCTCATCACAATTTTGATGTTCAAAATATTAGGGGCCAAAAGTATGATGGTGCTAGTAATATGTGTGGAGAGCGGAATGGTTTGCAAACTTTATTCATTAATGATTGCCATTATGCATATTATGTACATTGCTTAGCTCATCAATTATAGTTGGCTCTTATTGCTGCAACTAAAGAAATATCTGATGTTTACACTTTCTTTCATAATTTAATTTTTTTTATTAACATTGTTAGTGCTTCTTGCAAGCGTAATGATGAATTATGGTTTTTTCAAGCAGCTACAATTAAACATCTAGTTGATATTGGTGAGATTGAAACGAATAAAAGAGTTAATCAAGTAGGTGGTTTGCAACAACCTGGAGATAGCAAATGGAGTTCACACTTCAAATCAATTTGCAGTTTGATAAAAATATATAGGGCAACTTGCTTGGTTTTTGAAAACATTTCTTTATATAGATCTACTTATTCTCAACATGGTGATGCGGCCTTTTCATTTAAGCTGCTAATATCATTTGATTTTGCATTCTTCTTACATATAATCAAGAATGTTATAGGAATTACTGATGTGCTTTATCAAGCCTTGCAATAAAAATCTCAAGACATTTTAAATGTTATACATTTGGTAACTAGCACAAAGACTTTAATTTAGAAATTAAGAGATGATGGTTGGGAAACTCTTTTAGAAGAAGAGACATCATTTTGTAAGCATCAAGACATTGAAGTTCCTGATGTGGATGCTTGTTTTTCTAGTGTGGGACGATTTCATTGTAAAACAAAATTAGTAATAGTTGAGCATCACTACCAAGTTAATATATTTATAACTATCATTGATCAGCAATTACAAGAGTTAAATAATAGATTCATGAGCAAGCGATCGATCTTCTTAAATTAAGCATAGCTTTAAATCCTAGAAATAGCTATAAATTATTCAATGTTGAAGATATATGGTTACTTGTTGACAAGTTTTATCCTGAAGATTTTTCTAACCAATAAAAAATTCATTTGAGATTTGAGTTGCAACATTATGAGCATGATGTACCCAATCATCCAAAGTTAAAGAATATGTCATCAATTGCTAATTTATGTCAAGGATTGGTTGAAACAGAAAAATCAATAATTTATCCACTCATTGACAGGTTAATTCGACTTATTTTGAGTCTTCCTGTTTTGACAACAACTACTGAACGAGCTTTCTTAGTGATGAAGATTGTTAAAACAACACTTCGTAACCAGATGGAGGATAATTTTCTTGCAAATTATTTGATTGTATATAGAAAAAAGAAATTGCTGAAAGATTCACAATTGATATGATAATCGATGATTTATATTCTATGAAAGAACGAGAGCACAATTAAATAAAAATGTAAGAATCATTCTTTATTATTTTTTATTTTATTTCAAAGTTTATTAAACATAAATAATGCTTCATTTTAGCTAATGTTTCTTATATACTTTGTATGTTTGTATTTAATAGGTACAAATATTATTATATGTTTTGTAATATGTTCTTGAAATAAAACTAAATCATGCTGTTTTTATTTTATTCTTACAACTTAACACTACCAAAAGATTGACGTCTTATCCTAAGTGCAAGAGTGTCAAAGTAATAAATAACCTGGCAAGACCAGGGTAGAACCACAGAGAGGTTAACTATATAAATTACAAATAATAATAATAATAATAATAATAATAATAAGTTAAAGAGGGCTTTGAGATGTAAGATTAATGTGAGGATTAATCAAAGATAAAAGCAATTGCCAATGTTAGAGGATCCACTAATAGTATTATAAATAAGTATAGTATAAACTCTTTTTATTAATCAATTGGAAACCACACACAAAGGAGGTTCCAATCAGATGATTTATCCTTAATAGTTCATTATAAATTTTTAACATGATCATATTAATTATCTTATTTTAGTAACACCATACTTTTAAATATTGTCAGGAATTCATGATGTTAACTTATGTTAACAACAAATAAAGTTCCTTTCATAGCACATGTGTAGATTATACCATACGGTTGGCTATGAAAGTGCCAAGCATTTGTTGTACCAAGTGTTATACAACACAAAACTAGATTCACCATTTAAGCAAGGTATTAAGGATTAATAAGATAAAAAGATAAGACATGTTAATAACAAACTTTCTTGGATATAAACATTGAAGTCCATGTTGAGTTTATATTATACCTATTCTAACACCATTAATGAAACCTTTTCACATTGACACAATAAACTTATCTAAATATAATGAAGAAGAGAAACATAAATAAACAACATAAGAACATAGGTATAATAAAGGAAATGAAAAGCATAAACAAGAGATTGAGGAAAATATAACATGAAATAAAACTTAAACATTACAAAAATATAAAGAAAGAAATAAAAAGCATGATCTTGATCTAAACAACCAAGATGTCTAAATACATGGCAAATGCCTTATTTTATAGGCCAAAATTGGGAACTATTGATTTGATGACTAATTGTTGAATGGGTAGCCACATCTTGACTTGGTGACAATCCTTATCTTCTTGTCTGAACAAAATATAATTGATAACGTCAGAATTTGAACATACTTAACTCATGAAAGTTCTAGGAAATTGTCTCAACTTTCCAGGAAAAAAAAATTGAGGTCATTTGAACTTCTAGAACTCGAGATATGGGCTAAACATTGAACAATGTCCAAGTTGCAGGACAAATTCAGACTTCTCTGTTGTCGCTATAATTTGAACTTGAAAACGGCCTTTTAAAATCTTGAACTCCAATAAAAGTTTTAGGTCTATGTCTTATCTTTTCATCCATATAAAGCAGACCTAAATCCAAGATCTACAGCTCCAAATATGACCTAATGACCAAACGGTGTTCCAGTTTGGACTGAACCGACATCTCTTTTTTAAGTTTGGCCCTCTCTTTGTCTTTTAAATTTCAATAGTTAAACTCATCAATCAATCCTTTTATTTATGTAATAGGCCTGCATTTAAGATGAACATTTACCATAAATTAAAGGTATCTTATAGTATCAGACTTGTTATTATAAAATATACATTTTTTAAGGAGTTATTGATACTTCGAGTGCAAAATGATAATATAAAACCTTGATAAAAATACATTTTTAAGTACTAATCACAACTCATATATAATAAATAAATAAAAATATTATATTTTTTGGTTTCCTAACAAATAATCCTAGCTTCGTCCATGTTCATATGTATTCCAAATAGTACAATTAAATTCAATTGTGTGGTTTAGTATTTTATTTCAAACATAAAAATTATAATAAGTCATCAATAATTAAATTCAAATCACATGAGAATTAAATTTAATTTTCTATGTGATTTTATTCCAAACAGTTTATAAAAAGAAATTCTAGAAGTCAGTTTTTACTTTCAAACTAGATCCGTTACTACTTATATCCCATCAAAGACAAGCAATTTATATCAAAATTAAAGAGATTAGTAAGAAAATTAAGTTTCTTTTTTAATTAGTTATCTTTATTGTACCAATTTTCAACATGCATGGAAACAAGTTACTTTTTAACATGAGCCATTCACATTTTCTCTTGAATTTAAACACAAGAGAAGAAGTCGATACATAAAATAACAAATATGTTTTTAAAATAAACTTACATGCATTTAAAATACAGTGTGTGTGTGTAAAGAAACATGTTTCTTCTAATTTACTGCGTCGTTCTTTTCACCCTCACACGGAATTCAAAGCCCAACCCCACAAATTATTCTCCTCTTTCTTGAATCTGCTATTGTGTGGTTGTTCGGCCCTTCAAAGGACAACAACAACGATAAAAATTCAATGCCCACCACCGCCTGATCATTCCGCCGGCACCTTTTTGTCTCTCTTCTCGTATTACAACCTTTCGGCCTTTCCCTCAATCGAATTTTTCAATCACTAATATCCCATTCGATCATTTCATCATATCAAGCAACTTCGTTTACTTTTGATTCAATGAACGAAGGCAGTATCACAGAGAGTTAGTGGATGCTCTTTGAACAAATATTATATTCCTAAATGCTTCTTCCTCCTTCCTTTATAAAGGAATGGAACAAGTGCCCATCAAAAAACAATTATTTTAGCTTAATTAAAGTTGATGTAAATCCTTTTATTCTTCTTTTAATACATGATTAGAACGGATTAATCATATTAATTTGGCAGAATTGACTGTTGATTGCCCGGCACCGATCGACAAGAACATTACGGGACGTGGCCGGGGAAGTTCCTCCCATGCACCCGCCTTTCTTTCCGCCGTTTTTAATTCGAATGCCGTCACGGTGAAATTATTTCTCATGTACTAGGGAAACTAGTGAAAGCTGATGCCCAGATAATTACAGCAAGTACAGTGTCCAGTCAGGACAATGCTCACGTGGGCAGCTGTATGAAGAGGACCCTAGTCCTAGAATTCATTGATTTCCTCACCAACCTCCACTATATAATATTTGGTTCAGGAGAAGATATACTTTTTTATAGACTCCAGATGCAAGTGGAATCAAAGCCAAATTATTGTTAATAATAGCATTTTATATGTGTAAAGCTCTGGTAGGTAGAAATTAAAGACCTGGGAGGCTAAGAAAATGCCTCAAGCGAACCTTGGATCCCACCCCCCCGAGTCCTGCCATGGAAGAAACGCAGCCGGAAACGTTGATCGAGACGATACCATCCAGCACAAAATGCAAGATTTTGACCCTGTTACTGTCTAAGATCTACAGTGCCTAGACCTGGATAAGCTAGGAGAGAGGTTTGCAAATTGCAAAGACTCGGGCCTGTTTCGTTTGGTCAACCATGATGTTCCCTTTTGAACCAACTTCAAGACCTTGCCAAGAAGCTTCTCTCCCTTTCTTTTGAATCCAAACAAGCGCTGCTCACTTGCCCAATTTCCTGCTTCTCAATCAACTTTCTCATCGGTTTCATGCTGCTGGAGATCAAATGCTTGATACTTTCAGGTACACTTTCGTTTCCATCTTGTCCCTTTTTTTAATTTGCCGATCATTGCCAACTTGTTGATTCTTGAGATTTGTACTTGGATGTATGATTTGTTCAGATCACTAATTGAGAATTATGATTCTGAGAAAATATGTATGTTAGTAGATTTTAAAAAAAATAAACCGATATAGTTTTTGGCCATTATAACTACTTTTAATATTGGTTATAAAACTCGAGATTAACAGATTAATTTAATACTCGGTTTATCCAAAATTTAAATCGGTTTGATTTATATAAAAATTTAAAAAAATTAATTTAATTTAAATAAGTTAAAAATCTAAGTTAATCTTTGTCCAAGTCAATCCGAAAATAAAACAAGATAACTTTTTTTTATTTGTCAAAACAACTTTATTTTAATGCTATTTTTTAATTAAAAAATTACTAATTTAAATTAACCTTTTTCGTCCGGAATCTAAATTTAGTTTAGATAAATTTCTCAAGCTAGATTATATAACTACGCTTGTGATAGAGGTTAAAGTTTTAATTAATGGTAATAAAAAAATGCGAGGTTAGCAAAATCAAAAACTCTTGAAGGAAACACTTTTATGGAACAATGGCATGAATAATGTTAAAGATGTGAAAGTGTTGTACCAACTAATTTGCGATCTTAGCAAGTTGATAGGACAAGTTAGTGAATTAACGGATCTCGTTTATCCCAAATAATAATAATAATAATAATAAAACGGTTAATATAATGCTAGTAAGAAATCTCGAGAAAGGTTATAAGGATAGGTTTTTTTTTTTTTGTATTTTTAAAAAAATATATTTTTTTTGTTTTAAATTAATATATTTTTAGATTATTTTGATGCACTAATATTAAAAATAATTTTTTAAAAATAAAAAAAATATTTTGATATTTTTCTGAGTGAAAAATATTTTAAAAAACATTTTAAAAAATAACTGTAATTATTTCTAAACAAGCTATTACTAATTAGTTACTGTAATATTTCTGAAGATAGAGTTTCGATTTAAATTTTGTAACAAAAATTATATAAAAGTATCTGTTTTGGAGCTTTGCAATCACAATAATTATTTTTCGTTACTTCAATCTTAATAATTTCGATTTCAATGATAATGGTAAAAGAACGGTCACACATTCCTAACATTTTCTCCTCACTTTCGGTGGTGCTTCGTGAATATAATAAAATACCATAGATAGCAATTGTAGACAGATTCCTCATATATTTTTTACACTTTTACATGACAAATTATTACATAATTGGTGTGTGAGTGTTTTTATTTTTCTATTTGAGTGTTCTTATTTTTGTTTTTTTTTTTTTTGTTTTTATCATTTGAGTATGTTAGCTTAATTTCTTACTCTTAATATTTAAATGCTTCTATTAGATTTCTTTATATATATATATATATATAGATGACCATGTATATTTAAACTTTTTACTTTTTTTAATGGATATGTGTACTCTTTTTTGTTTAATTCCAGTGTTTAATTTTTATATTTTTATCAATTGAACACTAATGATTTTAAGAAAATATATTTCACATCACTATATAGGCCACATTTAATCAAATCCAATAAAATTAAAACAACAAAAGTAATTAAATAACATTTAATCTAATTAAAACTTATTTCTTATGATATTTTTTAATATTAAAAAGTAACTTATTTTTAAAAAATCTAGTTTCTAGAAAAAATTATAGATGACAAACAAGTGCTAATAATACAAACAAACCAGTGGTGTTTCTTGAAATCTTGATTTTGATATCCAAGGGATCTTAGGGTATTTTCAAGGGATTTACTGAATAAAAAACCAATAATAAAAAAATATGTTAATTTGACTTTTCATACTTGTTTTACACAATTGAAAGAAAAATAATAAATAAAATATAATTTTTCTAACAAAAATATTATTCATAAGTTTTCACAAAAATATTAAAGCCTTACAAAATTATTCATTCCAATACTATTTTTTTCACCTGTTTCTTTTCTTTAAATTTTTTTAAATCTATATTTTTTTCGGTTTGTTTCCAATAAAATTATTATAGTTTTATAACCCGTGTTATGAGTTTAACGAGTTTATTCGGGTTAATTCAAATTATTTTTTATTTTTTTAATTAAATTATTTTTAATTTTATTATTTAATATTGAGTTGATTGAAACTCGAGTTATTTTTAAATTCATTAAATTAATCCGGTTATATTAAATTATTTAAATAATTATGGATAAAATATATTAAAATACAATAATCTCTTTTAAATAACTTTTCACTGTTGAAGTTCACGTGAATGAGTTCATATTAATAAAACAAACTATGCTATATATACTATTAAAATAATCATATTATCAATTTGATACTCTCAGACGGCCATAACTTGAGGATGATGGTCTTGCCGGCTAGCACGTCAGTGGTGAGAGGTGAGAGTCCCAGGGAACACGTGTCGCAAACATACAAGGCGGACCCTCCTTGTGACGCATTCAATAAATCTCATTTTGCTTATAATTTCCTTTTATCTTGCAGCTCTGCTTATCCTTTTGGTTTAAAGGCCAGAGAAATCAAGCATGTCTGAAATACTGAACCTTAAATCCTACCCTCCCGTGTTTCGCCAACAGTACATCGGAATCCAACAAAACTCCGGCCTTGACGATACAACCAAACAGATTCAAGAAGTTGTTAACGATGATACCATTCCGGTATTAGACCTTCAGTGCCTAGACCTGGGCAAGCTTCAAGAGGCTTGCGAAGATTGGGGATTGTTTCGTTTGGTCAATCATGGGATTCCTCTAACCCTTATGAGCCAGCTTAGAGACCATTCCAGAAACCTTTTCTCTCTTACTTTTGAATCAAAACAAGAACTATTCACTAACCCCTTGTCGTATTTTTGGGGCACAACTGCCCTGACTCCAACCGGGGCAGCTCTCTCAATAGGACCACAAAACATCAACTGGGTTGAAGGTCTCAATATCCCACTGAGTCAACTCTCTCTGTTTCAAAAAGAAAATGAAACGCTTGGTTCGTTCAGGTACAGTTTTCCAGCATTTTCTTTGTCATGTTTTCGTGGATTTTATGTGAACTTCAGAGATTTGCACAGTTCTTTTAGTCGGCAAGAATGACATAGAAGGGACATCTGCTGATTGGATTGTCTAGATCTTTTTGAAACAGAAAAGATAGGAATACGGTCAGCATCAATAACTTTTTCATTATTAACGATTGAACTGTTTGATTAAAGTGATGGAAGCAGCAATATTTATGGAAGATTTTATTTCTTATAATTATTAAACCACTGAATATCTATTTCCATCATGTGTTTCTTCTGCCTATATTCATGGCACCTTGTAGCAGAGTAAAATCCTGTGAATCATAAGGTGGCATGAGAGGCGCAGCAGCCACTGTGAATCGTAAGAAAGTAAAATCCAATAAATCCCCACTGTTTTTGGATTTTAATTAGCCTAACACAATAACATTAATAGTTGAGACGAGGAGCCACTTGTGCAGTTTTTGGCTGAGATTGCCTTTGCACATTTGGAACTGATGAGATTGGCATGTGACTCAGAAGAATTCTGAAGCGAAAAAAAAAAATATAGTGATCGGCAATGATTTCTACATGGCCCATGCTTTTAGCTTCCAGATTTTTTTCTTTTAATTTAATTTTTTTTTCAAACCAGTCTAAAGATATGATTTTTTCCTTTCCATGATTTACCATCGCTTCCATGAAAATTATTTTAGTTTTTTTAATTAAATTACGTAAACGTAAATATTTTCCTTTGATTAAAAAAGATAAATGTCTTGCTTACATTTTATAATAAAAGAAAATGAAGAAATCATTATCTCATTCCACTGTACCGCTCGCCGAAAGATTTTCCCACTAGTGCATTGACGTATCGATGTCTCAATGGCAGATTAGCCTGTCATATGCTACGAATGATTGTATATTTTTTTAAGGCTAGTTAATTACTAATTGCATTTATATATTGTTCTGTACAATAAAATTCCTTTCTTATTTATGGTTATTACTCATGGTCTAGAATCGAATAGCACCATCAAATGCTGGATTTATATTCCATTACACATACTAGCCAGCACACTGCTGTGTACTGATTGATGTCAAGTCCCTGCAAAAATGGAAAAATGTCCCATTGGCAGCTCTTGTAGAGTAAAAAGAACGAACAAGGATACATGATCATGTGGTTAATTAAAGCCAAATTATGCTATTCTCCACGTGATTTCTTGTTTAGTGTGGATCCCAAAGATACCATCTGTTTCTCTTTGCTGTTCTTTCATCACATGTCTCTTCTTGCTCATGTAGTTGAAGAAGAACACCGTCTAATTATAAGAAAGAAATTCTCATTTTGGTTTGCTTTTACTTTTTTTAAATTCTGGCAGCTGTTCAAGTGGGAATCATAACCTTGGTGAAATCTGCATATGCTTTATTCACCTTAATTAGTTTGTTTTTTCTTTTGATGTTAACACCATATTGCTGTTTTCTACGCTTCACTAGAGCTTTGTTGGAAGAGTATGGAAGGCACCTAGAGAGACTTGCAACAACCATGTTCGGAGCAATGGCCAAAAACCTCCATCTTGATCCAGAACTTTCAAAAACTTACATTTCAGAATCAACCGGATTCGTACGTGTTTACCGATACCCTCAGTGCTCTATGGAAAATGAGGCGTGGGGCATAAAGGTGCACACAGACAGCTCAGTTCTGTCAATATTGAACCAGGACCAAGTGGGTGGACTTCAGGTTCTCAAAGATGATAACTGGCTACAAGTAGAACCCATTCCTGACACACTGGTTTTCAACCTTGGAGATATGATGCAGGTCCGTATAGCTTAAAATGTTGAGCTCGATAAATTTTTAAATATGTTAATTACTTCTTCTTCTTTTCTTACTAATGTTGTTTGATTGATAATGTTCCTAACGAATACTTCAAATCTGTTAATCAGGCCATAAGCGACGACAAATACAAGAGTGTGAAACATAGAGTGAAGGTGAACAAAGAAAAGGAGAGATTCTCCATCTGCTACTTCGTCTTCCCCGCTGAAGGCAGTGTCATACAGAGCTCGAAGTACAGGCCTTTCACATACAGTGATTTCCAAGCACAAGTGCAACAAGACGTAAAGACACTAGGATTTAAAGTTGGGCTTGAGAGGTTCAAGGTTGCTGGTTGATTATTATTATTTTTTTCTCGCAAGTCTCCTCCTCTATTTTATTTAGACAGGTCTGTTTCCAATTACAAACAAATGTTGAGCATGACATATCAATTATCGCTATCTGTTCCGCTTAGTGGAAAACTCTGTGAAACTACGTAGAAGGAGAACTGGATTTCGATTGTGATGGCATGGGTACGTACGGCGGGACAAAAAAGGCCGGCAAGCTGAGACGTCAATCTTTTCATGTGCTTTGACACTCGGTGGGCCCGTTCTTCTGTATTAAAAATAAATAAATAAATATAAGCCCAACTCTTGAAATCATGCATCTGAGATCATTTGGGCCATCCCAATTATTTATACTCTTCCAGTCCCAGATTGTTACTTCTCGTCGGAGCTGAGATCTTCCATCTAGCATTTTGTTAGCTATTTGAGATCCCAAATTAACAGTGGATTACAAAACCCTAGTTTAGAAGCCACTCTGTCTCACCTCCAGTGGTTTGTCGGAGCTTCTGTGTTTTTCCCCTGCATTTCCTTAATTCAATCTATGTTCTTGCATTGCATGAGTTCCTGTCTCCTCGTTGTTTGTTAAAGTTACGGAATTTTTATATGCAGTTCTTATTATTCCTATCTCAGGACTTAGATGACCGCTGTTGGGGATCATAATATTGATATATTCTATAGCCTTTTCTTACTTTCTGAAATAGGTAGGAGGGTGATATGATATTCCATGAACCCTGGTAGAGCTATTAAGTTGCCTTTTATGGATTAGATGCTCTACTCGATTGGAAAAAAAAAAAAAAAAGATGTCATTTCACGCTTTTGTGGATGGATTCGATCGATGAACCTACTCACAATCGATAATGCGGTGCATCAATTTTGTAGATTTGGTATGTTTCGCCTTTTATATAATTATATCTTTCGATGATATTTTAAAAATTCCATGAAACTCAAGGAAAGTATTATGAATTAGATAATTGATTAATTTTTTAATTTTAATAATTTTATTAATTTTCATTAACCATGATGATTGGTATCCAATATTTATAAGAGATTTTTTTTTTTTTTTGTTGATTGTGAGACTCTTCAACATTTAAGCAAGTATCTTTTTGGAAAAAAAAATGATATTTTAGAAAGGATTCTAAAAATATATATGCAATCAAGAAATTTTAAATTCTTTTATTAAAGGATTCATAAGATTTTTATACATCACGAGTCTTGTCCTTTTGTGTAAAAAAGAAGTTGAAGTGTCATCTTGCTCTGATAGCATTAGCGAGAGAAAATATTCCTGATGACACATGCATTAAAGAAAAATAAATATCTATTATACATCATTAATGAGAAATAAATATTTATTACACATCATTAATAAGAAATAAGTGGTGGGGAGTTTTAAAGACTTTTATACACTTAGAGGTGTAGAGAGATAAATATTATTGACCTTAATATTATTTTTTATAGCATGGGATAAGGGTCGATCAAACTTAGCTCTAACATTCATCTCTCTTGAAGGGAGAGTAGTTCTCCCCGCAAGAGAAATTTTTCTTCGAAACCTCATGAGAGAGAAAGGTTGCCTTGGGCCCCTGAGGATAATTCTCCTAGCACTCTAGGTGTAAACGATATAGAGTTTGTTAAAGTTCAGCAAGCAAGAGAATACACAACTTAAATGCCTATTAAGATTTAGTGAGTGTTTGTTAACGTGGTAGCTTCCATGTTTAGATGCCTTCCATAATTTTGATGTGTTTAGTTAGATATAAACCACACATTTTAATTATTGGGACCCATAAAAACTTGTGTTCCAACTACAGGCTATGCAAAAGCCACTCACGCTTGCTTTTAAGTGTGGCTGCTGTTAAAAAAACATGGTTTTATTTTTTTCTGTTTTTCTATCCAAAATAGCCTTGTTTGGCCTTCTCCTCTCATCGATATTTCTCTGCTCTCTCTATTGTGCTTCCCTCTCTCAACCTCACACAGACCACACACCGTCTTTTTTTCTTGTAGCCGATTGGAGATCCCAGCCATCTTTTGGAAAATTTGAGTATGTCAACAGATCTATTACCTTCTCCTCTCATCGATCTTTCCCTGCTCTCTCTATTGTGCTTCCCTCTCTCATTCCAAACTCATAC
Source organism: Populus alba (assembly GCF_005239225.2). Classification (NCBI taxonomy): domain Eukaryota; kingdom Viridiplantae; phylum Streptophyta; class Magnoliopsida; order Malpighiales; family Salicaceae; genus Populus; species Populus alba. The sequence continues at coordinate 32,269,154 of NC_133284.1, forward strand.
AGACCTCACACACTCACCTTATTTTGTACCTGATTTCCTACTCGCGCCACTATTCTTCCCTCTCTCATTGTAACCTCACACAAACCGCACATAGTCACCTTTCTTCTAGTCGATTGGAGATCCTGACCATCTGCCAACAGAATTGTTGCCTTCTTCAAATTTTTTCGAGGTGATGGTGCTTCTTCATAACCCATGAATGGTTGAAGACACACTAACATTATTATGATTGTCAATGTAATTTTCTTGTGAATTTATTTTATAAACATTATGTAACATCAAAATCACCGCAATAACCATACCCTTCTTCTTCCTTTTGTATAATTTGTCTCATTCTGTTTTGATTCAGAAACTAATAAGTTGACATCTTTGTATCTTGGGAAGATAACAAACTCCTAATTTGTGTTGAGGCATTCTGTTTTCTGTCCGGAAATAAAAGGGCTTGCAAATTTGTCTCCTGAAAAGTACAACAAACACCTGATCTCTGTTTCGATTGATCGTACAAATCAAGGTCAGTTTCTTTTCTTTTTTAGTTACATGTTTTTAATTTTTAGATGGTTTTGGGAAATAATTATAGCCATGTTCTTATATATTTTTTCATACACTGCAACTGGATATCCACTGAATTTTTGTCACTAAAATATAAGCTTTGAAAAAACTAAGGACCCAAGTGTAGAAAGACATGCCTCTTGAAAGGTTAAAACAAAAAATACCCCATTTTTTATGATATTAATGTAGATTAATGTTCTTTAGTTTTTGTTTTAAAATTCAACCTTATAATTTTATTTTTTAATAACAATCTTTACGAAACATAGAAATAATTATTGTCACAATGCAAACATAAGACCATACACAACAAAATAAACCCTAATGCATTAAAAACATTCAAACATAAAAATGACAAAAATCAAAGAAAAATAGTTTAATGATGAATTAAAAAGAAATTAAGGACAATAAAAACTACTAACAATAAAATGAACAGACAGATGTTAGGGACTAAATAGCTTAGTAATAGTAAAGTTACCAGTAATTTGTACTTATCTTCTACAATTTTTCTATTACACGAAGAACATATGTAACTACTATTGACTAGTAATCAACATCATGTGGAAACTTGAAACCAACGTGCATGTATAAAACCAAAAGCATGACATTCAACTTTATAAATCAAGCTCCACCAAATCCTTACCTTTCATATCTTAATGGAGCAATATTTTCCACTGTTTTGATATAGTCCATTGATTATGTGCTTTATACTTTGGTTTGCTCATTCTATAACTCTCTTTTCTTAAATTGCATGCTTTCTTTTAATTGTGTTTTGAAGAAACTTGGTTCAGTTTATGTCTGTTACATTGCCTCTAAGAAATTACCCTATTAGTTATATGTTAGAAAAAATATTTTACTGAGAATATGGGAGATTCTCAATCACAAGATAAGGCTTGTTGGACTAGAGAGATGTTGAACACATTTTGTGACTTTTGTATCAAAGCAATTACGAAAGGTAGGGGTGTTCAAAAAAACCGACCAACCGATTAAACCGAAAAAACCGAGAAAAAATTAATCGAAAAAACCGAACCGATAAAAAAAACCAAATAAATCAATTAAAAAATAAAAAAACCGACCGATCCGGTTCGGGTCCGGTTTAAAAAAGCTTAAACCGATTGAACCGGACCAAACTGAACCGGTTTCATTATATCTAAAAAAAAAAGTATAAAAAGAAAATCCTAACCCTAAAACTAAATACCCTAACCCTCACAGCAGCCGCCCCCCTCCTTTTCCCCCTTCCCCCCCTCTCTTTCCCCCTTTCTTTTCCCATAACCCTAACAGCCGGTTTTTCGATGATTCACAAATCTCTGGCCTGGTATACCTGAATGTTTCAAGAAATAACCTTGAAGGTGGGATTCCAGCATTGCTGGGTTCTAGATTTAACAACCCATCAGCATTTGCAGATAATCCAAGGCTATGTGGAAAGCCATTGCCTAGAAATTATGTGGATGTAGAAGCAGGCAATCGAAGGAAAAGGTTGATTCTGTTGATTGTTGTGGTTGTAAGTGGGGCTTGCATGTTGGCATTATGTTGCTGCTTCTATACATACAGCCTTTTGAGGTGGCGCAAGAGACTAAAACAAGGTGCTACGGGTGAGAAGAAACGAAGCCCAGCAAGGCCTAGCTCAAATGGAAGTGGTGGTCGTGGAAGTACAGATAACGAAGGGCCGAAACTTGTTATGTTCAATAACAAGATCACACTTTCAGAAACAACTGAAGCAACTAGGCAATTCGATGAAGAGAATGTGCTTAGCAGAACTCGATATGGCCTTGTTTTTAAAGCTTGTTATAGTGATGGAATGATGCTCTCAATCCGAAGACTCCCGGATGGATCACTAGATGAAAACATGTTCAGGAAAGAAGCTGAATTTCTAAGCAAAGTGAGGCATCGAAACCTAACAGTTCTTCGTGGCTACTATGCTGGAGCACCAGATATGAGACTCCTGGTCTACGACTACATGCCTAATGGAAACCTTGCCACTCTCCTCCAAGAAGCATCCCACCAACAGCAGCAAAAAAAATGCTTCAGTTTTTCTGGTTTTGAATGCTAAAAACCGACTCGAACCGAACAAAACCGGTTTGGTTTGAACCGGTTCTCGGTTCGGTTCAGGTTATATTAACAAGAAATATTATTTTTTGGTTTGGTTAAATTTTTTAGTTAAAACCGGATCGTGAACACCCCTAACGAAAGGTATGTAACCGAACATACATTTTGAAATATGTTATTAATTTTTTTAAGGAGCGGATTGGCCATGCATTAACGAAAGCACATTTCAAGAATAAATGGGATGGAATAAAAAAGGATTTTAGAATATGGAAATAGTTGATTTCAGAAACGGGAGTAGGCTGGAGTACTGAACTTGGAACAATTTTAGCAACTGACAAGTGGTGGAAATCTAAAATTAAGGTCAGTTTTTTTTCAGTAAGTGTACAACTGCAATCTAAAATTATGATGCATTTATATCTTTATTGTACCTTGTTATAGGAGATGCAAGGAGCCAGAAAGTTTAGGCATGCTGGTATCGATCTCGCATTGTGTTGTAAATATGATATCATGTTTACAAATATTTTGGCTACCGGTCAGTATGTTTGGGCTCCATCACAGGGTTTGAATTCTGACGATGAAGATTTTATTGAAAGGAGAAATAATGCATCTAATGAGGATTCACATTTAGAGGAAGGTGGTTGTGATTCAGAGCAGGATACTTTACCAAATTTTATAAAGGATGTCAATAATATGGTTGCTAGTGTAAATTTTGCCAATAATAATCCTAATAATAGTAGTGGGAAGAGAATAGGTGTTCAACAATATACACAAAAGAGTGAGGAAAAAAGGTTTCGAGAATGGGAGCGCAATTGTTTTCGCATTTAGATCGATTGGTTGATTGTGTATCTATTAGGAGTGAATGCACATTAAGTGGTTAGGATAAAAAATATATATATATAGCATAAAAGAGGTCATGAAAGAGTTTCACTCTATTAAGGAAGTGAGCTTTATTGTTTTGCAACTGAGTTTTTCATGGTTAGAAGTATAAAGAAAATATGGGTAGCAATTGGACATAAGGAAATAAATTTCAATGGCTGAAATTAATGTTCAAGAGGAGCTAAAACATAAAACCTTGACATAAGTGTAAATCTGCTAAAACATAGAAATTAATATTCTATTTCTCAATAATTGAAGTTGATTGTGGTGTCATATGTTTTTTGCAGTATTACATGAATTTCATATTTCAAGTGAAGAGTTGTTGGATTATATATAACACTGATTTTGTCAACATATTTTAATGATCTATGAACGTATTTCAATGCTGCGTGTTTTGCCAGTTACAAGAACACAATATGAATCCTTATGCTAATTTTCACTTCATGATCTGATGTTGCTGCTGTGTTGTTATAATATGGTTAAATGTACGGGATTAGTCATTGCAGCTTTTCACATTTCTAATTTGTAACGTATACTATGTTGATGAATTGCATTTTATTTGTATTTGTTGGATATTGGTTCATGTTGGAGGGTTGGAAAATATGTCAGAATGTTTCCTATTAAAAGCTGGAATTATAGGTGTTGAATGTTGATAGAATGGCTATAAACATTTAGGTTGTGTTTGTTGTTGCTATATGGAATTGGATATTAGAATTTGTAAGTTTGAATGGTTGTTAACATGTTAACTGTTAGCTTTGGGAGTTTGGAATTGTTAGTGTAAAGCTGGTTTGAATGGCTATTAAAGGTTGGCATTTGTACTTTTGTTTCTTCATGTATTTCATTGTCTATTTAAAGCACAATTTCAATTGCAACTTATTCATTTAAGCTGTCAATATATAACAACCAATGCCACTTGAATTGCACCATTTTGAGAAGGTTAGTTTCTGATTTTAAGGTTATATAATAAATCAGTTTTATGTACAACCATAACTTTGTATTCACCTTCCTTTTTTATATCCTCATTCCTCCTCAATTAATTGCTATCATTATCACAAACTTAACTGAATTTGTAATTGATAAGTATGCTTATGATGCATGTAATATTGTATTCATTAATTATAACTAAAAGATCTACAATAATTGGGAATGCTTTATAGTTATTGTTTTGGTTTAAGTTCAGGTCAATATGAAATTTTAATATTCAAAACAGATTCCTCCATGTACATGTATTTATGGCAATTTCATGGGTGAAAATTATGTTGTGTTACAGATATGGATGCGAATTAATTTAATGATCTATTTGATGACAAGTATGACAATGTTATTAATAATGTTGTTCAATATGTGTCAAATGGTTCTAGTGGTACAAGTACTGGAAGTGGTTTTGGATGTAATAGCAGTGCTGGTGGTGGGAACAATACATATGATGACGACGACAAGGATGACGACGATGCAAATAAACACGATGATGATGAGGAAGGCGATTTGTTTTAGCTTAGAGAGTGTGGTCGTAATAAATTATTATTATGCACAGGTGGAGCATTGGCTTTGTATTATAATAATTATATTTACAAAGAACCATGTATGGTTTCATACAACACATGAATGGGATGGTTGAATGAAATTTTAAATAGGCTTTAGCTATGTTGTATTAACATGTTTCAGATGGATGCAGACAAATTGCAGAACTTGTGTGTTGATTTGGAAACACAATATGGGCTAAAGCAGTCTAGAAGGATAAGTGTTATTTAAAAGGTAGGCATGTTTATTTATACTTTAGTTGTAAGAGCTTCAAACAGGGAAGTTTATGAGAGATTTCAACATTCAGATGAAACCGTAAGCAGATATTTCAACGAAATTTTTAGATCGGTGTGCTTGCTAGTAGTTGATTTTATCAAATCGGTAGATCTAGAATTCTCAACAAAACCAATGGAAATTGCAATGAATCCAAGATATATACCACATTTCAAGGTGAAAAATACTTTATCTAAGTTGTTAAATAATTGCAAAGGTTACAAACAAATATTTGTAGTATATTTAAATTGATTCATAAGCTAATTTGTTTTTGGTAGAATTGTATTGGAGTGATTGATGGAACACGTGTACATGTTTGTGTATCACAAGAAAATTAAATACCATTTATTGGTAGAAAAGGTGTACCCACTCAAAATATAATTGCAGCATGTAGCTTTGAAATGCAATTTACATTTGTTTGTGCTAGGTTGGAAGGTAGTGCACACGATACAAGAACATATCTTGAGGTGATTGACAATCCAAATATAAGATTTTTGAAGCCACTAGAAGATATTGAGACAAAAAAAAAATAGGGTTGTTAATCAATTTGAATAATTTCATTTTTTGTCTAAAATAGGAAATAAATTTTGAACCATCATTAGTTGATGCAGGAAAGTATTATCTCATTGATTCAGGATATCCAAATGAGTATCATTACTTGGGCCTATATAAAAATGAGAGATATCATCTTCCAGAATTTCATTGACAAGGATGGCCATAAAATAAGGAAAAAATATTTGATTGTGTTCATTCATTGTTACGATGTTTAATAGAACGTACGTTTGGAGTTTGGAAGAAAAGGTGGAGAATCTTGCAAAACATGCATGTGTTTCCTTACAAAACACAAGTTCAAATTGTTGTCGCATCAATGGCACTGCATAACTACATTTGAAGGAAGTTAATCCAAGATGTTGCATTTAACGACTTTGATCGACATCATGATTCTGTTCATGCTGATACTTTAACTAATGTGGTTCAACAATCCAAAAATATAGGCACCAGAGAGCTTCTCATATGGATTATGTTCGTGATGGTATTGCAACAAGTTTAATGGGGCAATAATGTTTATTTTTTTTAATAAAAATGAACATTTTTCTTTTTATGCCAATTATTTTTTGTACTAAATGTTAGTTTTCCTATTAAAACAAACAATAAATTAATTTATGTCATTTTTAGTCATTTTATATACAATATCAATTCCAACCAAAATTTTAACCAAACATATCATGCCATGATTTTTGGCTAAAAAAAAGTCAAATCATAATTTTAACCAAACACACATTTTATATGAACCAACCATAAAAAAAAGTGATTTTTAAAAAATTATTTTTTTCAAATGACAACTACAACAATTACCACAAAAACAAACACTCTTTTAGTATATCAATCAACCAACCTTAGGCTTTGCCCAAGTTTATTTTGAAATTACAGTCTTTTTTTACTTTTATATATTAGGATATACCTTTTCTCTACAAGGATTTCCAATGAAAGTTTTTAGCTACTGTATTTACAATGAAAGTTTTTAGCTACTGTTGCACCCTCGCGCAGAGTGCGGCGTCGCGGTGACCCTTCCTAGAGCGGAGAATTGATTTTGGGGTTTTTGTTTTGTGAATAAGAGAGTTGCTACCTAGTATTATGGTCACTGGAAAACCTAATTGGTCTTTCAAAGATTCTAAAGCAATGGACTAGTTGCGTAAAAGGAAGGTATTAACACACCTATTACGCCCTACCCAAGGTAAGCTGCTTGGTGTTTGTTTTATCTTATAATTGTTATGGTGTTGGTGTTGGTGTTGGTGTTGGTGTTGGTGTTGGTGTTTTCTAATCCCATCAGTTTTTCTAGGATAAGTTTGCTATGTTGAACAAAATTGGACTCAAAGTCTAAAAACAAGGAACATTTGGTCAATGTGAATCACACCCTAAGTTATGTCTACAAAGTATCAAAGAGAACCAATGCAGATCTCTTAAAATCTATGTTTGATTTGAAATAAATTTATAACCTATGAATTAAAAGGCAACTAAGATAGAAATCTATTGAGATTCAATGTGCTTAGGAACTCATTTTTCCCTTAGTATTTCAAGCGTTCATGACTCGAAAATTGCAAGGAAATGGAACCAAAATTTAGAAATCTAAGGAAATTCATAACGCTTTAAAAGCCTCATTTTGTCTTAGTGTTTCATACTTTCACGGCTCGTGAACCATGGAGTCAAAATTTGAAATGTTCTCAATTATAATCGAGGCTTCTTTCAAGGATGTGTGATGACTTATTATTCCTATAAAAATATTATTGATATTAAACACTTGGGGTTTCTTTATCCAAACATTAACAACGAATAATAACAAGTTATTCCCAATAATATTATGGATATTAATCCCTTGAGAATTTCTTTATCCAAACATTAATCATGAATAATAGATGAATTCTCCCAAAACTAAGATTTTTGTATTTTTTTGGAATATTGGCCACCACCCTCTGGAGTTTTACAAACATGTTGCAAAATCTAGAATGCAAGAAAATATATATATTTGTTTAAGAAGTCTTTGCTAAAACACATTTTCTTTTAAAACTTGGGATGTTTTTTAAAAAAAGAAAAAGAAAAGAAAAGAAATTCAAAGTATGTTAGAATATTTGCCGTATGCAGCATTTAAGAAAACATTTCTATATTTTTTTTTCCAGAAAAACCAGGCATCATAGTTAATCACAATTAAAGACGACAAACCATGCGCAAATACATATATTCTAAAAATTTTTCAAAAAAATAAAATGAATAATTCAAAAAAAATTTACAAAGATGGCCCCTCAAAGCTAACTCTTCTCAAATAAAATTCGGTTCATTCTTAACCCCCAAAATCAAACTAAATCATTGTTCAAGTGAACTATTATTTACTTGAACAGTAACACAGATGTTGTCATTCAACAACCAAGAGGACAACATATCCCCCCCTAAATCTGCCCAAAAAATTACTGCAACTTCAAGGGGTTTCCCTGTATTTCAACTTCCTTCTCCGGACTAAAACTTCATTTAGGAGCAAAAATACTCCATCCCAGATTAGAAAGCAGAAAAGGAACCCTTAAAAAGAAAAGTGTGTTGATAACAACCCCCTACTATTTCTCATGCACAAGAGAAAGAGAAAACAAAAAAACCAACCCATAAACTCTCACATAAATAATCATCTAAGCTCAAAGCCATGTAAGGAAACAAAAGACAAGCATTCATTGTATGGCAAAAAAAAATAGAAAACGAAAGTGCAAAGCTAAAAAACAAAAAAAGGTTTTTTTAAAAACATCAAAACAACCAGATTTATATTGAGCAAGGGAGGAGAAAGTTGAGACTTATACCTACAGGCAAGGTTGTTAAAATCATGATTTGACTCGTAAAATCATATTTACGAGTCAATAAAGGTTTTAAGTGCTAAATCGTTCAAAAAACTTAAAAATAAGTAAAATTAAGTTAAAATCAGGTAAAATCGTTAAAATTAGATGAAATCGATCATCGATTTAGTGATTTTACTCGCAGAAGATAAAAGTGCAATTGTTATTACAGATGTCGACCGCCTATTAGCATTTGATTGCAAAAAAAACTGTAATCTTATGGTCGTACAAAAATTTATTGTGCTCAATCATGTTTACTTAAAAGAAGTAAAATAAGTACATTAAGTAATGGTGACATTCAGATGACTTTGGGCTGGTAATTACTTGATGTATGGCATTAGACATCAAGACCACATATATATATATATATATATATATATAAAGAGATTAGTTGTACGATAAAAAATATAACCATTATTATATATATTATATCTAAAATAAACTATTTTATGTTTGTTTTTAAAATTTTAAAAGTACTGCTTAATTAGATTAATTGAATATAACAATAACTATAAAACCTGGTATTTTTTGTATTTTTAAAATTTTAATTAAAATAGAGGATTACAAGTTAGAACATGATGCATACATTGATTTAGTTGTGTTAATTTTTTTTATTTAAAAATTCAGTTATTTATAATCATATGAAGGTAGAATAAAGAGCAAAACATAATATTTTTTCAACGAGATTTAAATTGGATATATAATTTGTTTTTAAATAACTCTATTTTATTTATTTATACCTTATAAAGAGAATCATTCCAATTTACACAAAGATATATTGTATGCCTGGTTACTATACTGATATTGATAAGTGAAAAGAAAAAATTCATTATAGTTGAAATTAATATAATTTTAAAAACTCCCAACCTTAATCCTAAATACATACAATGAACAAATAACTATTTTAAATTAAAATAAAATAAATAGCATAATCTTAAAAAAATTTACGATTTTACGATTCGTTTTTACGATCCGAGTTTTTTTACATTTTTCGTGCCATGTTAAAATTGCGATTTTAACAACCTTGCCTACAGGTCTCACTACTTTTGGCTGCAGAAGATGAAATACAAAAATAAACGATCATTTTTGTCAAGTTTTAGCAGCAAAGCTCCTTCTCTATATGCTGCAGATCTCCCTCGTTTCTATAGGTCTCCTTAATTTTGACAAACGAAAGTTCATGTCAGTGTTTAGCAGCAGAGCTTCCTCTTTATGTGTTGCAGATTTCACTTGTTTCTTCTTCTCCTCCTTTCCTCTTTTTTTCCTCCATTTTCTCCTTTATTTTTTTTTATTTTTTTTTTATGTCCTTCTCTAGGTCAGTAGAGGAGGCTTATATATGGCCTAATATAGCTTTCTTAGGAAATATTGAATACAATAATTCTAGGATGCAAATCCCAACTGATTTCAGCAATTACTTTCCAGTGATCAAAGGGTGGTACAACTCCTTTCTTTCCTTCTTTAGCTGGCATCGTGAGGCACCAACTTTTTCCTTTGGACTGAGGCAAAAAAAACTTGGTCTCCAACTTTCAAACATCAAGCGAGAGAAACATGGAAACCAACTGGAAGTTGCAGAGAAAAGGAAAGAAATCAGATAGGTAGGGGTTCACGCTGCAAAATCTTATTTCCTTATCCAATGTGGTAGAATTCCCGTCATTTTATGATGATCCATTCCCCTCTCTAGCTTCTTAAAACCCAACCAATATCCTTCTAATTTCATCTTCAATTAAATACCTCATTTTAGCACTTTTCAATTCAATCATTGGTCCAAAAAAATGCTTCAAATTGGCCCGTAATCCCTCGAATCAAACCTATGAACTTGGGTTAAACCCTTCTCGCGGCAAGATTCCCTACTTTCAAATTAGATATTCAAATGGAAATATTTTGAGTTTCTAATATCAAAATCAGGATATTCAAAAACCAAAATTCATCTACACGTATAGGACTATAACTTTTATGAAGGATCTAAAGTTAGATAAAATCGTTTTGAAGAATAGAATTGTAACCAAACTTGGCTAGAAGCCTTCTCGCGACATGATTCTTTGCTTTCACATTAGATTTCAAAAGTGAATATCTTGAGCTTCTAATATCAAAATCAAACAATTCAAAAGCCTAGATTCATTTATGCATCCGGGATTATAACTTTGATGAAGGATTCAAAGTGAGATAAATTATTTTAGAGAACAGAATCTTGCAGCAATCTGGTTGGTAAAAAAGGGTCTCCTGATCTAATTTAGAAATTGACAATGTCGAGCATCCCAAGATGACTAAGAATATGACCTAAGAACAACGACCAACAAAATTGTGACAGAAGCAGAGTCTTTAGTGCAAAACTCGGGTTAAAATCCTTCTTGTGGCAAAATTCTCTACTTACACGTTAGATATTCAAATGAGAATATCATGAGCTTTTGATATTGAAATCAAGCGTTTCAAAATCCCAAATTCATCTAAGCATACAACTTTGAATAAGGATCCAAAGTGAGATAAAATCATTTTGTAAAACAGAATCTGACCGCAATCTGGTTGGTCAAAAAGGGTCTCCTGATCTGATTAAGAAAATGACAATGTCGAGCCTCCCGATATGACTGAAAGTATGACAAAAGAACAACGAACAACAAAATTATGACAGAAACAGAGTCTTTAATGCAAAACCCAGGTCATAATCCTTCTCACGGCATAATTCTTTGCTTTCTCATTAGATATTCACATGGGAATATCTTGAGTTTTTGATATGAAAATCAGGATATTCAAAACCCTAAATTCATCTATACGTACAAGTCTACAACTTTCATGGAGGGTTCAAAATGAGATAAATTCATTTTAAAGAACAGAATTTGGCCGCAACCTGGTTGGTCAAAAGGATTTTATGATCTGATTCAGGAAACTGACAATGCCAAGCATCCCAATCTGAATTAAAGTCTGTCATAAGAATAGTGAGCCCTAGGATCCAATACAGGTGTAGGTCAATTTTTCAACATGTCATGAATGACATAATATAGCTGGGAAGGTCAGATATTGTACAAAATCAAGTCAGAACATAGCCTAAGTTGGAACAAAAAAAATACAACAGCTGCAGAATTGGTTTTTTTAGTGCAAATTCTGAAGGATTTATCCAATCTTGAAAACCAGATAAAAAAAAAAACAAATTTAGCATTATGAAGACTCATCAGCCTAAGAAACCTGACGATTTTAGCAGCAAAAAAGGAGGATAAAGATAGTAGAACCACTCAAACAGGGTTCGAAAAACATTTTTTTCTTCTCTGTTTTTGTCAATTTTCTAACAAACATAAGCTATACTTCTGCAATTGGTTCAAAAAAGATATATAATGTCTCTATCACGTGGGTTTCAAAAATAAATAACAATAGTTACTATCAATTAAATTTAAACCAGTTAAATCCTAATAAATAAATAACAGTATCCGATAAGTTTCCTAGATTTGTGGAATCAAGCTTACAGATAATTTTTTTAGAACCTGTTATCTTCTAGTCGCTGACATCAATAATGACAATAACATGCATTGATTTTTTCTTTTTTTTTTACCTTTACCAACAGATCCACGTAAGCCATGAAAGGAACCATGGAGAAAAAGCCTGCTCATGTCAAGAAATTATAGCTCCATTTCCCGGGCACGTGCCCAGGGAACGCTAAAAGGAATGCACGCAGGAGGGGCACGTGCCCTGGGAACGTTAGTTGGATTGAACTTCTAAGTTCTAACTCAAACCAAACTCTTACAAGGGCCCGTTTCTCCATTTTTGCTACTCTGAGACAACGTTACGCTTGTGCTCTGTGCCTAGTGATAAGTATAATTCTTACAAGTTACAACATCGTGTCCAATGACGGATGACTTTTCCATGAAAAATAATTGTATACATTATCACATGGATTTCTTCAATTAACGGCTCATGACCAAGCTCATCAGCATGCACGAGGAGAACTTCAATTTAAAAAAAAAAACAATTGTTACAGACAAGGAAATTGCAATTAGCATTCCTATACAGTTTTTCTGAAGAGCCTTTAATTTTATCCCTGTTGGATGAAAATATTGCTTTGCTATTTTGTAGGGCATGTCTTTTGAAGGTTTAGTCACCGAGCTCATAACAGGATTATGGGTTTTAAAAATTAACATTTTTTTTTTCAAGTTTTTTTGTTTTAAAAAAAAAAGAAAACTCAAGCTATTCTTTCAGTATTTTGTTTATTGAGAATTAATCTTTGTATTTTTGTTTTTTTATCTTTTTTCCTATGAAATTATCTCAATTTAGTATCCATAGTTATACGGTTAGCAAGTTAATTCGGGTTGACATGAATCTTTTTTTTATGTTTTTTTTAAGAAAAAACAAAATAAGTTCTATCATTTAACATTAGGTTATTTGATAATTGAGATTTATGATTATATTCACGTTGCTTTCAACAAGATTATCTTGGTGTAACCTTTTTTTTTCATCAATTCAAGATTGATTATTGAATTTTTTTTTCATTTCGCTTTATATGGGATTATCATGTTCTTATTTAATTTTTGCTTTGTTATTAAATAGGATCCTTCAACATTTTATTTAAAAAAAAATTGATTTTTTTTTTCAATTTTATCTTTCAACATTTGATTGATTGAGAATTAGTCTTTGTGTTTTTTTTTTTCTCGCTTTTCTTTCTAAGAGGTTATCTTAATTTGATACTCATGATCGCAAAATTAGCGGGTTAATCTAGTTTGACTCGAATTTTTTTCTCATTGCTTTTTTAATATATATATATTTTTTTTAATTTCTCCTTTTGCATTAGTTGTTTGATAAATGAACTTCATAGTTTTATTCAACTTGCTTTTGACAAGGTCACCCAGTATCACAACTGAATTGCTCATTTGATATGCTAACCTAGATAAGCTCTGGTCATATATTTTTTTTAATCTTTTTTACGTTATCAATTTATTTATATCGGTTTATTTATTGTCATTGTATTTTTTTTATTCGTATCATTTAAATCAATCGAGTTTATTAAACTCAGTTGAGTCAATAACTCAAATCTCAAATTTTTTTTAGGCGTCGTTTGGTAATGCAACCCAAACCATGTTTCACAAAAATTGAATTTTTTTTTATTTTTAAATCGTTTTAATATAATATTGTCAAAAAATAATTTTAAAATAAAAATAATAAATATATATTATTTTAATATATTTTAAAATAAAAATTACTTTAAAAATTAATTATTAAAACAACTGCAAACACGACCTTGTTTAGGAACATTAACGTGGTCTTAGCATCTTTTTTTCTACTTTGAGATTTTTCTGAGTGAGGTCATGGTTTAGTGTGACCCGTCCCTAACTAAATTGTGTTTAACATTGTGTTTTGGAAGCATTTTTGAAAACAATTAAAAAAAAATTATTTTTTTATTTGCTTCAAATTAATATTTTTTTATGTTTTTAGATCATTTTGATACGTTAATGTTAAAAATAATTTTAAAAAAATTAAAAACATTATTTTGATGTGTTTTAAAATAAAATAAAAAATACTTTAAAAAACAACCATTATCATACTTCCAATCCATCTAACATCCACAGCTATTAGTGACAGGATAGTTCTCTCAGTCCACTTTATTATTTAAGATTATTGCTGAGTGAAGGTGATCCCAATGGCAAAGGAGCGAGTGGAAGTCACAAACGTTTGTATAAAGCTCAGGCTTATGCAATTGGGTTTTTATAGTGATAAAAAATGATATGAAACCGCTGTTGATGAGGCACCTCAGGTATCCAAAAAGAGGAGTCGAAGTAAACAGAATGGTGGCTATTGTGTGTGTGCACGAAGGAAAGCAGAGAGCATTTTTACTTTCAGAGGATTGATTCTTTGCTCGGAAGGAGAACCTCTGTTCTTAATGTATGATCGCCAGTATTCTTCTCTTTTCTATCGAAGATGTGTGCAGGATCTCAATCTTTGAGGCGCCACCAGGATTTTACGTTACAGACAACACCCCAAGTGTAGATGACCTCACCCACTTTTTGTCTATCTTAAATAACATAAAGCATTGGAAAAAAGGCAGCACAATGGTTCCACACCCTTTTGGCCCCATTTCTTACTGGCCTCCTCTTCAATCTTCATCCACAGAGAGGGGAACTAGTGCATTTTTCTCTACTTTTTTGCTTCATAATATTTTCTCATTGCTTCTTTCCACTTTTTATGGAAAGTGTTCGCAGTCAATATCTAGAGTTTCACTTGAATACGAGTAGATCCAAGAACGCCCCTTGATTTGTGGGCAAAAAATGAAAAAACTTACTTGAAGATGAACCAATTGGCCCCGATAGAATTAAAGAACTCTGTTCACAAGTCCAAATCAAAACCTTCAACAATCCATTATTTAACTAAGCGAACCCGTCTCAGCTACCTTCACATGCACACGACAAGACACAATCCTCCTAAGTCCTACCCCCTACTTTTTTATTTTTTATTTTTATCTTTTTTTATCACTCTTTGCTTCCATTATAGCTTTTCAGTACTGCTTCCTTCAACTTTTCTCCCACCCTCCCTCCCTCTAAAAATGTCCCTCGCTTGTTCCCAGTCCTCTTGCAATCGATTAGCATCATGTTTTGCAGTTTTTTTCTTGGTTTTGCTTCAAACCAAGATTGCAACTTCAGCTTTGATAATGAGCATGAGAAACCACCATAACAACTACCACCATAGAAGGCCAATGGTGCGCACTAATCAAAGCACCTGTGCATTGTTTCTGGGCTATTGGGTTCGTGATGAATCATACCCATTGTACCAATCTTCGTATTGCCCAACCATTATTGACGCTGAATTCAATTGCCAAATGTATGGAAGGCCTGACTCTGAATATCTCAAGTATAGATGGCAACCGCTCAATTGTGAGCTCCCAAGGTAACAGACAACATCAGCTGATGCTAGATTCTTCTTCTTCTTCTTCCGCTCTACTTTTTTAGTGTTGTGAAAGCAATTGTGGATTTATGTTTGATTTTTTTGGTGGTATAGATTCAATGGGCTTGAATTCTTGCTAAAAATGAGAGGGAAAAGTATGATGTTTGTGGGGGACTCACTAGGACGGAATCAATGGGAGTCTTTGATATGCATGGTTTCATCGTCGGTGCCTCAAGCTTATACACAAATGAGCAGAGGAGATCCCTTTTCCATCTTCAAGTTCTCGGTAAGTTCCCCTGTTTCAACTTTCAAGTAGCCGCCACCGGCACTGCACTTGAAATACGTATTTAATATGATTTCAATGCTTGCCGTTGTTTGGGCCTCCAAGGCAGCAATTTGAACACGGAAATATGTTGTATTTGCTGGAATCACCATCCTAAGCCAACCAATAGAGGCACAAGAAAAATTATGAAAGCAGTGGGTTTTTTTTTTTTTTTTTTATGAACTTGGATAGTGTTTGTTAAGGTAATATTGGTTGGTTTTTAAATTACTTTTTTTGTTTAGTAATATATTAAAATAGTATTTTTTTTAAATTTTATTTTGAGATTAACAATTTAAAATAATTTTAAATCCAACTTCGAAATGTACACTTTTCAGTTATAAATAAATAAATAAAAATATAAATGGGCATGGTTGTCATGCATTTAGTAATGTCTAACAAGGTAATGATTGAGATTTAATCAAAAATCGGACGGCTACAATTACACTGATTTAACCAGCATGAAAAGTCGTGATCATATTTTTGAGGGACCCCAAACCATGTTGGCGTGCTTTAGCACTGTTGAATCCAGCTGCAATGCATACGATAAGTCTATCATGACCTCCAAAAGAAATGAGACTTTGATATTAAATAATTTAAAAATATTAAGAAAATAATTTAAGAAAAATCAAGTTTTTTAAAAAACGCGGAAAAAACTGGGATCAGTTTCCTATTCTGGGTTCTGTGTTGTGCAGGAGTACGATGTGACAATTTCATTTTACAAAGCTCCATATTTGGTGGACATAGACGTGGTACAGGGGAAGAGAGTGCTGAGGCTAGAGGAGATTTCGGGAAATGCCAACGCCTGGAGAAACGCCGATGTGCTGATGTTTAACACCGGTCACTGGTGGAGCCACAAAGGTTCTCTCCAAGGGTAAGCAGTAGAATTGCACTTGTCCTGTTTCTAGCAGAATCGAGGGAGAACTAATTCGATTTATTTAATCGAACTCGTGCTGGGGTGATTTGAAAATCGACAGATGGGATTACATGGAGTCAGGAGGCACATATTACCAAGATATGGATCGTCTGGTTGCTTTGGAAAGAGGGCTAGGAACATGGGCTAAATGGGTGGACGCCAATATTGACACGACTCGAACCAGAGTCTTTTTCCAGTCCATCTCTCCGACGCATTACAAGTAAGTCCCTCCCTCTCTCTCTCTCTCTCTCTCTCTCTCTCTCATATAATTTGAGTTTGGTGCCAGCCAATCTATTCTCCATTATTGTCTGTTCGGGGTTGTTAGTCTTATGGCTCGAAGCACTAAAAGTTCGGACCAGTCTGAGCTAGTAGGAGCATGATGGGTCCAGCTCGACTTCAGGTTGGTCCAAAGTTGAATAGAGTAAAGGAAAAGAGCATCCTGCAAGTTGCCATTGATAGGAGGTTCCCCAACATGGTCATTTAAAGCAATTAAAATGAATGTCGCGAGTTGATACAATCGAGTAAGGCTACAAAAGGACCTGCCATAAAAATTAATAATATTGGTGACTACAAAAATAAATTGAGTAGAGAAATAAAATTAGTTGCAGTAGCAACAGCTACGTTGCAATTCAGTCCGGTGTGGATATTAAACTCCCAGCAGATTGGTACTTGTTTTTGTATTTTAAAAAAATTTAATTTTTTATTTTATATTAATATTTTTTAAAAATAAAAAAAATATATTTTTTTCAAGTAAAAACACTTTAAAAATTAACTACAAGAACTCAACATGAAAATTTTTTTAATCAACTCGGTGGTGGGATAGAGACTAAAATGACTATGAAACAATGTCAGGGAGAAGGATCACGGGGAACTAATTAATTATACATAAGACTATTTAATGTATGAGATCAGTGGTTTCTTTCCAGCTGATTTCCTTCTTTTTCAAGATTTGGGGTTCAATTTTCGTCAGCTAAAGTTTGTTTTAGCATTATTAAGATTCCTTTTTTTAGATAAAATGAGTATAATTGGTGGTCTTTAAAAAAAAAAAAGCCAAAATGACCATTTACCTCAAGTGAAGCCAAGACTGCCGACATACTTCAACAGTTATCACATGTTATCCTGTTCTCATACAAACCTGAGAATGAACACCGATCTTTTGTCGGTGGTAAGAAAATCCATCCTCTTCACGTGCTGTCCAGTGGCGCTAGCATCGCTCCTTGTTCAATAGGATCATGCATGAATTTAGCTTCAAAACAGTTGAGCATTGCTCTAGTAAGCTGGACATCAATGGTAAAACATTTTGATTTTGACATGCGGCAGTCCAAGTGAATGGAGCACGGGCACGACTACAGCAACAACGAAGAATTGCTACGGAGAGACCGCACCGGTGAGTGGATCAACATACCCCGGAGAATTCCCTGATCAAATGAGGGTGGTGGATACCATGATCAGGGGCATGCAAAATCCTGCATATTTGCTGGACATCACAATGCTCTCAGAGTTGAGAAAAGATGGGCATCCGTCGATTTACAGTGGCGACCTGAGCCCCCAGCAGAGGGCCAACCCTGACCGATCTGCAGATTGCAGTCATTGGTGCCTTCCTGGACTGCCTGATACCTGGAATCAATTGCTCTACACTGCCCTGTTCTTTTAAGTCTGGTTTATTATTATTTGTTAACTACTAATTCAAATGATATACGTGTTAGGAGAGCTGCATGTTTTGCAGCCCTCTGTCTTCTATTGTTGTATTGATCTCTCGACCAAGATCAAGCTGTAGAATATATATGTTCCAATTAGTCGGCCTTGTAAAGTAATGATATTGCTCGCCACGAGAAATAAGATAACTTATTTCTCTGTTAAGTAACGTGGAACTCACTTGGCTGATTTGTTCAGTTGATTTATATTTCTCTCTCTCTCTCTCTTGGTGTTGTGTTTATAAGTGCGATAGTTAAGCTTCAAAAGCTAGGTTGAGAACAAGAGCCCCGAGTCCAGATGATCAACACCTTTCTCTTTATGGATGGTTTAAGGACTTGGATTAGATTTCGGGCTCTGGCATGAAGTGAAAAGGTGTATGTGATGGAGATCATGGATTCTGAATTGCAGAACCTGTGACTGAATGAAAAGCATCGGTTCAGGTGGTTGAGGCGGCAACTCTCTCGGAAGTGATGATCTTACTATCTTTGCATTGGTATGGAATAAATTATAAGATTCATGGAGATAATATTAATAAAACCAAAGAGTACTTGAAAAAACATTGTTTAAAATAAAAATTGCTCTCTGTAACAGTATGATAACGGTTTTGCTACTTCCACCAAAAATTATTGAGCTCGTTAGACGTTGGTTCTTTTTACCATTTCTATTAGTTATTTTTTAAATTGATTGGAAATAAATAATTTTTTTTTTGTATTTTAAAAGTATAATGAGACAATTAAAATATATTTATGAGATAAAATCTTAAAACTGGTATTTTTGGACATTTTCATTTTTTTCATTTTTTTTATAATCAAATTAGCTTAGCTAAGAGGTAATTTTGTATTTTAATAAATATAAAATATATTAAAAAAAAACAAAAGGTGACCGGCACGTGCAGCAGCGTGTGAGAGGCGTCTCTTGGTAGCCAAAAAATCCCCTTTCATGTGTCTTTGAAATTATCGTAGCGTCTTCTTCCTAGTAAGTCGGCACATAGTCGCAGTGATTTGTAACTGGTGGTACTTTCATTCGTTTCCTCCTCTCTTCTCTTTTCTCCCTCTAAAAATGACGCTAATCATTCATGTTTTTAGAGTTGCCCTTTTATTTGTTGATATTTTAACTTCAATTGGTCTTTATTTTTTTTATTTTTATTTTTTATTTTTTGATTTTGTGAAATTTTTTATTTATTTTCAATTTCATCATTCAATTCTGATTTGTAATGTGTTGGTTTTTTTTTTTTCAATTCGATACTTATTCTTTTTATTTATTTTTTCTTTGGATCCTTTTAATAAATTAACTTTACTTTTTAATTTCGCCCTTTAACAAAAAAAATTGTGGATTGACCCTTATTACCCGAGTTACAAATTTATCGTGCTAATTCGAATTGACTTGAGCCCTTTTATTTTTTGTTCTTTTTACCTAAATTTATCCTTATTAATTGGTTAGAAATTGAGATACATTATTTATTATAAAAAAAAAAAAGTTTTTCACAAGTTATAGCGCTCACTTTTTATATTTAATTTATTTGTTATTGTTGTCTATTTTTTTCATCTAATTAAAATAAAATCAACTTTATTTAATCCAATTAAGTCTATGAGGTATATGAGCTGAATTATAAACCGCAAATGTTTTTTCTTCTTTAAAAAAGCATTTATAACACTTGAACATTATTTTGTACCAAAAAAATAATAATAATCTGCCTCATGACTTAGCTCGGGTAGATGTCTGCCCCATGACTCGTTGGTTCGAAGGAGGTCCATATTGGATTAAACGTTTGTAATGTATTTATCTCTGTGATCCATGCTAAGAAATACATGTACAATGCGTCCAATAGCGAAACTTTCTGCATATCTCAGCCTAATTTCACAGCCAACGGATTCAGTAATGGAGCATGAAGCCCAGCTCATGCTGGAATTGGAGTCCTTGTTCAGAAATCGATTGATGTTCGAGTATATGTTGACACGGGATTGGACTATTAGTTTAATACCTCTGTGAGGCATATTGCCTTCATATCTAACCCGAGCCAGACTGGGTCGAATATAGGGCAGCCGCCTGGTTTAAGTGATGAGCTGGGCTAATTTCTGCATAATTTGCCAAGTTTTTAGTGATCCATTGTTTTCCCTCGGTCATCATTTTTACCAACTTGTTAGAGGATCACCTCTTGACTGTCCAGATTAGCAACTTAATTCATAGTTTAGTGATCCTCCCAAGAAAAATCCTGAATTGCGTCTCAAATTCTCTGTTCGAGTATATGGTGCCTGCAAAATGGTATATAACTTGGCGCTACTAGCGTGGACAATCCGCTGTCCCTCGGTTCCCACGGTTAAAATTGGGCGTCGAACGTTTTACACTAAGAAATTGAGAAAATAATAAAAACAAAGGATTCGTCCATGAAGTAAGGAAACCCTCGAAAGGTTTTATTACAGCTTTAAACAGCTACAGAACATCAATTGCACACTTGAATTGCCTTGTACAGAAACAACGAGGTGGCAACGCGACTACAAACGAGCAGAAATTATTGTTCGTAACTTCTACACATGATCTATATGATTTATACATGTACAAGGCATGTACTTCGGTCCTCCATCAGAAGCTAACTTTGGATTGCAACTCCTGGAGCACCAACTTTCATCATTCGAGGAAGATTGTCAATAATCTCCGGTGGCGCCGCTCCAGCACTGGCAAGAGCTGCCTGCTGTTCATAAGCAGAAAGATGCACACCCAATGCAGCACGGCCGGAAGGATCGAGATTGTTGGACCAGGAAGCATCCCATTCAACAGCTTTAGCTGTGCTGCATGCTACACTGGCTCCTCCAGGAACAGTCAGCCTCGCTGAGTTCTGCAAACAAAGAGTAACTCGGTAATCGGATTAGAGTTGAAACCATTGGCTTAACTCGTTCTTCACTGGAATGGACCGTGGGAGGTTTCATTGGATTACCTGTGGGAAGAACCTCTCAAAAATCATTCTGTAGTAACAGGCCTCTTTGGTGGTAGGGGTATTATGTGGAAAGATGTGCCCAGCATTTTGCATCATCTTGTCGTTCACCTGAAAATATTAACTCAGGAGCATGAGCTTCCATATAGATATACAATACAGATGCGACAAAAGGATGCAAAACAAAAGGTTAAACTCAAATAGGTACATGTAATTCAGCATGCGCTTTGAGACCATCAATCCAGCTATAGCCAACGCCATCGCTAAATTGCTCTTTCTGCCTGTAAAGAATATGCTGCAGAAAATCAAATTGGACATGTTAATTTAAAGGAATTAACGAGCTTGTGGAGGTGTAGGAAGACAATTAGTGTATGGACCTTTGGCAGATAAGGATGCTCCTCGTCGTCGAAGGCTTTCCTAAGAACCCATTTCTCGATATGTCCAGGTTTGATCTAAAGTAGATGGACAAGCACAGAGAAGACCGTTAAAAAAGTTTGAAAATCTTGAACGTTGATAATTTACACTTCAATAAAATTCGAACAAGCTTTTATACCATCTTCCATTCAGGATCAATAGCCATTGCAACATTAATGAAATCCTTGTCCAAGAAGGGGACACGGGCTTCTAGACCCCAAGCAGATGTTGCTTTGTTAGCTCTCAAGCAGTCATATTGATGAAGGGCTTTTATCTAAATACATACAACAGAATAGATCAGAACTCTTCGTTGTTATTTCTCTGTGTTCCAACAGAGAAGAGTGGTACATGCTTGTAGTTTACCTTGCGACATGTTTCGCTGTGGAGCTCTTCCTTATTAGGTGCCTTGTGAAAGTACAAATACCCACCAAAAATCTCATCAGAACCTTCACCGGAAATAACCATCTTCACTCCTAGCGCCTTGATCTTACGAGCCAAAAGGAACATAGGAGTACTTGCTCTGATGGTTGTAACATCATATGTTTCAATATGGTATATGACATCTTCAATGGCATCAATACCATCCTGTCACAACCCAAAAACGTCAGTTTACACCGTCGGGTAGTCGTCGAAGATTTGAGCTAAAAAACCTTGCTTGTGTTTTGTACCTGAACTGTGAAGTGAAATTCATGGTGGATGGTGCCCAAATAATCTGCAACTTCTCTAGCAGCCTTCAGATCTGGAGAATTCTGCTCAGCACACGGGTCACAAAATCAAGGACTGGATGAAAATCCTATTACTGCATTTCTTCCGACAAGAATTTACTCTCACCTCTAGGCCTACACAGAAGGAATGGAGATGTGCCCCCCATTGTCTGGCAGCCTGTGTACCTGCCACATGCCGAGCAGTCACAGAAGCAACCAATGATGAATCTAGCCCCCCGGATAAAAGCACTCCAAAAGGAACATCAGTCATCAGCCTCTTAATCACAGCCTGCATACGTCACCCTTGACACATGAGCGGCACAGCCTTAATAATTTCCGTTTTGTTAATTTTAACATTAAGAACCACTAACACAGCAGCTTCCGGCGAGCCCAATCATGTATGTTACCTTTTCAAAGGCCCTTCTCAGAGCAAGTGGGTCATATGGGGTCGAGGGAATAGCCTCAGAGAACCAAAGAGGATTGTACCACCGCCTTAATCCACCGGATTTGCTCGAGTATAAATGACCAGGTGGAAAGCACTCGAAATGTTCGCAGTCGTCATTCAGACCTTTCAATTCCGACGAAATCCACACAGACCCTGAAAAATCAAAAGAACGGAGTAAATTCATCAAGTCAAATACAGCCCTTTACACATTATTTAGACTTGAAAAAAAGGGTCAGACAATCCTTTACCATCAAGTCCCCAGCCCATGTAGAGGGAGGTGATCCCAATGGCGTCTCGGGCGACAATGAAACTGTTGTCACGAGTGTCCAGCAGAACAAATGAAAACATTCCGTCCAACATGTCCACAAAATTCTCGCCATATTCCTCGTACTATAAGTAAACATGTGCAAAAACATGATTACTTGTTAGAACCAAGAACTACGACTACTTCCATTCTACATATCAATATCAGTCCTTTGGATTCAGTTTTACTGGGAATTCATGTAATCTAATCATCGAATTTGTTAACACAACTAACCAAATGGGAGATAACATCACAGTCACTGCCTGTTCGAAACTTGTGATTTGGCAAAAGCTTCCTCAGTTCTTCATGGTTGTAAATTTCTCCATTCACCTATTTTCAACACCAGTAATGATTCATCAAAATTTACAGAAATCTCAAAATAATTTTAATTGAAATTTCCAGCCAAATTAATCTCCTGTAACAAAAGCCAAACTGTACTCTACAGCCTTAAACAAATTAGAAACTACAAAACAAAAATTATATCCAAACCATATATTAGAGGGGATTGGAATAAAAGCAAACCGTGACAACGATGGCTTGGTCTTCATTAAAGAGAGGCTGATCACCAGAAGCCGGATCAATAATGGCTAGCCTTTGATGAGCCAAGTAGAAGCCACCGTGCTGATAGAGCCCACTCCAATCTGGACCACGGTGCTTCAATCTGTTACAGTCAATAACAAAATTGTACATCATCAGTTTACGGAACTGCTGTATTAAAAAAAAAAAATTCGTCCACCATCCCATCTCTTGTACAGTCCCATGTCACTATAAAGTTAAGCAAAATAAATAACCCCCTGTAGTCGTGATTAAACAGAAGATATTCATAGATCCTAATCAATTTAGGGCCCTTTTCATTTTTAATATTTCATGCTAAAATTTAGTCCCACATCCATACATGCATCTAAAAACACAGTTTCAGTTTCAACCACAAGAACTAATTAAAGAAAAAAACGTTCCATGGAATTTATAATCATCAATTCCTTTTGGTTCATTTTTTTAGGCTCATCGCGCTGAGAATGACACGAGCGGAGGAGCAACATATCTTCGTGTTTTATCAGTTATAAACTAGCAAGAACTGGTACTATATATCGAATAAACATTGAAAAAAAATATATAACCATTAATGTACTTTAGGGGTGCTTGTATAAAAATAAACTGAAAATTGAGGCGAAAATTTAAGAGATGGATAAACGGGAGAGAATTTCCTTCGAGAGAGCTCAAGAACTCGAACCCTTTTGGCCTGAGAGTCATCAGAACAACCCAAAACAGCAAGTATCCCACACATCCTTCTTTGTTTTTCAAAAATAAAACGTTGGTTATTGAAGATAGAAGTAGATTAAGTATATCTTAAGATCGAAGATAAAGATGGAACCAGGTAATAACGAGAGAATAATACTGGGGAAGAAAAAAGGAAAACGAAGAAGCAGGAGGAGAAGGTGATGGAGTGTTTAATAGGAAACCATAATCCGTAGAGTAATAGCCTGTTTTGTTATTGTTGAATGAGCAGGTTACCTCGTCCTCAGTGCACACGTATATATAGGGCAACATCGAAATATCCGCCACCCTATTAGCGGCGTCGTTTTTTCATTTTCATTTTCATTTTTCGTTTATTTTAGTGGTAGTTAGTGGTTACCGATTACCGGAAAAAACTCATAGGGCGGCAAACATCAACGGTTGTTTACGCGGTGAAAAACAGTTGGGTGTTGACAGTGATATATTATTTATCGGTAACCCGATTTTTAAGGACTTAGATGGTGAGGTTTATGGAAAGCACAAGGTACTTATGGGGAGTGCTGAGTCAGCAAAAGTCGTCGGGTGTTAATTTTTCAAGAGTCCACGTTGCTGTTAAGTAGACAATGCGGATAGGAGGACTTTCTTATGCCTTTTATTTTGAAAACAAATATAAATTTATTTTATATATTTGTTTTTATTTATTTAATCAAATAATTTTATTTATTTTCTTTTATATTATAAAACAATAACCAAAGACACTCGATAAATATTGACATCACTCAATTGCTTTAGTTTCTCTAATTAACTTAATTTAAGTGATTTTTTATATTAATAAAATTAAAATTTGAAAGATAATCAATACTAGATTCATGGACAACAAGAGAGTAAATTATGGAGGTAATATATATCACATATGAATAATACTAATATATTGATTCGTGTTTTGCAAGCAGGTTAATAATTAATTTTTTTAAATGTAAAACAAATATACCAAATATAAAACACCAAACCTAAAAATTTTAGGTTCGACTTCTAGTTGTAGAGCCAAATCCAATATTTTTAGACCCGATAGCCAAGGAAATTAGGTATGGCTGCGAAACCAAACTCAGCTATATTTTTTTATTAAAAAACAGCAAAAACAACGCACCGCAATGCTATAGAGTCATTCACGGTGCAAACATTATGTATACAGTACCCAACATAATTTTTTTTCTTTGGTCTAACTTGGCCTTCAAACCTAACAACACTTTTTTACTAAAAAACAGAAAAAACAATACCCTCTCATACAATATCGTTTATAGTGCAAATATTCTATGTATATAATACCTTTTTCCTTTGGTCTGTCTGCGAGTCAAACCCAATAACTAGGGTTTTGTGACCAAGCCACACCCAACAATAGTTTTTGACTAAAAAACAAAAAAGACAACGCCCCATGATACTATAATGCTGTCTATGGTGTAAATATTTTATGTTTATAGTGTAGTCTACAATGCAATTAGCCTATATTCACAATGCATGCTATTTTTCCCACCTTTTAAAGTATAGTACAATATCCAATTTGAACATATTTTATAAAAGAAAAAACAATGAAACAAACCTTAAAATAGAAAAAAATAAAAAGACTTTTCATTGTGAGAGGTTCCAGGCTTCTAGCAGAACTTAGAATGCAATTGCTATTAATAATTCATTTCTGCCACGATATTAGGAAGTGGTGCTCTAATATTAATTAACAGTAAATTGTACATACTCCATCCATTGCTACCTTCTTCATGTTGGATTTTCAAGCGTACAAAATCTGATTGCTTGGCAAAACGCAAGGAAACATTTCATAGGTTTACTATTAGAAAATAATGGTGATTCGGGGGAGAAGTACGATGATGTAAGTATTAAGTAGACAATGATTATATATCGAAAACAGAACAGTAACGTGTTATGATCACTGATTGTGTCTGTGAAATAGCTAGCAGGAGTGTTACGCGTGGTTGTGATCAGCTGTTTAAGCTTAGCAGTGGAAAAGGCGTACGTGAATCCAGTTCTGTTTGAAGTCGGTAGATTAGTTGGCAGTTAAGTAGTTAGCAGTTAGTTGGCAGTTAGGATGTTATGCAGGAGGTTGTCACGGTTAGTGAGAGGAGGAATTGATGAGAAATCAGATACAAAGATGGTGGAAAGTAATCATTGAAGAACTACGAGATTGTAGAAATCCTGATAAGAAACCATTGAAGATGGTGGAAAGTACTAAAATGAAAGCTGTGGAGGAGCATTGTCGTAGGCTCGGAGATTAATACAAGAACTACAGGATTCCATGGCTGAGAACAAGGAATAATGGTTAGAGCAAGGCAAGCAGCTGGTAAACATGCAGATTGAGGCTTAGGCTTTAACAAACCAGTTTCAAGTGTTTTTAGCCAATTAGATAAAAAATTTGAACTTATTTGTTTTTGCATTTTAAAAATATTTAAAAAAAATTAATTTTTTTTTTGCTTCAAACTAATATTTTTTTTATGTTTTCAGATCATTTTGATGTGCTGATATCAAAATTAATTTTAAAAAATACAAAAATATTATTTTGAAGTATTTTCAAGTAAAAAAAACTTTAAAAAATAATTACAACCACACTATCATCACAAAGGCTAAGATTTTATTCTAATTCCTTGTATAAAAAAGAAAAAAGCCAGACCAATTTTTGAAGTGTGGTGATAAATTTGTTCCCGGCCATCATTGCAATATTGCTATAGTATTAAACATGATAGAAGGTGTCGAGGAAGAAAAGGAAGAGTCTTGGCAATGGAGGAGAGCGATCATAGTGAAAACATTGGTGATAAAAGTAGGGCTGATCATGGCAGGATATGGACTTTCATTAAATGCCATGGTTGATAGTATAACACAGTAAGAATTAGCAGTAAAGGTTATCATGGAGAGAACTACGTACTACCCTAGCAATTACAGTGACAAATACGAATGTCATGTTTTGTGATATTCACCGTCCTGTGTTCATTTTGGTTCATGCAAGGCCATGAATTTAAGGCAAATTTGAGGGTTCTTAAGCTGAGAAAGTGTGATTTTGTAGTTTATAAATGAATAAATACGGAGAAAGATGTTTATCTTTTATTATAAAGAAACACTTTTTAAAAAATATTTACAAGTTTGAGTTTTTGTTGTTTAATAAATTAAGTGAAAGTTACGGTGGAAGGATTTTTTTAATGGGTATTTTAATGTTATTATATGAATATTTATACTATCAAAAGATGAAACTTGATACTTTATATGCTACTGAGAGTAATTTATTTTTGAATTAACTTTTTTATTTTTTGTAATTAATTTTAATATTTAGGACTGTTGAGATAAAACTGAATAGCAACTATTTAGTTTAACTTAAAGTATAATTGTTTCATTAACACTCATGTAGTTTCATTTACCATTATTATATTAAAAGATATTATTGTGTTTTCAAATCTATTAAAATATGTTACTACACAGAAAACTACACACAATAAAAAATAAATTATTTCTTTTTGTCTTTTTTTCTATTTTGTTTTTAGATTTAGAGAATTTAGCTGTAATATGGAGATGCTGTCTTTATATGGAATAGATAAATATCTTAAAGATAATATTTTTAAACCTCTAAACTAATTTCTTATTTGTTTTTATCCTAAAATGTTTTTAACATAACATATTGGCTAAGAACTCTTTCTCTGTTTTTTATTATTATTATTTTTATTGAGAAGAAAATATTTTTTTAAAAAAATGAGAATATTTTAAAGATATAAAGAGTTTAGTTGTATCATGAAGATATTGTTTCTATATGATACAAATAAATATTTTTAAAGACAATATTCTCAAAGCTAACTTATTATTTGTTTTTATCCTAAAATATTTGTAACGTTCTTGATAACATATTGGCTAAGTACTCTCTCCCCGTTTTTTTTTTTTTTTTTAATTTTATTGAAATGAAGATATTTTTCAAAAAAATG
The DNA here is from genome assembly GCF_005239225.2 of Populus alba. NCBI lineage: Eukaryota > Viridiplantae > Streptophyta > Magnoliopsida > Malpighiales > Salicaceae > Populus > Populus alba. The sequence goes on from NC_133284.1 coordinate 32,297,563, forward strand.
AATAGAGAAGGATAGGACTCAGTCATTATAAAAAGGTGTTGTGTTGCAGATTATGACCATTGGAAGGTCTAAAAAGGTGTTGTATTCTTATAACCGCCATCACTTGTTCCTTCCTTTTACAGTCATGACTATAATTAACGCTGTCATTATCATTGTTCGGTGTTGTCATGTTTTGCGTTCATCAGCGTATATTGTAGGAGTTATATATGTGGCAACAACTTAATCATATCGTCATTGGATATTATTTAAGATTTAGTATTTTTTTTTATTCTGTATTTCTAATGCTTCTTTCTAAACACAAGATGACAAGGGTTTGGTAAGTTTTCATATATAATATATTTAAGTTCATTTCACTGTATGTTAAACTCAAATAAATATCAATCTAACAAGTTACAATTAAGTCATGAATATGAATTTTTTGTTATTAGTTTTGAATTTAAATTCAATAAAAAATCATGTTGTGTTATTTTCATTTCATCATATATGCATTTAATTAAATTTTATAATTTAGTTATATATGTGTAGCAACAAGTTAATCATATCGTCATGGGATATTATTGATGAGTTAATGTTTTTTTTTTCTTATGTCTAATGCTTTTTTCTAAACCCTTAAAAAAGATAATAGCTTAAACAACTATGGGTTTGGTTAGTTTTTTATATATAATATGATAGTGGTTGTTTTTTAAAGTGTTTTTTATTTTAAAATATATTAAAATAATATTTTTTTTATTTTTTAAAAAATATTTTTGATATCAACACATCAAAATGATCTGAAAATATAAAAAACATATTAATTTAAATAAAAAAAATTCAAAAAATTCAAAAATATTTTTCGACCACAATGCCAAACACGGCATATAATATACTTGAATTTAACTATATTTTAAACTCAAATAAATATGATCTGACAAGTTACAATGCAGTCGTGAACATGAATTTCTCGTTATTAGTTTTGAATTCAAATTCAATAAAAAAATTCATGATTTATTATTTTCATTTCATTATTAATGCATTTAATTAAATTTTATAATTTAGTTTAAATAGATATAAAAAATCATAAAAGTATCTCAATTTTCCAAAAAACAAATGTCCAATAGATACATTTTATTAGATGCAATAGATACATTTTATTAGATGCTGGATAAGCTACTCAATGGAGGAAGGGAAAATAAATTCAATTATGCATGACTCTTGCAATCTACAAAATTCAGAAGTCAACACTAACCTAACGGAAAATGAAGAGCCAATCCTTGTTCATTAATTTGAACACACCAAAAACCAAAATGCGAGTGTGTTTAAGAGTTTCTTTTTTTAGTTTTTAGATATTTTTAAAAATATTTTTATTTTTACATGCTCGTATGGCACTTGTTTTCTTGTATGCTCGTCTTCACCTTCCCTTATCAAGAACCTGTCCACGTAAGGAGTTACATCACACAAAAAGTCACAAGCAATGCTAATTGCCAATTGCCAATTGCCAACGCACAATCACGTGTCGAGTGGATAACTATAACATTCACAGCAGTGAAAACAATTTAAAATAAAAGGCAAGAGGAGCGCAGTGAGGGGTTTCCGTTTTAAGAATTGACCTAACTGTAATTTTCCTTCTTTCTGGAAAAAAGAAATGATTGGTCGCAAGCTTTGATCAAGTCTTGTCGTGCGGCGACACGAAGAGATGGCGTGTGTATATTAGACCATCCCAAGAGTCGCCCTTCTAGCCATGGAAAATCATTCTTTTCTCGCACTTGTTCTATTATAATTTATAACAGCCACTCACTTTTTCAAACTCTTTTGGCCGGCTTACTAATATAACTTTTCAATATAAAGAAATACATTCACTGGTCATAATTTATAAGGATGTAACTGAATTAGTTAATTTTTAAATTTATTTTTTAAAAATTATTAGTTTGAGTTTTATAAATTTTAGAATTATTAAAAATTTATATGGTTATTAATTTCAAGGTTTATAAAAGGAGTCGAGATACATACAAGTTGATCTAAATACTCACATTAATAATAAATAAAAAAATTCATCCAGCTAGTTCTATATATTTTTTCATCATAGCTGGGCTGTATCTTTAACTATATCATTTTCCTGAAATCTTATAGTGATAAAATAAACTAATATTATTTTTATCAAAAATAATATTACATTCACTTGTATATTCATTATTAGTGGCAGAGAAACAATTCAATTTAATAGATTAAACTGTTAAATAAAGTTTTAGTATATAATTTATATTATTATTTAACACACTTTCAAATAAAAAACTTTTTGAACTTAAAATTTATACAAATTCATATTATTTTGTACTTAATTTTTATCAAATGAATAAAGATTGTGATATTTAAACTCATGACCACTTGATCATCAAAACTCTAATACTATATCAAAGAATCAATTCAACTCAAAAACTTAAGTTGTTAAATGAGATTACAAGATATGATTTATATTATTTTCTAACACGCCTTTTTAAATAAAATTATTTTAGATTTGAAACTTATATACATTCAAAACTATTAAATAATATCAAAAAAATAATTTAATCTAATAACTAATTTAAATTATTAAATATAATTTATATTATTTAATGTATAATATAATAAATATTATCTCTTGCCTTTAACTTATTGGTGTTGGATTTTTAATTTCTTGCAGTGCTTGTCCATCAAGGAATAGAAGAACCCACGAGGTACACGAAACTATAATTATATCCCAAATAACTATTAAAGAACTCTAAAACGCGTGGGGAAAGTACTGTAGCTTTCCCCACGGTTTTCCCTGCCAAAACATGCCAAAACATATCGCCTGTCATTAAATATATTATAATTGTGTAAGTTTTCTTCTTCTGTCAGCGACATCATGATGGTTTCTGAAATGGTTTCAAAAATTAGGCTGCTGTTGTTTTCTTTCCGTGTAATTGGGTTTCTTTTCCTTCTATCAAGGGAACTGACATCTTATAATCTTTGGCATCATGTCCGTTTTCATTGTTTCCTTTTCTGTTATTTGATCACATTGTCACCTCTTCTTTTCCCCAGCCAAAACCCACACTAGCAATCAACATCCACCGTTGTTTTTCTGCCTTCTCCAGTGGCTGAAGTGGATCACCAGCAGCTTCACCGTCGATCACCATCCAGCAACAGCAGCAAACACCTCCCGCAGGCTAGGTAGCTTCTTCTCTTCTTGCTTCTCCACGTAAATCATGCATCTCTCAGCTCCCACCTCTCTCAGCAAGCAACTTTAGAGTGACAGTAGCTTTTAACATATTTCAGAAGATGGAACTGTATGTTCCAACTCAACTTAAAGACTGATGATTGATACATAAAAAAACCTATCATTTATTTTCCAGAGAATTATGAAAGGAGGGGCACATTCAAATAGAGATTTTCTTCTTTTTTTTCTATCCTGTCAACTACAGACACTTCTCAAAGCTCCTGATACAGTAAATAGAGTGAGACATGCATCTAAAACTACCCTTATTCAATCGTTGATGGATGATAAAAGCAACCAAAAGTCTTATGATTACCCATACAGTCAGATAAGCTAAACCTATGATCATGTCAAACGTTCATGGAAGTCCAGGGGTAACAAAGAAGGTAACGAAACGCTACATGGATCTCACCGAAACATCAAAGATCATATCGCTATGGCAAGTCTGAAAAGTAAAAATATGGGAAACAATAAAAGAATCCCATGAAGGCATGAAGTGTTTATGTTTGATCAAGTAAATAGTATTTGAGGGAATTAATACACCGTTGTTTTTCTACCTTTTCCAGTAGCTGTAGTCGATCACCAGCACCTCCACCGTGGACCACCAGCAGCTCCACCGTCGACCACCATCCTCACGACAGACCAGCAACAACAACAAGCACCTCCCCCAGGCCAGGTTGCTTCTTCTCTTCTTGCTTTTCCACGCAAATCATGCATGAATGCTGTAAAAAAAAAACAACAAACCCTGTAGAATACATGAGTAATTAATTACCTGTTGCTTGCAATCTGCTTTGCCAAAGGAAATAGCAATTTGGTTAATTATTAATTTGTAATAATGATTAACAATTGGTTATATATATTTGGTGCTCCATTTCTCCCTTATGCAATCCGGCTCAATCTAAGATAGTGTCAACTCCAGAGGAAGCAGATTGCAAAGTCTTCGACAACAATCAACTTTTAAAAATCCGTTCTCAAACTCGGTTCCTTCTCCTCCTTCGCAGATCGCCGCCTTCGTCTATAAATAAATAATAATAAAAAAAAACTTTAAAAGAAGATGAACTTACCTTGACAGTGATGTCGTCTTCTTCTCCTTCGGTTGATCATCTTCCTCAACATGAGGTAGCCACGCATCATGATCTCACGGAATCGGACCAGAGAAGCTGCTGCTGGTTCCGGTGATGGAGCCAATAAAGTTCAGATTTCATTTCTTACAAGGCAGTCGGGTTTTTGCCATCTTTCAACTCATTTGGCATCCTTTTCATTCCATGTTTTCCTACCCTTAATAATTAAGGAGTCTGGCTGAAGCATAGGCAAAGCAAGCTCAGTCAGATTCAATTGGCCGAGACTGGCAACAGAGGGATGATTCTGTGGTTTCCGTGAGTTCAGGGCTTAGGGGTGGGGCTTCGATTGATAGATGAAGCTAAGAGCGCATCTGGTCTTCATGAAAAAAGCAACGGGTTACGGGCTCATCTCATATGTCCGATTCAGGCATCTCTCTTATTGACGCAGAAAATAATTCGGGGGGACGTGGAACCGGACAAGATATTTTTTGCTCTGAGTTTGTTGCCGAGTAGCATGGACACCTTCCCACGTGTTTGTCTGGACTTGGTCTCATCACATTTATTTTACTATGCACATAGGTACAACATTATAGGTAGATCCATGTGAATTCCACTTCCCGTGATAAAATTAATGTCCTATGCTATTATTTTTTATGTTGGAAAGGTTACTTTATTACAAAGTATTTTTAAAAAATATTTTTGTCTGTGCTTATTTTTATTTCTATTTTTATATATTTAATTATTTAAATGTATTTTATAAAAAAAAAAGTTTAATGAAATATATTTGATCATCAACCTTCAAATTTAGTTCATACGTACCCTTGCCTTTGGCTAATCTGAATTCTGATCTTCGATCTGATGGAAAGGTAAGAAAATCATGGCAAGTAAAACCAAACGCAGAGGGTTTGAAATGAAAATGAAAATGACTGATGTGGTAGAGGCCTATAAGAGCTTCCTATAGTAGTACAAAATTAATTATTACATTTCGTGAGCTTCGGAGGATGTGCCACCTCTGTCTCGCACCCTCATGTGTTGTGCTTCGCAGTTGTCGCCAGAGGAGAAAAACAAGGAAAAGACGATGACGACTTTTGTGACCTCCCCGCCTTAGTCTAATATTTTACAAGTTAAAAATTATATGCAAAAGCAAATCATTACTAGCGATTCCAAAATAAGCTTTATTTCATAGATAATGCATCTTATAATATTATTTTTTAGATAGGACATAAAAAAATAATAGATCACGGGAAGTGGAATTCACATGGATCCATGTGAATTCCACTTCCCGTGATAAAATCCAGTTTAACATGTCCTATGCTATTATTTTTTATTAATGTCCTATACTATTATCTAACATGTCCTATGCTATTATTTTTTATTAATATCCTATGTTATTATCACGGGACATTGAATTCCACCTCCAAAGTAAGCTTTATTTCATAGATAATGCATCTTTTGCTCTAACATAATTTATGTTTTATTTTCGTGGCTTTTTCTTTGATTTTTTAAATCACAGGATTTATTTTATGGTCTTTTCATATTGCATATCCCATTTCAAAATCTCTAGCCCTAATCACCATTATATTGTTATTATTATTATTATTATTATTATTATTATTACTATTTTTATATATTTAATTATTTTAATGTATTTTATAAAAAAAAAAGTTTAATGAAATATATTTTGATCATCAACCTTCAAATTTAGTTCATTTACTAGAAAACATTTTTGACTCATAATTCATAAAATATTTTAAATAATAACTTATTTCAACCATTATTTTCATATCATCATAATTATCATCTCACTATCTAACCCTTTACCATTATTTTATTATTATTATTATTATTATTATTATCATCATTATAGTATCACCCTCTTTTATTATTATTATCATCTCAACTTATCACCATCATTATTAAAAAAAATATTTTGCAAGTTAAAAATTATATGCAAAAGAAAATCATTGCTAGCGAAAAATGACATGTTTTAGAGTATGGTTCTTGTTGTTTTTTAAAATGTTTGTTGTAGTGAAATATATCAAAATAATATTTTTTATTTTTAAAAAATTATTTTTTAAGACCACATCAAAACGATTAAAAACATAAAAAATTATTAATTTTTAATAAATGAAATTAAAAATTTTTAGAAACACAATCACGTTTCTAAATGCTCTTTTCATCAACAGTGATTGTTTATGTTAGGTTTTCTTGGCACTTGGTCTACTTCAAATTTCATTTATCTTTTGAAAAAATTAAAGTGTATTAACTTTTTGGATAGGTGGCATAATTATGTATACTTAACAGCATGGTTTAATACAGTTCAAGATGGTATTTAATTACGTGAAGAATGGCGAAAATATAACATACAGGATTGGGATTAATACAAACAGTAGTCGAAGGATGTTATAAATATGGAAGCAAAAATACAGGGGCGTGTACGTCTTCATGTTTAGGTACAGATTTCACATGCCTAATGATCATGTAAAGAAAGCAGGTCACAAGTCCTTGGTTTTTTAGCAGTGTTTGCATATGTCAAACTATGGATTATAGTATGGTTTTGAAAATAAAAAAATTTCTTACCTTATGTTTGAATTTTTTAAAAAACATTGCGGGACACGGGACACTCTCATTAAAAAAATTACAAAGATTATAACCCTTATTCTTTGCAGCTTATACGATTTTGTTTTGATTTTGTTACTTTCCTTTGTTTTTTCTTTAGCATTCACCAGAATTGTGATAGATTGTAGAAGTTATTGCCTTTATTCTTTGTAGCTTATACCATTGTGATAATTATGCTGGAGTTGTGATACTGATTTCTTTTACCTAGATATGTTGCCTCATCTTTTTTTTTTTTTTTTGTTCTTTCATGCCTCATTCTCCAGATCTTATACCCCATGTCTGTTTATTTTTATCCTTGCACATATTAATCAAAATTGAACTTCGTTTTTCAGGTCTTTTGAAGGGGCTACTTTTTTTTATCATCGGTATTTTCTCAGGTTTATTTTGTGCCTCTCTCTTATTTACTTTATCCATTTCTATTTCCTTGCATGCTTAATCATGATTATGGTATTCCTATGTTTAGCAACACATAATGTCTTTTTTTAATCGCTTAATATTTTATTGTTATATCTCCATCCTTTCCTGAACCAAGGAGTTATGTTTTTAGCTAACCCTACCCTATTATCATGTCTTATGATATATCAAACATTTCAGTGTAATTATCCCTATGTTTACATGATTTCTTTAGAAAGTGCATGCCATTAGCATTTTCTCTATCCCTGTGTTTTCCTTCACTTAGCCATGATCATGTACTAATCATGGTTTTTTTGTGTTTTTCTTTCATTTACCTTGGTGTTTTTATTTTCATAATTTATTTAGAGCAACATGACAAGTCCTCACGGACATGTTCAACCGAATGAGTATGTGCCATCTTCTCCATACTCACAATTTGTCTTGAATGACTACGAAACCCCTGTTGATAGAATCTTGCTATCCAATAACCCGAGCTCTTCAAATACACCATCTGCTCCACAACATACTCAAGGGGTTGGCACTTTGGTTTGTTCACGCCAGCACATAGATATACAAACCACCTTCTCCTTATCAAGCAACATAGTGCAAACTGAAAGTAATGAAATTAATGCAGCAAGGCTATCCAATCCTCCACAATCTACCGCACTTGCTTCATTTCACTGTGATGAATCTGAAGAATTCTCTGAGCAAACCCTTAATCATCAATCTACTATAAGCCAGGCATTATATCAGCAAAAAAAAAGGCGTATGTAATCCAATCATGTACCTTTTGTAGCCATTTAACCTGTATTTATGATTGCCTATTTTATATCATTCGTTCAACTCTCTCAACTTTATTTTTTTACAGGTTATTTAATTGAATACATTGATTTTGGGGATAAAACATACAAGTGTAACCATTGCAACGCTCTTTTTTGGTTGCAAGAACGCTTGGCCCGTTCAGCCAAAACAAACCCATGCTTTACACTTTGTTGTAATAATGGAAAGGTTGTGCTTCCTGCTCCACAAGAAACACCTAACTATCTTGATAACCTCCTTAACCCAAACAATGGTTCATCGTCCAAGAAGTTTCGACGTGAAATTCGTGCTTATAACTCAATGTTCGCTTTCACGTCCATGGGGGCTGTGGTTGATCATTCTGTTAATTCTCGGCCTGGATCTTATGTTTTTAAGGTCAATGGATATTGCCACCATCTTATGGGTTCTCTTCTTCCCATGGATAATAGAGGCCCCAAGTTTGCACAGCTTTATATTTTCGATACAGATAATGAGGTTTCTAACCGGCTGCAACCATTCTGCAATGAAAATTTTCAATCAAGCTTGGATAGTCAGATTGTTGTTGGTCTAATCAATATGCTTGATTCATCTAATCAATTGGTTCGTTTGTTCCGTCATGCTGGACAAAGGTTCGGGGATGTCGAGGTTCCAGAATTCAAACTTCGGTTAATTGGTAAAAGAGATGATGACTCAAGGCAATACGATGATCCTTCTTTAAATGACATTGGTGGTTTGGTTGTTGGGGACATTGGTCATTGTCGATCTGATCGGGACATAATTATTGAAAGTTTATCTGGAACACTTCAGAGGATCTCAAAGCTTCATCCTAAATTTATGTCCCTTCATTATCCACTTCTTTTTCCATATGGTGAGGATGGTTTTCACACTGATATTCCATTAGCTCATCAAGAGCAGCAACCACCTAAAAAAAGGCAAAAGATTTCAATGAGAGCCTATTATGCTTATCTCATTCATGAAAGAGAAAAACAAGAAAGCACTCTCATAAAAGGCGGACGATTGTACCAGCAATTTTTGGTTGATGCATTTGTTAATGTTGAAGAGGAACGTTTGGATTTTATACGTGCAAACCAAGAAAATCTTAGAAGTGAGCATTACAAGGGAATACATGATGCTGTTACTAGAGGTGATGTTGATGGATCAACTACAGGGAAAATTATACTTCCATCATCTTTAACAGGAAGCCCTCGGTATATGGTTAATAATTACCAAGATGCTATGGCCATATGTAGGTGTTATGGGAATCCTGATCTTTTTATCACATTTACCTGCAATGTTAATTGGCCTGAAATTCGCCGAGAAATTAAAAAAACAAGGAGCTATCAACCTGAGGACAAACCTGACATCATAGCAAGGGTATTTCATTCCAAGCTAATTGATATGATGTCATTCATCAAGTCCGGAAAACCTTTCGGACGGACAATTGCTGGTATTTCTATTTGATTTCTTAAATTTCAAGTTTCTATTTTTATCCTTCTACAAACATCCGTTTTTACTTCTTTACTTGCATTTTCTCTTTTTAGATGTTTGCGCTGTGGAGTTCCAAAAAAGAGGTTTGCCACATACTCATTTGTTAGTTTGGCTAGCTCCAGAATTCAAATTCCGTTCGCCTGAGGATGTTGACTCTATTATTTCAGCTGAAATACCTGACAAGCATCAAGATCCTATTTGCTATGAGATCGTTTCAAAATTTATGATGCATGGTCCATGTGGCGCTGCAAATCCAAAGGCTCAATGTATGGAAAAGAATAAATGTTCCAAACAGTTTCCAAAAAAAAAACAAAGATGCAACCATCTTTGGTGAGAATGGCTTTGTTTACTATAAACGACGCATGCAACCTATGGGTCACATTGTTAGAAATGGTATTTCCCTGTCAAATTGTCATGTTGTCCCGTACAACAAAGAACTTTTGCTTCGATACCATGCACACATTAATGTTGAAATTTGTTGCCAATCTCTACTCATCAAGTATCTTTTTAAGTATGTTAGCAAAGGAGTTGATCGATGCAGAATGGTTCTGAAAAAAAGATACTGATGATGAAATACAAGCTTATCTAAACTGTAGATTCATTTGTCCATATGAAGCAGTGTGGCGGTTATTCCAGTTCCCAATCCATTCAAGGAGCCCAGCTGTTGAAAGACTTCAAGTCCATCTGCCATTACAACACCATGTGTTTTTTTTCAGGTAATCAATCCTTATCGTCAGTTCTTGGGAGACCTGGCATTAATAAGACAATGCTCACAGAGTGGTTTGAGCGCAACAGGGTTGATGTCGATGCACGAGATCTATTTTACTCACAGTTTCCAAACAAGTATGTTTGGGATGCTAGGCAAAAAGAATGGATTGTTAGATCACGTGGATTTTGCCTTGGTCGCATTGTGTATGTCCATCCTGCAGCTGGAGAGTTGTATTTTCTCAGAATGTTACTTAATCATGTTAAAGGAGCAAAGAACTTCGAAGACTTGCGGCAAATCTCTGGTACAATATTTCCAACTTTTCAACTTGCATGCAAGGCTTTGGGACTCTTAGGAGATGATAAAGAATGGTCAGATGCATTTGGTGAGGCTATTCCAACAGCTTCTTCTCCGCAGCTAAGGCAACTTTTTATTAATATTATTATGTTTTGCGAGGTTGCTGATCCAAATAGTCTTTTCGATCAATTTTGGCACTCCATGCATGATGACATTGAATATCATCTGAGATCTTCTTTCTCAATGTTGAACGTTCGTTTTTCTGATGACGAACTTAAGAACTATGTGTTGTATGAGCTTGAACAACTTTTTAATGCTTCCGGGACATCGTTGGAAGATCATAAACTTCCAATGCCGAATGGTCGATTGATGGATGAAGTCAGGAACAAAACTTTTAAGGGAAGAGCTTAACTATGATCTTGCTGAGCTTAGAAATAACCATTCATTAGCTATGCCACTTCTTAATCCATGTCAAAGAAACATCTATGATTCTGTTATTACATCTATACTACAAAAGAAACAAGCGCTCATATTTGTTCATGGTCATGGTGGAACAGGAAAGACTTTTTTTATGGCATACAATTATTAATCGAGTTAGATCTGAAGGTTCAGTTGTTCTTGCTGTTGCCTCATCTGGAATAGCTTCTCTTCTATTACCTGGAGGGCGAACAGCCCATTCTAGATTTAAAATTCCATTAGAAGTTAATGAGAGTTCAACATGCGAGATTAAACACAACACTCACCTTTCACGACTACTGGAGATGACATCACTTATTGTTTGGGATGAGGCTCCAATGAATAATAGATTCTGTTTTGAAGCTTTGGACAGGTCTCTACGAGATGTTCTTAGACTTAACAATCCATTTGGTGGCAAGTCTGTCTTATTAGGTGGGGATTTCCGACAAATTCTTCCTGTTATACCTGGAGGAACAAAAGAAGAAAATAATTAATGCTTCTTTTACTAGCTCATTGCTATGGTCTGCATTCACATTCCTCACTTTGAATCAAAATATGCGACTATCAGCTGAAGGTTTAAGCCCAGACCAAAAGGATGAACTTAGACAGTTTGCAGAGTGGATCCTTTTAATTGGTGATGGACAAATATGTGATTTGGCTGTTTCGGATGATCATGATGCGGCATTTATCAAAATCCCATGTGAGCTTCAGGTTGAAGTAATTGATTCTCCAATTGCAGCTATTGTCTCTGCCATATATCCTGACATTGAAAGAGCTCATCTTGACCCATTCTACTTTAAAGACAGAGCAATTGTTACACCGAAGAACCTAACTGTTTCTGAGATTAATAATTTTATCCTTGATATTATACCTGGTCATAAATATAACTTTCTTAGTTGTGATTCTATCCAAACAACTTCTGGTGATATTAACAACATCGATTTATTGTATCCAATTGAATTTATCAACCAGCTTGACTTTAATGGTGTGCCCCAACACAGTATTTCATTGAAAATTGGCACACCGATTATGTTACTTCGGAACCTTAATCCCTCTGCTGGTTTATGCAATGGAACAAGGCTTATTGTTACACAGCTTGCCGAGCGAATTATTGAAGCCCAAATTATTACCGGTTCTAACATTGGAGATCGAGTTTTTATTCCACGAATTGTCTTTCCAGTTAATGATAAAAAATGCCCTTCACAATCAAACGGAGACAATTTCCTATTAGGCCTTGCTATGCTATGACTATTAATAAAAGCCAAGGACAATCACTTAAGATTGTTGGTGTCTTCTTGAAAGAACAAGTTTTCAGTCATGGTCAATTATATGTTGCTTTATCAAGAGCTACATCAAATAATGGACTTAAAATCATTTCCCTCGATCATGAAGGAAAACCATCATGTTATGCCAAAAAACATTGTTTACAAGGATATCATTCAATTATTACCAAAAGGTAATCTTTGTATTCATTGTTGTATCTTTTGTGTGTTTAAATTCCTTATTCATAACCTTGAACATCTATGAGTCTTCTTTCAACATATATATATATAAAAAAAAATTAGTTCCATTTTAACTATAATATATTTAAGTTTTTGCTTTTTTTGTTTTTTGTTGCATGCGGACAATAATTTCTCATACTCCTCTATTTTTCATAAAGTCTTTTCATGTCTTTTCAGGTTAGCCTGTCACTTCGTCTGCTATTTATTTTTCTACTTTGGATCAACGACTTCACTCCTTGCCCTTACAATTTCATGTAAGTTTGTTTTTTCTTCACAGCCCTTACTCCATGCTTAAGGTGATTTTAATATTGAGTAATGAGTGGACATGCTAATTCTTGATTTTTGTTGTTCCTAACCATTAATTTGTTTCATATACTACTTTCACCTTTGCCATACATGTATGAAAATAATCAATTGTCATACACATGTATTCATGATCTGAATTACATTTCCTACAATTAAATAGAATTTATGCTTTTATGATGACACTTTTCTGCCATATTAGCTTTATATTTTCAGATTTGGGTTCCATTTAGATCTACTACTATGTTTATATTTTAATCTCATGTTTAATTATTCGCTTATTTGTTCAATTTTTCCTTGCTTTTTTTAAATGCAGAGTAATGGCTATTCATTTACACAACATTAAAAAATATGTTTTCTACCCTTTAATCCGAGCTCGAGTATGTCGTGTTTGGATTCCAAAACAAAATGGACAAGCAACAAACTTCAATTGCCTATTTGTTGATCGTGAGGTATGCAACATATCTACTAATATAATCTTTATTATTGTTTTCTTCAAATTCTTGCCTCTGCTTGCATGCTTTTTTTTTGGTCCATTTTTTAATTTCCCACACAATTATGCAATGTCACCAATTATTTGCCTTTTTTAATGAACAAGGGTGGTGCAATACAAGGATCAGCCAAATCTAGAGATGCTGCACATTTTTCTTCAATCATTATTGAAGGTGGATATTATGAAGTCAAAAATTTCTACACCTTTGAAAATCGCTACATGAATGTTGTTGTTGGCCATGAAGCTGTTGTTGATCTTAAGTCTGACACCAAAGTAACTCACCTCAATTCTCCCCCACTTTCAATTCCACGATATTACTTTAATTTCACAGATTTTGCACATGTCCTTAACAAAGAAAAAGGATCAAGACTTCTCACAGGTGTTCTTCATTCTTACCCTTATGTACCAAACTGTATCATGCATAGTTTTTTCATTCCACTAACATGACTATTCAATTATTTATATAGATGCTCTCGGTAGGCTAAAAGCAATACAACCAATTGAAAAGATTTTGGTTCGGGGGCAAACACTTGAAGACAAAAGGGAGTTCATCCTTGAAAATATACGGTTAATGATAAATTCAAATTATTTATTATATTGAATTCCTCCTAGCATTAGTCTAATATACTTTTATTTTGTTTAGAGGCGAGGAGCTTCGTATCACTTTATGGGGTGACATTGCTCGAAGCTTTGACGACGCATCTTTAGCAGAACAAGATTCTCCTCTTATCGTTGCTTTTGCTGGTTTTCGTGTCTCTGAATTTAGAGGTTTCCTTCGTTCTATCATCAGGCCTACCATCATTCAATGTTATTAGATTTTCGGTTCAAATTTCATAACCTCTTCACATTAAATATACACCAATAAATATGTGGTTGTTACATTTTTTATAGGATCTGCAAATCTAATTGGCACCGCAGCTTCAGTTTGGTATTTTAACCCGGACATACCAGAATTATTAGCATACAAGCATTAGTAAATTTCTATATTCTTTGAACCTTTTGCATTTGTTAAAATCAAATTTATGTATTAATGTTTAAATTAATTCTCAACACCTTTTTCTTTATCTTTTTGTAGCTATGCTCAAATGGCTGTTGACTTACACCAGCTGCCTCCATCATCAGGAGCTGTCCTCTCATTGGAAACTCAGATAAATGAAAATAGAAGAACAATAAGGGAGATCCTCTGTATGGACCCATACGAACACAAGGTATCTATTATGTTATTCTTTAAATATTACTTATTGCAATTCATGTCGTGATGCCCAAGCCCAACAATTGTCTAATAAAGATAGATCGTCAAATATAGTGTCTAGAATCAAGAATCATGGCATAGAAGTTCAAGGCCTATAATTTTATATCTCATGGCTGGTTCCAGACCCCTATAATATTATGATTACACTGCTGTTGGCAATCACCAACACTGCATAGCCTGCATTTTTATGAAAAAAAAATGTATGACTTTGTGCTTTAATTGACACCTGCAGAATGAAAGATTTACATGTAAAGCTTTCATAGTTGATTATGATCTCTTCAAGGGATGGTGGTGTCAAAGCTGTCCAGATTGCAACAAGCCACTCTCTGGACTCCCTAATAATTTGCGATGCATGGAGCATGACTATCCATCCTCTGCACCAGTCCCATGGTTCAACTAATAAGCATACCAAAACAACGTTGAATTTTCAGCTAAAACATATATTAACCCATGCTTTTATTTCATTCTTAACTGGAGCTCTTTTTCATATCTTTTAGGTTCAGACTTAACTGCATCGTTAGCGATGGTCAAGATGTCACGAATTTTCTTCTCTCTGGCAAGACAGCTGAGTATTTTTTCAATGCTTCAGCTCATCATTTGGTGTTCGACAAACAATTCACTGACCCATTTACTGTTCCACCTCAAATGATTGAGAAATTAAACAAGACAAAAATATTTCAGCTTCGATTTGGAGCATACAAATCTGTTCTCGGCAGATGTGAGATATATGTTTGCAACATCTTTGATGAAATACCAACTAAAGCATCTGTTAGCCCACCTAGCCCCATTAAAAACATTGACACGCCAGCCTCAATAACCTCTGCTGCTGGAAGTTCAAGGACTTTCACCCCTTCAACACCAAACGTTGCAGATCCCTTGGATGTAGATCAATCTCAGATTCAGACTCCAGCTTCACAGCAGGACACCTCTCCACAAAAAGACACGTTCCATGACAGCTGCCATCGCCAGTCAAAAAGAGCACTAACCTTCAATGATGTTGAGCCACACGACAGGTTTGCTTTGCCTCCCCACACATAACAAATAATTCCAGTGCAAACATGACACACCAGCGGAGGCCACTATCTCATTTCTTTGATATGCATTCCTTTAGTAATTATTCCTTGCCTGATCAACAACTTTATAAATACTCTTCCCTTTCATTCTTAATATCTTATTTGGCATGCAAATATCATCCCGTGGAATCTTTTTTCAGCTATATCATTATTTTTATTCTTATTTTTTGATTTCAAGATATTAACGTCCAAGACACCACTATCTAATATTTGCTCAACATTCATCCTATGAAAGTTATTACTTAATTGTTCTACTAATAAATAAATTGTTTTGTCTTTCATTCACATTGTTTACATTTTCCATTCCTTAAGTACTTCCTTTCAACATATGATTCAGCACCCAGCTTCCCCACCCAAAACCCTTCAACGAAGACTCATCAAAGGAGCATCTCTACAAAGATTATGACAATCCTGCACCTCAACTTTCAAAGAAGCAGCGCCTCTCCGTTTCATCACCTGAAAAAGTAAGCATCAACTTCTAATTAGTTTCCCTTCTTTATGAACTCACATACTCAACAATAATGACATCTTCATTTCTCATTACTGATTTATCTTGAAAAAAAATTTAATATTTGTTGCTGTATAAAATTTATGACTTTCAGTTACACTGATTTTTTCCAATAGGAAACCAATTAACATTTGGTTAGTCAATGCTTGCTTTTCCAACATCACAACCTGATTGGGCGTCTTCATCATCTGCGTTGTTGATACAGCTTGCTGCTCATTCACGTCCAATTCTCTACCTATATGTATAAAGCATAAAATATTTACCTCTCGCTGCTTTTGTTATGCTTGAACTAACTTTGTTAACTATCTGAACTTAACTTTTGCAACTAACTCTGTGAATATACTATCTATTCCCATATAATATGTGCAAAATTTTTTTTTACAGATTTTGACACCCGCGGCATCGCGCGGGTATCAAGACTAGTAGAACTCTAAAACGCGTGGGGAAAGTACTGTAGCTTTCCCCACGCCTCCTGTGCATAAATGAATGAAAGATTATTTTTTTTTTTTTTTTTTTTTTTTTGCGTCACCTCACTTTACTCATTATATTATTATTATATAGCGTCACCTCACTTTACTCATTATATTATTATTATATTATATTAATATATTATTATTATATTATTCGACTTTTTTTTTTACGCCTCACCTCACTTTACTCATTATATTATTATTATATTATATTAATATATTATTATTATATTATATTATATTATTCCTAAGCATAAGTGAATGAATTTTTTTTTTTTTTTACACCTCACTTTACTCATTATTAATATATTATTATTATATTATTTAACTATCTTATTTTTTTATTTTTTTATTTTTTTTAATGAAGTTTTTTTATTTAGTTTGTTGTTATTAAATTTTTTCTATTTAATTATCAGACTTTCATAACATGTATCCTGGCTTGACGGGTTAACTTGGTTTGATGGGTTGACCCAATTAACTTTAGGTAAACCCGTTAATTTTTTCATTTATTTAGTTATCAAACTTTCATGATGTGAATTCCAGATTTGACGTGTTAATCCAGTTAATTCATTTTTTTTCTTTTTCTTCATTAGTTTTTTTTTCTATTAGTTTTTTTTTTCTTTTTTTTCAATCTATTTAATTATCACACTTTTATGACACGACCTTATAGCCAGACCCACATCCAAGACTATTAGATCTGGTATTACAGCCACCTCCACTTAAACTTGGATCATGCAAGTTTGATGTTATTATTAATATTATAAATATTATTTTTAGGTCAGGTGTTGCAGCCAAACTCAAGACACTGTAACACTGGACCGAGGAATAAAATAACGGGTTTACCCAGAATTAATTGGGTTAACCCATCAAATCAAGTTAACCTGTCAAGCTCAGGACACGTATCATGAAAGTATGAAAGTCTGATAATTAAATAGAAAGAAAATTAACTTTAACAAACTAAACTAAATGAAAAAAATAACTCGTCAAATCAGGTCAACCCATCAAACTCGAGATCTGTATCATGAAAATCTGATAACCAAATAAAAAAATTTAACATTAACAAACTAAATCAAACAAAAAAAATCATTAAAAAAAATTAAATTCTATTTAGTTATCAAACTTTCATGACGCAAATCCAAGGTTTTACGGGATAACCTGGTTTAAAGGGTTAACCCAATTAATTTAATTTTTTTTTCTTTCTTCATTAGTTTTTTCCTTTCTGTTGATTTTTTTTCTTTGTTTTTTTTTAATTAATTTATTTAATTATCACACTTTTATAACACGACCTTATAGCCAGACCCACATCCAAAATTCTTGAGTCCGGTGTTGCAATTAGACTCACTTAAACTTGGGTCATGTAAGTTTAATTTTATTATTAATATTCTAAATATTACTTTTAGGTCAGGCGTTGCAGCCAAACCCAAGATTCTTGGGTATGGCCTTGCAAAAAAATCCAAGATTTTTAAATTTTTATTGTTTTTTTTTTATATTTTTATACAAAAAAAATGACCCGCGGCATAGCGCGGGTACCAAGGCTAGTAATCTTATCAAGGACGTGATGAGGTAATTGCTGATGCTAAAATAAGTTTTGATTTTTCTCTCGAGGTTTTGAAAAAAAAAAAAAAATTACTTCAATTATTGAATAAATGGCCTGTTCATATACATATCTTGTTCATGGCCCCCGTTATTGAATTTAATTTTTAAATTGACTCGATATTCTTTTATATAAGCTCCGAGTTGCTGAATCCCCATGGATAATTACCAAAATTATCTTGTAAAAAAATATTTTATTCATAAAACTCATCAAATTGTTTTTATAACTGAAAATCCAAAATAAAATTTTCATACCAGGAAACTTACACATCCAGTCTCACCTGGCTCTGTAACCAATTTGGAATATTTTGGGTGTAAAATTTTATTTTAGAATTACACAGATAGACAAATATCTTGATGGGCTTTTTCTATAAAATTTCTTACAAGGCTATATACTGTGTTAATAAAATTTAATTTATATATACATTTATATTTTATTACACAACATGTATTTGTAATAAAATGCTGTGGTAAAAAAATAAAATTTAATTCATATGGTAATTTTCATCTTCACAGGGTTGCAGCTGTGGTAAGAAAAAATGCTTGCTTAAAATAGTGGCGTAAACAACCGTCATTAAAGAGTGTGTTTGGCATTGCGGTAGCTGTTGTGGTTGTGGTTTAAAAAAAGTTGTTTTATAAAAAGTACTTTTAGTTGAGTTTGATTTGAAAAAATAGGTGTTTGGTTAAAACTATGGTTGAAATTGAAGTTGAAGAAAAAGTAGTTTAATGTGTTTGGTTAAAAATAATTTTAAAATTGAGGTTATAAAATAATTTTAAAAATATATATTAGTACTTATGATTTTTAATTTAAATATTGTAGATTTAACTATTGCTATTTTATCATGAAATAAATCATACTTTATATAAAATATTTTTTATTATTTCATAAAACCATTTATAATTTCATTACATACGAAATACATCAAACAAAAACTATATTTTTTATAATATTTTTAGCATGTAATAAAATTAGATAAAATATTATCAGGTATAAATTTCACTCTAAACTAATTTATTTTTTTTAAATGTTAAAAAAATAACACACTAAAAAAATAACACACACTTATTAAAAAAAAAAACAAGAAGAAGACGCAGGCAAGTGAACAGTGCAAGAGAATTGCACTGTTCACTGGTTTTGAGTGAACAGTGCAGTTCTCCTGCACTGTTCACATGAACAGTATACACTATATACTGTTCATGTTAATTGCACTGTTCATTGAACAGTGCAATTAACATGTACAGTAAAAAAAAGCATAAAGTTATTGTTTTCCGTTTCATGCGTTAAAAACGCAAAATTCAAGTGGGCCCAATGAACAGTAAAATGCTTTTTTCTTTAACCAAACGGCTGGGCGCTGCGTTTTCCATGAAACGCAGCCGCAGCCGCAGAGCCAAACGGGCTCAAAGTGTGTGTGCGTGTGTGCGTGTGTGCGTGTGCGTGCGTGTGTGTGTGTTTTAAAACAGGTCAGTCGTGGACTACAGGGACTGGTTGCGCCTCGCCCTGGCACAAACAAATGGAGGCATGTCCGGTTTTTTTTTTTCAAATGGAGGCTGACGTATCATACACTTAATTTAAAAAAAAAATCATATGAAGCGTCAGCACTAAATTATTTTAAAAAATATATAGCATAACTTAAATAAGATAAATGTCATATTATTTTGTACTCTAAATTATATTATATTTTAAAAAGCATGGAAAAATACTATACAACAACGAGAAATATAAACTCATTATACTGTGAACTACACTATAAATATAGAGTATTTGCATTGTAAATAACATTGTAGCACTATGGAGCATTGTTTTTTTTGTTTTTTAATTAAAAAGTGCTGTTAGGTTTGGCTTGGTCGTTAGACCCAATATTATTGGGTTTGGTTCACAGCCAAACCCAAGAAAAAACAATGTGCAATTATTGTGTGCATATGTTTGTATTGTAGACTGCACTTTAGGCATACAGTGTTTACACTGTAAACGACATTGTTGCACCAAGGAGCGTTATCTTTGTTGTTTTTTAATCAAAAAGTGTTGTTGGATTTTACCAGACCGCCAAACCTAAGGCTATTGGGTCTCTCTCCTCATTCAAACCCAATCGTCTTGGATCTAGCGCTTTATACTTTTCATAATTGTTTTATATTTTTAAAAAAATTATTAAATTATTATGGAGTACAAGTCAATATACTAGTTCCAGTCATTTCATGTTATTGAAAAGTTAAGAGGAAAGTTTTGGGATAAAAAACTTATTTTAAAATTTGTTTTGACCTAAAAATTCTAGAAAGAAATCTAATAAATTCAACCTAAAAATTCCCACCCTTGATTAAAAAAAAAAAATAAACTACATAACAAAACTTTTTCAAGCTTCAATTTTTTTTCCTTGATAATATAAAGAATCTAAGTTATCTTAATGAAACTTTTCTTCTTAATAAAAACTCATTGATATTAATATTAGCCAACCCACCTTTCACCCTTCTTCTTTTTCCCTGCAATCTCTGAACTTTCAAAAACTGAAAGGTGAAAAAATAAATTCTAGGACCTGAATTTTAAGTCCATAATCTTTAGGGACCAACTAAATTGCACAAGTCAAACTTTAGGGACCAGAATGTAATTTGATGTGCTTTTTAAACACTGGGCTCTGTTTTATTTTTATTTTTGTTTACTTTGTCATTGTTATTCTAATTATTTCAAGTATAATAAAATTTATATCTAGTAAAATCAGTTTTTAAAACAATGCTAAAATTTTATACATGCGAAAGCATGTAAATAAAGAAAACAATACTTTAACGTGTAAAACTATATTAATATAACAGGAAAGAATTTGATTAAAAAATTAAATTAAATTATAAAATAAAAAATAATAATGCGGGATAAATAATAATATTTAGAATCTATTTGATATTGTAATATTAAGTGGTTTTTAAACTTAAAAATATTTTAAAATAATATTTTTTTATTGTTAAAATGTATTTTTAACATTGATATATTAAAATGATTTGAAAATATTAAAAATATCAATTTAAAGTAAAAATGAAATAAATTTAATTAATTAAAAAAAAAAAACATAAATTTTACCATGGTATGCGAGAGCATAGTTTTGAAACCCGGTACAACCCAGAATGACTTGGCAAGACCTGAATACGAATTCATTGACTTTTATTTTTTTACTAAAAAAAATATTATTTTTATTTTTTAACATAAAAGATTTTAACTAGGTCAACTTAATAACTCGATTAAAACTTGAAATTTAAATTTTGAACTGAACCGGTTACCAGACCGGTTCTTAAAACTATGTGTGAGAGCGTGGACAAATAGAAGATTCTGTTTTCATTTCGCTACTTGAATAGGAAAAGAACGCTGATCCCCGAGGCCTCTGCCACAGTAGCCTGTGAGATGGCATTAATTAGCACATTGTCCGAGTACAGGCCCAGGTTAGAGTGTTCAGTCCTCGTATACAGAATCAATCCACGGAGGAAATGGATCATGGGAACAGGTAAACAGAATGCGGTGCTCTCAAAAAATAAAATAAAATAAATCACGAAGATATCTTCGGATTAAAATGTAAATTTTGCTAACCTGCATCACCTCAGGCGAACTTTTTCTTAGAACGGAGGAGAAGTAAGTTTAAAAAGAAAAAACTAATATTCGACCATTATAATTTTTACTGATATGCGCATCACAGATTTATCCTCGTGAGATAACATGTCCTTCTCGAGGACATCGCCGTGTGGTTACTGAAGCATTGTCGTTTTGGAGCCCCCGCAGCTCTCCCACATGTTAACTGTTAGGTTATAGGGTGATAGGTCCAACACACCCCTTCAAGTCTTGGTACAACAACACTTGTTAAAAAAAGATATCTTGAATAGTTTGAATATAATTGTGATTTTAGATTAATTTTTTTTTTACATAAATGCTATTTGAAATAGTTGTTGTATAGTGAATATTTCAAAAAAAAATTATAAATTAATTAACCTAAATAATAGTTAATAATTTTTTTTATAAAAATTCAATAATTAAAAGATAAGATTTAAGATTCAATAACTAAAAAATAAATTTTATAAAAATTTTAAAAATAACTAAAAGATATCTTGAATAGTTTGAATACAATTGTGTTATTTTTTTTGAAACTTTCATTGAACAATATTAGAATTTTAAAAATTAATTAATCTAAGTAAAAATTAATAAATTTTTTTTATAAAAATTTAATAACCAAAAGACAAGATTAAAAATACAAAGACCAATAAATAAATAGGAGATGAAAGTGATTTGATAAAGAGAGAGAAATGAGGAAATAAAAGCAAGGAAAAAAAAGGGTTGTTGGGGACATATCTGGATTTTATTTTTAACGCACCCCATACCGTTATAAAGATTTTAATGAAATAATTCTAAGTACACAATAGAAAAACATAAAACAACATCATAAATAACCCTAACTTAATTCAGAACAAAACTTTTAACAAATCACGGCAATGTTTAGTGGTTTTTTAAGGTTTGTTTAGAATTATCTTATTAAAATCTTTCTAACAGTACTGAATGTGTCGAAAACAAAGCTCCGATGTGTCCCAATTAATCCATTCTCGTTTCGTCATTGGATCTTGAATTTCATTTCTTAGCCATTGAATTTTCATAAAATTGTGAGTTGACTTTTTATGAATGTTAATTAAATTAAAAGAAATATAATTTTTAAAACAACCATTATTTCCAATTTCTTTTATGTTCAAACTATATTATTTTCAATACTCATGAAACTGCATTAAAATTCTAAAATACCCTTCGTCCGATATATTCAAAAGTAGGGGTGAGCAAAAAAGTTGACAAACTGAGAAAACTAGAAAAAAATAACTGAAAAAACAGAACCAAGAAAAAAAATAGATTAAACATATTATAATATTTTTTAAAAAATTTGTTTTGGTTTGGTTTCAATTTAATAAGTTTTAAATAAAAAAACTGAACAAAACCAGTTTAGTCAAGAAAAAAACCAAACTGAACTTAACTAAAAAAACTTGAACCGGATCAAAAAGAATCCATTAGAAAGTAAAAAAAAAAAAACATATAATTTGTCATTTTTAATATAAAATAACCAAACTAAACCGAAACCGGTTGGTTGGAACTGATTTTTTTTTAAAAAAACTTATAAAATCTTAACTTGATTACTTTTATAGGTAAAATCTGAATCAATCCAAAAATAAGCAATGCTTTCTTTTCTTTTCTCTTTGTATTGTTGTCCCAATAGTTGACTGGAATTCGCCCGCTCTCCTTGTTCTTTGCTCTTGAACCACGCAGCATTTTAATAACGTCAAGCCCAACTTTAGAATAATGGCCCTAAAATGATCCATGCAAAAGCCTAATCAGTAGAGATGATAAATTAATCCATACCTAATCGATATTATCTCGACAGGAATAATATAATATTTTTTAGATATTTGTTTTATTTAAAAAATAATAAATATAATATGAATATTATCAAACCTAACCTGAAACTCATCCAGTCCAGCCCCAAATATATATATTTATTGAATATTTAGATTTTTTAATATATATATATATATATATATATATAAATACACGGATTATTCCAGTATTTTTCATTAAAAAAAGAAAAGAAAAGGACGAACAGAATTTTCGAGCGTGAAAGTTTGTAGATGCTGATGAAGGTGGTGGTACAGAGCGAGGAGGGTTCTGATGTACTTGAACATAAAGCCTAATTGATCCAAGCAAATAACGTAAAGCCCATTTCTTGAATTACTGCTACTGGCTGCCCTCAGTTATCCACACAAATTCAGAGCTGAGAACAGTAAAAATGTCCCATCTAAAACTAAATGGGCTTTTTTTGACAAGAAAAGCCCATGATTGAATAACCACTGAACATCTTAAAACTTCAAAGCCCATTTACTAAGGTCAATTCAGTACTTTCCTAAGGCAATTAGGGTAAACCCTCGAACCACTTATTTAAAGAATCCGCAGAAGAGCCGTTCTCTCATATCCTCATCTCACTCTATAAAACAAGGTTTCCCAGTCTTCGTATAGCGTCGATGAATTTTCTACAGCAACTGCTCATTAGGTTTTGTGTTCTTCCCCTTCTTTTAGCTTAGGACTATCAAAGTCAAGATCTCTATTTGAAAATTAATCTTTGGTATTTTCTTTGTTTTTTTTTCAAATCCACTAGAGGTTGTTTTTTACTCCTTTTATGATTATGAATAAGAGTAGGCTTCACTATCTGGTCAGCGTGGATTATCAATTCCCGTATGACTCGTTCCCTTGAAGCAAAAGTGTTTGTGTTGCTTCTTTAAATTTATCTCCCTCAGCCCTTCATTTTGTTGCTTTGGGAGTACACCTGGGGCAACTACATTCCATTATTCAATTTCTTCTTTTGTTCTTCAAAAAATCGGAGGTCATAGCATTAAAGGAACAGTGATGAGTCAATACAGACCTGTAATGACTTGCGGCAATGATCGCAACTCTTTATGAACATCTAAGGGACTGAGTTCTTCTTAATGCTTTTATTGTACCTTTTTTTTGCAAATTATGTTTTTGGTTTAGGTTTTACTAATATCTGAGGCTTCACATCAGTACTTCATAAAAGCTAAATCTAAGTTGATTAGCTTATGCTTATGTTAGTGAAGCCTAAATAAATTGTTCCCCTCGCTATCCAGAGCGGCGTTCTGTGTTGCATTTGGACGTCGGGGAACTACATTCTAATATTCCAATGTTATCTTACTTTTGAATTTATTTGCAGTCAATTGATGTCGCTATCCTCTATTAAATCATAATAACATGTTGGTTGGAACCATTTTTCGGTTTAAGGAAAATTGAAGATTGATCGAAGGATTGTTTTCATCTTTATGGATGTCCTCAAAAAATCGCAAAATGATAATCAATTTGTTTTTCTTGAAATCAAACATGATAATGTGTGTTTGTTTTCTGCAAGGTTAAAACCATTCCTGTGATCATCAATTATCAGTGAGATATCTATCGACTGTGATGCGTTACTTGCGAATTACTTCTACTTTAGGACGAGTATGGAATCTGGTCTCTGATTCTGAATACGGCCTCAGTAGATTGAAGATGCCATTTTTCTGACCTCTTGCTGCCCAATAAGGGGAGGAGGCATGGTGTGTGGACGAGCTAGCTGCATTTTGTTCGTGTTGCTCATTCTTTTCCCAAGTGTTATTGTGATTTTCGCTTCCTTTGGGAGAACTGGTGAAGAAGCGTCATCTACTCTCTACAAAGAGTTTCCAAAAGTGTCAGTAACTATGGAAAGCCGAATCAACCAACATTATTTATACCCTGGATTTTCAGTTCTGAAACCTTGGAACTCCCTCATGCCTTTTTAAGATTCTTTGCTCGTTAGAGAAGACAAGGTGGTCACGAAACTACATGATGCATTGAGGACCATCCATGTTGCTGGTAGTTATCCCAAAAGATGGATCCAGAAAAGATTAAGCTCTGATCATCGACGGTGCCCACAAATTACATATCGCTACAGTTTTGATTGCCTCAACACAATCACATACATGGGAGGATAATATTAAGCAAGCAGTAACTGCAGTTCCTTCGACGCTTCTCTGCAGGAGGCAGAGCGACTTATTGGCGCGCGATAAACACCCTAATCTGCAGAATGACAAGATAATAAACCGTAGAGGTTTGGATTTGTAAATTAAGGTATTTACAATTCAGATCCAAAAGCAGATTAACTTAAACAAAATTTAACTCAAGTGAGAACATTCTGTTAGAACCCAGGTACTGAACTATTTGCCAGCGTTCCCGAGTGGGGCACACGCTGTCCCATTGCGTTTTAAGAAATTAACTGTTTGCACACGTGCCACCAGTTTTGTTTAATTAATATTTAATATATATAAATATCTATAAAATCAACGTAAATAATAAAAAAAATCCTTTGAGAATTCTGTTGATTTTAATTTTTATTTAAGAAAATTAAAAAGACCCAAACGCATAAGCATTGGGATTTTTATTCTATATTTTAATAAATAATTTGACCTATTATGTAAAATAAAATTATCAATCTAATCTATTAATAATGGCCAAGATAGAAATAGAAGCGAAAGGAAAAGTAGTGCGTTGATTTAACTAGATAGAATGGACTACCGGGTGTAGCTAGATCAGTTTCCGCCTTTAATAATTGAATTACATTGGCGGCCATGGCTGCCAGCAGAGAAGAAGATTATGCGGTGGCTGGTCCGAACCTTCTATGTTGAATCTTGAACGAATAATTGAGCTGGGGATTAGTCATCAGGGTTGCTTTTGGATGAGACTAAAGAAAAGAAAGGAGAAGTGACGGGAACTCTTCTAGACGGCAAAGTTTTGTGATATTTTTACTAGGTCTCATAGCTTGACGTTCAGCCTGGACCCAGTTGTGGCGGGTTAAGTGAAATGAAATCTGGCAGAGTTAACTGGATTCTTTTAATTTTGATGTCCTGTTTAGATTGATAGCCAATCTGGTCTTAGCTTTTGTTTCAAGCCAGCGGATTCTTGAATCAACCTGAGCAAATAAGAGACTCCTTTTGGACGGTCAAGTCTGTATCATATTAGGAAATATTTATATATTTTTGTGAATAATAACACAATCCATTTTGAACTTTTTTTTGTTTTGCTGTGGTTATTTGGGTTAGTTTTAAAATACTCTAAAATTAATGATTACATAAATTTTTAATAATTTTAATAATTTTAAAATTTTGTGGTACTTGAATTCTGAGATCATTTAATTAATAATTATATAAATTTTTAATAATTCTAAAATGTATAGCATTTAGACTAATAATTTTTAAATAATAAATTTAAAATTTAATTAGTTGAGGATACCTCTTCATATAATTGCAAGAGCTCTCATGAAATAAATTATTTGCTGCATTCATGTTGGGTCGACGATAACTGTACTTGTTGAGATATAATCGTTCTCATATCTTTTCCGTTTATCCAAATTAAAGCGTTGAAAAAGATTGAGACAAATAGGAATGAATTCAGGACAGAGAGAAGCTGGCAGACTACCACCAGTCAAACACCGATCCAGTGGAGGTGGCGGCTTCATTTGTGGTGGGTGGACTAAACTACCAACAGTTCACTGGATCCTCCCGGAGGGAACCGGGAAGCCTTATCTTGGTCTGTCTGGCTTAATAGTGACGAGGGTGGAATGCTCCTAACGAATTGGCCCATCGCTTCAGAATTGAGATAGAGCTGGGATTCGACGTCAACATTCCATCAAGAGCCCACTGACCGAGCACTCCTCCCATGGGGGGCCTATTAGTACGTATATGTGAGCTTTTTAATTGTTTTTTTTCTGAAATAATATCAAATTGATCAAGTAACATTTGATTATTATTTTAAAATAAAAAATAGAAATAATAGAAACATAAATATAAAAATAAATGTTTTTTTTTTTTTACAATTTTAAAGTAAATTTTTATATTTTTAAAAGAAGAGGTACAAAGAAATATTTTCGGATATAATATTTTTTTATTTTTTATTTTTGAAATATCCTTGTAAAAAAATAATATTTTAAAATTCTCCAATTAAAACATGTAAGAATAAAAATGATTATTATCGTAGTTTTAAAAACTAGCTTACAGATCAATTCGAGACAAAGACTAAGTCGTTAGTCGAGGCCTTAGTCACAAATCAGGCTGATCCGAATCAGCGTAGGAATAAAAATAATTATTATCATAATTTAAAAACCCAATTAAAGGGTTGGCTTAAGACCAGACCATGAGCGATCATATTCAATGTAAGAACAAAAATGGTTATTATTATAGTTTTAAAACTTAATTTGAGAGTCAGCCAGAGCAAAACTCGAGGTCATGCATTGGGACGGTCAACTAGGGTTCACCCAAGCCAATATAAAAATAAAAATAATTATTATATAGTTTTAAAACCCGATTTGAGAGTCGATCGGGGCAAGACCTAGGACATGGGTCACGAGGATCAACATGAGTTAACCCAAGTCAACATATTGATAAAAATAATTATTATCATGGTTCTAAAATTCAATTTGCAAGTTGATCCAAGACAAGATTGAAGTCACGGATCAGGAGGGTTAACCCATAAATTCTTTTTAAAATAATCAAAGCAACCTTGTTTTGATTGTTTTTTTTTTCCAAAAAAACTCAGCAAACTTTTGACCAATGTTTTATTCCATGCTAACCTAGGTTTTTCAGAGAGTCAAGTTGAGTTAATCATTTCTTTATTTTTCTTAAATCTGGACTAGTCCATGCCTTGAGTCGACTTTGTTTCATGTCATCCCACCAAGCAGTCCTTGTTTTATAACTAAATTTATTATTAATTTCAATACTTAATATAAAGTAAAGTAAAAAAATACAAGTTTGACAACAATATATACCAGGGGTAAAATAATTTATTTTTATATTTATATTGTCTTATTCACTATAATCAAACAAGATAAAGAGACAATCACTTTGGCTTGTGCATCATCACCAAATGAATGATTTTAAAGTACTAAAATTAAAATTAAAATTATTATTTTAATTAAAAAATATTTTTAACTCAAGAAATGATAGAAATGTTTTTACACAGGTCATAAAACATGGATATCTCTTTAAAAAAGTGATCACTCTTTCTCCTTGTTTGAAATATCCGCAGGACGTCACCGAGATTTTTTATATAGTTTATTTTGAATACACCCCACGGGAATCCTTCTGATAGTACCAGAGGTTTTCATTTATTTCTAGGTGGATGTCGAGCTTGGGAGACAGGAGCCCGAGAAAACCTAAATACTGAGCGGGAAGGCATCAAGCCATGTTAAAAAGATTAGAATCATTCAGCTAGACTAGCGGGGTGATTGTCCAACGAGAACACGTTTTTTCACGCCAGGGCTGTATTGTGTTTTTCTTAACAATCGAATCCTTTATTTGCTGCGAATTTAACAAGTGAAAGGGATGATACTGCAAAATATTGATGTATAGGGTGGAGATGTGACGTTGGTGAGTTTATAAAGGATGAAAATGAAAAGTGTAACGTTTTTAATTCAATGTTTATCTGGAACGCTGATGATGTAATGATACCAAAGGAGACACTCGTAACGGTCGCCAAACAGAAACACGTTGTCGACAACGGTAACTTCGAGGAAGTTGCGCTCGAGCGGGTCGGCACGGGACCCATATAAAATCTTCGGAGCTAAGAAAAAAGAGATCCGAGTAGTTCACTGGCAATGAAAAGGAAAGACAAGAGAGTCAAAAACACTCTCTAAACACTGCCACGATTCCCAATCCCAGTCACATCCTTAACGTGTTTGACCTCTTCTTGCCTCCACACACTCCCCCTCCTGCCAGTATTTTCCCGACTTCGGTGCCCTTATTCAAAAGATGCTCTTCCTCCTATTTTAAGATAAAAATAATTCAGTTTTTTATACACCATGAAATTAATGATTGAATTCCAACCCGCGGATTCATATGTATTTTGTTTGAATTGGTATAATTGATCACAAATGAAACTGAATTTAATTTTATAATTTCTCGATTCTTTTCACAACTCTAAATTAAATACTTGTTTAGAAAAGAAATAAATATTATTTTTAAAAGTGTTTTTTATTGTAATATATATATATAATTTAATTTTAGTATTAGTAAACATGTCAAAATAATGCAAAAATTAAAAATAATTTTTTTTATTTAAAACTATTTTTTTTTTAAAAAAATAAATTCAAACACCACCTACAATATATAGTATCTTCATTTATTTTACGGAATGAACAAGTTTTAAGTTGTGAGTGCAGAGAAAAACTTTTGGTTTTTTTTTTTCCCCATGGTTTTGAGAAAAATAATACAAGATGCGAAAATATTCAAGGCACTAATCATAATTCTTTTTATCAATAAATCAAACATCCACATGGATACTTTGGTGAATATTTCAGAAAATTAGAAGCCAATGAAATCATACAATCATTGGTAGGAAATTGATAAAAAGGCAAATAAAATACATATTTATTTAAAAAATCGTCACCGTAAATCCTGACACGAAAAAAAGCACACACTCCCACCAATGGATATTGCTAGGAGATCGTGCGAAGAACAAGTAAAATTCCTCCAAATCCAAGGACTCGTACCATTATTCGAGGAGAGTTCTTTGACCCCATCTCCTTGCAAAAGAGGAAAAATAAAAATAAAAATCTCCCAGGGATAAAACGGACATTATGACACCCCAAATCAGTAGTCAAAGGACCTACCACAATCACCGCCTAGCATTATTTCCACACGCGATAAGGGTTTTTTCTTCCCCTTTAAATAACCATTCCTGTGAAACGAAAACAGAAACAAAGACACGAAGTCGAACCAGAATTCACAGAAACAACAAAAGCTGCAACAAAAACCTAACGTTTTAAAAAACCAGATCAAACACCACACGAAAGGAAAAAGAAAAACGATGTCGTGCTCCGTTGCGGTATCGAATTCTCCTGTATTTTCCCCATCAGCAAATCTCTTCTGCAGCTTATCATCGGTATCTATACCTTCATCACCAGCAGAAACAATAGCACTAACACTGACCCATTTAAAATCAACAACACAATCTCCATCTTCTTCTTCCACCACTAGTTCTTGTTCGTCCCCTTCATCCTTGTCCCCTTGCTCTCCGTTTCGGTTTCGCCTTCAAAAACCACCATCTGGGCTCAGTTCTTCTTCCTTGGCTTCGGCTTCGGGGTCAGCCGCGACGGTTTTGAAGAGGAAAAGACCGATGAGGTTGGATATACCGGTTGTTATGGGGTTCGGAGGAGGGCCAGCGACGTCCAGGGCAGGGGAGGAAGCGGAGGTGGAGAGAGAAGGGTATGGCTATTCGGTTTATTGTAAGAGAGGGAGGAGAGAGGCTATGGAGGATCGGTTTTCTGCTGTCGTTGACCTTGAAGGAGATCCCAAGCAGGTAATTTCATAGTTTTCTGCTGCGTCGCCTTTTTTTTTTTTGTTTTCTTCTCTGCGTTTTAGTATGACTATTCATCAAATTGGCATGTGAAATTAAATTGTTTTGATGAATAAGTTGTCTGAATTTATTGATTTTGCGGAACTTCCTTTAAGAGATGATAAACCTTTGCAATCAAGATCATGTTACTAAAAAATTTTTTGGTAATCATTAAACTTGAATGGGAATTAGACAATAACGTGTTTCAGTTTAGGGGATTTTAAATATGTATCATAGAATTTGAAAACGATTCTGGTAAATGAAGACTTCTGATAATCTAGACACGTACTTTTGGTTACGGAGACTTTCATGGCTAAACCAAAGTTCCAAATTTGCTATATGCTGTGTTAATTAAGATTGTTGATTTAGAAATATACATTTTGTCTGCAGGCTTTCTTTGGTATTTTTGATGGACATGGAGGTGCTAAAGCAGCTGAATTTGCAGCTGGGAACTTAGATAAGAATATTTTAGATGAAGTAGGTAGCAGGGATGAGAAAGAAATTGAGGATGCAGTTAAGCATGGTTATTTAAATACTGATGCCCAGTTTTTAAAAGAAGATTGTAGAGGTGGCTCCTGCTGTGTGACAGCTTTAATTAGGAAAGGGAACCTTGTTGTATCCAATGCTGGTGATTGTCGTGCTGTTATGGGTAGAGGAGGTGTTGCTGAGGCCCTGACAACCGATCACCGGCCTTCTAGGGAAGACGAGAAGGACAGAATCGAGTCAATGGTAAGCAGTTCATCACCATATTAAGCACGTCGTTTCTTATAAATATGGAGTCTGAGGAGAGCTTTGTTTGAACTGGAACTTAATGATTTCTATGAAATTCATTTTGCAGGGTGGCTACGTTGATTTGATACATGGAACTTGGAGAATTCAAGGATCCTTGGCAGTGTCTAGGGGAATTGGAGATAGGGATCTTAAACAGTGGGTAATAGCTGAGCCTGACACAAAAATTGTTACAATTAAGCCCGAAGATGAGTTCTTGATCTTAGCTTCTGATGGCTTATGGGATAAGGTATGTTCTCACAAGCAATCTTTGCTCTTCTAAATAAAGTGGTGTTCATATGGAAGTCATTTAAGCAATTCCACCAGCTTAGATAACCTAAATAAGTTTTTTACATGGTTTCAGGTCGGTAATCAAGAAGCTGTAGACCTTGCTCGCAGTTTGTGCATAGGAGTCGAGAAGGCAGACCCGTTATCTGCCTGTAAAAAGCTTGCTGATCTCTCCGTTTCACGAGGCTCCTGTGATGATATTAGCGTGATGCTGATCCACCTGGGACGCTATGTTTGATTCATAAAACCCTTCTCGATAACGATCCACTGACACGTGTAGGCTGATGGATATTTATTTTGTGAAAGATCCTTGCAAGCTGGGAGCTGCAGGATGACTATAAATATGGTGGTAGTGATGACAACAATCGAATAATTATTGTATTTAGATTTTAGAGTAGTCTGATCTAGAAACAGTTATAGCTTTTGACAATCTTGGGGATTATTTCACCCATGGAAAGATTGATTGAACATATTAGGATTCGCAGCTGATATTCTTTTATTCATTCATTCATTTATATTTAATTCTTTAGCAAAAATTTCATTTCTTTGGTATCCAGCTTATATCAAATTGCTCAATAAAGATTTGCTAATATATTTTGAAAGTATCTTGGTTTACTTTGTGACTTGGCATTTAACTTTCCGGATGAGGATTTTCTCTGCTTCAATGGGGCACACCATATGCTGCCAGTTGCTTCTTCAGTAGCAATTCGCTATGGCTATACAGCGATATCGACAATAAACTAGGAATTAATTCTAAGATTAGGTCCATGTTCCGCGTGATTAGGAGGTAAATTCATCCAGCTAACAAACAGTTCAACGTCTGACTTTTCAACAAGGTCCTTTTCATATACAAATTATAGTATTTGAAATAAATTCCTTGCTACTTCGTCCATCCTGCCTTGCAAGTTATTGTTTACTTACTAAGAGCTTTAACTTAATTCTAGTATTATTGACCGAAAATACCATCATGTTAAAATAGAAAAACAGTGGAGGAAATGAACCTACACGCTTTGACCAGATATTTTTTTTATTAAGGACCAATAAGATTCTATTCCAAAAACTAATTTCTTCATTCCTGCCTCCAATGACCCTCTGAATTCTAGTTGGACATAGACATCATGGTCATCCGGGTTAGTATTATCTTCATCTCATTGGTTTAAGCAAGACAAGAATACGAATATAATCGCATTAGACACAAAAAGATGGTTCGTTGTCTGCAAGGACCCGTTCACTCAATTTGACCCACCAGGAGCTCATGTCCAATGAAGACCAAGCGCCTCGAGCTCTATCCACACCACAAGTTCATGATAAGAACATGGCCTTTCGTCCAAGGGGAAAGACGGGTTCTTGGCTTCTCGGAGCTGGTTCAAGTTACTTGTTTTGGTGTTCTTAATCGTATCAATCCACTAGCCAGACATAAAATGATCGCAACTATACTCACAAAAAGCATATGCGCATGTCACTGCATGTGTTGCTTGTTTAATTTGGTGGTTCCGAAGATTACTTTGAAATATCTCATGCAAGTGTCCCATCAAACATGGCATGGGCTCTAAGGAACTTCTGGGTCCTTAACTTGTTGTCCTTCTTAGAGCTCGTTTGGCATTGCTGCCAAACCGGCGTTTTGTAAAAATTTAATTTATTTTTTGTTAAAATTGAGTGACGATTATACTTTCTGGATCGTTTTGATGTACTGATGTCAAAAATAATTTTTAAAAAATGAAAAAATATTATTTACATGCTTTTCGGCACGAAAAACTATTTGAAAAGCAACCACTACCACACTACCAAACACGCTCTTAAACGGGGACATCAAGATATTTTGCAATGCTCCACCATTCAGCACACAGTCTACCTCCTCAGTCAAATAATTTAGGCGTGACAGCTAAAACGACAAGAGAAATTGAAAGGCTTTCTGACGTGGGATTCTCAGATACACAGATTAATATAATTCTCTATTGAAAAAATCAACGCTTGAAAGTTTGGATCGATCCACACTGCGCTGTACATCACTAAAAACTTGTGGAAATATTAGAGCCAGATTGTGATGCCTAGATCTAATTTTCTTCGGGCTAACTGATTAAACAGTACTATACGGTGCCAATCAATCGTATCCTTCTTCTAGGTTTTTGTTTTTTGTTTTGGGGTGCGGGGGGGTTCAAAACTGGAAGGAGGGAAGCACCCTATCATCTGGGCAGCCCAATTGATGTCTTGATTCAACCTATTGAAACATGTCCCAGACATAAAATATGTGCATATATTTTGCTTCACGTGTTGTTACTTGTTTGGGTGGTGCTCATTATTGGGCGTATTAAAATTTGTACCGAACACTAAAAATATAATCATAGATTCAATTATACAATTGATTAACCAAATTCCTGCAATATACACGTTTACGCGCGCGAACTTCTACAATTTTTTTTTTTGGCTAAGCAGTGCAGCTAAAATAATATTAGTCCCATTTTTATTTTTTTTTAGATTAAAATTTTTAAAAATTTTAAGATTGTTTAATTTGATATATTGGTATTAAAAATAAAATAAAATAAATTTATTTTAATATATTTCCTAACAAAAATATTGTAAAACATAACTTTTGTTAAACTCCTAATCAATCCCTAAACTTTTCAGTATATATGTAGGATTGCATTAGAATGTATTACAAACAAAAATTTATGATAGAGGTTTATTTTTTTCAATCAAATACTTCAATGCTAATTTTTTTTAAAGGAATAATTCATGAGCTAGCTTTTAATTTTTGATCGATAAACCAAATATTTTTATTTTTATTTTTATTTTTTATGAATGATTTATTTAAAAATTAAGAACGTGCATGATTTTGTTATAGATTAATGATCACCATAATTGTGAATGCATTGATTCTTGACAACTGGCTGTCTTGTTTATGCATGAACGTTGTAGTTCATGCACGTTGGATTGTCGGCCCTCTGATCTGCGTCGCGGTTGTTTTGTCTAGCTCTCCGACGTCGACGATTATCCGCATCGGAGGAGGCTGGCCCCAATCTCCTGCTTTCCTTCTGAAACGAATTCTCTCTGTGATAAACTAAGGAAAAACTTATGGTATAGTATTTGTATGAGATATATAACCCTCAAACTTTGCCATTTTGTGAGTGGATTGTTCTTTAATCCCCGTACATTAATTAAGTCAAGGTGGACAGAATATATATTAATTTTGATTATAAAATATTTGATCACCACAGGATTGATTTGGTGGGTCGTCATGGGTAAAGAGTTACTTCTTCAATCGTGAGGTTGAATTACTTAGCAGATTATTTAGTAAAGGGAAGAAACTAAATTAAATATAAAATCTCCCTTTAAGAGAGATTGAGTTAAATCGTGTAAGCATTTGGAATCTACATCTCATCGAGAGCCAAAATGACTTTTACCGTTCCTAAAAAAGACAGAAGGAAAAGACTAGAAGTCTCTCGTTCTTTGAAATCGCGGATATTTTGAGCGTTTGGCAATTCTTCGAGGACCACAGCATATTATCTTCAGACATTGTTGATTTGCCAAGTGGAGTTCCAAATTAACGAGCTCACGCAACTTGAAGCTAGCTCTTTCCTTTCATTTCAAGGCAAGTCACCCAGGTTTCTTAACTTTTGGATCTCGAGTAGTCCAAGCCTCTTCAAGTTTAAGTGGACGAAACTCAACTCAACTCTCCTCTTAATTTCTTCACGCGTAAAGAATTTGCTCGAACCCCTCCAATTCACACCTCTCGGCCTCTTCTCTCTTTACCGAATCCTCAACTAAGAAACAAATTGCTTCGTCTTAAGCAAATGATCTCAGCCCAGGAACATAAACACGTGGCACATGGACATTCTTAATTAGCATGTTAGACCGACCGACAATCTGTCATCATGGGAAAGAGTCACCTGATGACTTCATAAACTTCGGAGAACAAATGCTACGGGGGTCTCCTTGCTCAGTTGTTGGTGCATACACTTAACGCGTGGCCACAGATATTAGCAATTTTCTTCTATTGCAAACAAAGCACTCGGAGATTAGTAGATAGGATACGGATGAGTAATGGGGTCTTATTTGGAAGGGGTGGTTTTTGGATTGAACTATTCGTTTAGCAGAACAGATTTTTAATCATATATCTTCTAGTATTTTAAGCTTTTGTTTGGGAAAGCTTGATCTCCTCTAGTAGTTACAACTTCTGAAAACTTATCTCGAGATTTATCTTCATGTATTTGTTAGTAATTACCCGTTCTTGACTTGAATTGTATATGCGTTGAAACTTTTTCTTTCCCTCTTTTCATCGAGGGTTCAGTTTGGTGGGATTTTTTAGGTGTTGACTTTTAAGGAAGATAAATGGATTTGCTTGACATTATAGTTCATATCTTTTACTTTATACAATTTAGTCTTTACATATAAGAAATGGTCTCCGGATAATATACTTTTTTTTTAAAACAAACCATCCAGTGGAGCAGACAAGGAAAGAAAGTCTTTGATCGGTGAAAATGCAATGGCATAAAATCTTATCATATCCCGAGTTGATACAGGAAATTCTATCCTTACTCCTCAATAATCTGGCAAGGTACAATGCAAATACTAATTAGGAAATGCGGATAACTGGCTCTTTACATCTGGCATGATCATTTCTCCAAACTTCTAACTCTGCTCTCTTGCACTTGCCCAATCTGGTAATAGAAAGTTAGGAAATGCGGATAACTGGAAGTTCGTGGAAAGGTGTCCTTTCCAATCCTCATCCTTTGCATGATATGGATTGGTGTTGTTGTAGACTGTAATTGTCACGCAACGAAATTTCATTTCAATAAAAAAAAATATAAATGGACCCCAATTTATTTACATTGTATAAATATTAATATCATAAATAAGCATTTAGAGGAATGCTGTCATAGTCTTATGCACGAGGGCACTCCAA
Organism: Populus alba; assembly: GCF_005239225.2. Lineage (NCBI taxonomy): Eukaryota > Viridiplantae > Streptophyta > Magnoliopsida > Malpighiales > Salicaceae > Populus > Populus alba. The sequence goes on from NC_133284.1 coordinate 32,334,649, forward strand.
CATAAACACTTCTAGAGTTACAATATAATGCATGGACAATGGCAGATTCAGCAGCGGTATGTATCAGTGCATACGAGCAGCCGATTCAAACTTAACACGACTTCTGACCTGGATGGTGGGCTGTTCAAAGTGTGCAATAACACAACAGCACTAGCATAATGAGTTTTGTTAGGTTGACTTATAGTTTGATGGGTTTCAGACCAAGGAAAGTTGTAATTGGTTAGGCAGTTTTTGGTAGTTGATTGTTTAGGGTGAAAATTAACCGCATCTATTTTAGGAGGCATTTTCTTGGTAGTTTTCTATATTCTTGTAATATAGATAAGCCAAAAGGTTCTGTAGCATGCAGAGATAATTGTGTATTGCACACACAAAGACTTTTGTGTATTTCTTTGTTGAAGGTGAATAAAGGTTGAGATTATTTCCTGTAATACTTGTGTTTTTGTATTCAATTTCGTTACTTGTGTTGTGTTTCCTTGTCTATAATCAACAAGAGATTGAGGGAAAGACTCTTAGGTATGTGAAACACTTAAATTGTAGGCTATACACAAGTGAAATTAGAAGAAAGGTTCAGTCTAGGAGGGGAACTAGACTGTTACATAGAGCTGGAAAATTTTGATGAAAAATCTATCTCGATGACAAACAGAAGAGTCAATGCTTTATTGGAGGAGTTCTTGAGGCATTATGTAGCAATGACTTAACAAAATTAGCTGAAGTTACTGTATAGTGCTCATATTTGTTATGACCTTTACAAGTCATCGACCACGGATGTAAGCCCATTTTAATTGGTGTTGGGGGTGCAAACTCAAACCCAAGCTAAGATAATTGTACACAAATAAGTGGGAGGAAACCTTTTGCGATAAGTTTGTTAAGGAAAGACAAGAGCTATTTGAATATGCTCAGGCAGGCAAACTTATGTAAGAATATGCAAATCTAAAACGAATACCGTTGGAGTTTGTGGAAGGTGATAGGGTGTTATTGAAGTTGACTCTTAAGATTTGAAAGAAGATGGTTAGGAAAAATCAGCATTGAGGACTGGTGCCACTGTATGATAAGCCGTTTGAGATAAAAGAATGAACATGGACTGTTGTTTATAGATTAAAGTTGCTAGAGAGACTAAAGCTTTACCCTACATTTCATGTGAATTATTGAAGTCGTTTTATTATGATTAGTAAACAATTTGACAATCGGACTGCTAAAATTCTGGACCACCGAAGACTTGGACAAAAAAATCAAAGGACTTAATTCTTGGTAAAACAAGAGAACATATGAGAGGTTTCATGAGAAAAAAACACTAACTTGTGGCAGTTTGAAGACCTTGTGCAAGGTTACCTCACTTATGTTCCGGCAAAGACATCAGACTCTTCAGGTGATGGTGATTTGTCATGGTCTTACGCACGAGGGCATGCCAATGTAAACACTACTTGAGTTACAACAACATGTATGGGCAATGGCAGTGAGCATGGGAAATAACAAATTGGGCAACGATGTGTATCAATACGTGTGAGCAGCGAATTCATGCTTTACACGACTTCTGACTTGGATGGTGGGTTATCCAAGGTGTGCAACAACACAACAACACTGGCATAATATGTCAGGTTGCCTTACGGTTTGATGGGTTCAGACCAAGGGAAGTGGCAATGGGTTAGACAGTTTTCGGCAATTGGGCATTTTGGGTGAAAATTGTCCAATTTTTTTTTTTGAGATACAGTTTCTTGGTAGTTTTTTGGATACTTGTAATATAGATAGGCCAAAGGGTTGTGTAACATACAGAGGTAATTATGTAATGCACACACAAAGTTTTTTGTGTATTCCTTTGTTAAAGTTGAATAAAGGTTAAGTTTATTTCTTGTAATACTAGTGCTTTTGTATTATGTTTCGTTACTTATGTTGTGTTTGCTTGTTTATAATCAACAAGCGATTGAGGGGAAAAACTCTTTGTTGTGTGACACATTTAGATTGTAGGCTAAACACGAGTGAAATAGGGGGAGAGGCTAAGTCTAGTTGGGGAACTAGAATGCCGCGTAGAGATGGAAATTTTTGACAAAAAATCTGACCCTATGACAAATGCCAAAGGCAGGTGCTTTCGTTGTCACCTTTAGACACTCGACATCTAATTATGCCGTGTATACCTTGAAAAAAGTGCATCACTTGCAATCGATCTTTTCTAGTAATTCATTATTTGTAATTATATATTCTTTTGAAAATTTAACCTATAACATTAACTATAATTTTTTATGATAATTTACTATTTATATAAACAATAAAGCATCTTAATAAATGTTTTAAATTTTTTTAAGATAAATTTAAGTCTTAACTTAGTTGGTTAATGCATGTGACAAGTATGAGGTTGCGGGTTCGTGAAGCGCTCTTATTTTTACAAAATATGACTTGTGTAACACTTTTTTTTTTTTTTTCAAAAAATAAGGGGTTAATGATTAAAAAAATAAAACAAGCCCACTCACCCCTGATAATCTCTTATGCATGTGTGGGCTTGGCTCTTTGTTGTTGTTTTTTTATTCCTTGTTTCTTTGGACAATACAAATTTTTTTTACTGGATTTACACACTATTTAGTTTTGACATGTTTTTTCTAAATATTATTATAAATTTTATTTGAATTTTAATAATTATGTATTTGATTTGAAAATAATAAACTAATAATATATTGTTTATGAAAATCCGATTAAAATTGGTTGTTTATTATTAAAATATTTAAACTAGAGCATGATATTGTATTTATGATTTTTAAGCTTTAAATTACACAAATATGAATATATTATTTTGATATTTTAAAAAAACATAAACAATATTTCCAGTTAAAAAAGCTTTGTTAGCTAAGATAAACAAGAGATGTGTTGATAAAAAATTATTTTTATAAATTTATTTTTGAAAAAGATTATATTTTTAGGTTTAATGACAATGTCAAAATATTTACCTTGAAGTGAATTTTGTAAAAATCTTAAAAAAATAACGGATATACAAAATAGTATAAACTATTTGTTTAGACTAAAACTGAACAATCGTTCCTTCTATTAACAAGATAACTCATCTCTAAATATAATTTCTCCGCGAAAGAAAATTTCTGATTGAACAAAATTTTATCTTCGCAGTATCTTATTCTGATCGAGACAAACAAGTGAAGGGCCATGAGCATGAAAAGGAGTGGGAGCAAGAGCCCGTTTGATGTACAAACTCTCTTAAAGAAGTTGACTCTTTGGTGTTTCTTGGATCATTTTTAAGAGCGTCTTCCTTTTTTTATTTTTTTTTATTTTTTATTTTTTTATATGATTGGTCTAAATGACTAGCTGTTTTTAAAATCTCACTGCATGTTCTTACAGGGTCAGAATTTGTTCTACTTTTTGCGTGTAAGAAAGTTGTTGCTTCATGCATGCGTCTAATGTTGTTTAATTAGTATTTGTTCCAGCTCTTGTGTAGCCACATAATTTATTTTTAAGAAAGTGGTTGCTTCATGCATGCGTCTAACGTCATCAATTTACAGGAGATATGTCGTTTTGACTATGCCATTCGTTTACAAGGAGAAAGATGTCAGAAAGAGAAATGTTGAACATGGAGAAGGGCGGAAAGCTTTGTCGAAGAAAGGAAATTAGTTCGGTCGGTGAGATTTATCTACTAAAATATTAATAATTTTTTGGAGTGTTTAAGATCAATGCACTTTTTAAGTCTTAACCAGTTGCAAGTTGAAGAGGAACTTTTTAATTACACGTTCCACATTAGAGTAGTTAAGGAACTGTTTGAGAATGTGATTACTTTGTCAAAGAAATTAGTTTGGTGAGATTTATCTACTAAAATATTAATAATTTTTTGGAGTGTTTAAGATCAATGCACTTCTTAAGTCTTAACCCGTTGCAAGTTGAAGAGGAACTTTTTTAATTACACGTTGCAACATTAGAGTAGTTAAGAGACTGTTTTGAGAGTGTGATTGAGGTTTATTTTTCATGTAAAAATATATAAAATAATTTTTTTTATTTTTAAAAAATAATTTTTAAGATCAGCGTATAAAACGATCTAAAATATATATAAAAAAAATTATTTTTCACAAAAAAAATTAAATTTATTGGACACACATGTTTGGCCTGCGTTTCTAATTGTAGTCTAAGTATTATCCCATGAATTTAGACCATAAACTATATTTTTTTAAAATTTAAATATTTTTTAAAATAATTTTTTTATATTTTTAGATTTTTTTAATATATTAATTTCAAAAATAATTTTAAAAAAAATAAAAAAAAAATATTATTTTAATATATTTTTAAATAAAAAATATATTTTTAATTTATGAGAAGAAGCTGGTCGTCCGCGCAACAGACAACAAGGCATCTTGCTCTCTTTACCGGCTGCCTCATGTTCTCTATTGTTGAGACGTGGACCTACCGTCCATTGCCATGTAAGCATTAAAAAGGTTTAAGTTCTTTGACAGTTGGCAACACTTTCAACCGAGCCTTGTCGGTCCCTTGCCCCGTATTGGTGGTGCTTCGAATTTCGGTTGCTGCCTTTTGCCCACCTATTTGGCAAAATGGCAGCTCCTCGGTTTTTCTCTGTGATCTGGCGCAACGCGTTTAAAATATATATGATGCATTGCGTAAATTTAACCCGTAATTAATTACTTGTTTTCATTTTTTTTATAACATGAATATCCAGTTAGCTTCCTGATTAATTCTATAAATTTTAAAATTAATAATTATATAAGGTTTTTAGTAATTATCATATTATTAATTATAAGACTCAAATATAAAACCATAAAAAAAATCTTTTAATTCCAAACTCTTATTACTAGAATATCTATTATATTATTTTCATTTTTTATTTTACCATTAATGAGTTACTCAAACTGGCATGTACCCGTGTTTTTAATTTAGAGTGTGAGCAGCATTAACTATTTTTTAAAAAAAATATTACATTCTAATTCTAACAACTAATTGTGTAATTTGGATGGAAAGCTCTAGCACATTTCTATTTGTTTGACTCTACCTATTAGGCACCTCCCAAGATTTTATAATGTCCCATTGGCTACACCTGTGGAGTAATTAATCTCCTCTTTTTTAAAAAGAAAAGAAAAGAAAAGGGTAAAACATTTAATCATAGTTGGTAATTAGTGAACCTTGTCTCTTAGACGGCGAACTTAATAGCCATGCTCTGATAAAAAATCTCACTAAGAATGCTTAATTAGAGTATAACTTAGATTATTCACCGTGCTGTTCTATCGGGTTAAATTTTTTTAAAACATAAAAAATAAAAAATACATTTAGTTGTTTTTAATATATTTTTTTTCAACAGAAAAAAAATTAAATTATTTGAAAATTGATTTAATGTGATTTAATTAATTTTTGTGGGTCTAAAAACATCTTGGAAGACCAGTAAAAATATAATTTAATTAAAAAATATTAAAAATATTTTTTTAAAAAAATATTAAAATAACAACATGATAGATTGACTTGAGTTAACTAGAATCAATTGAGATATCTTATCAAATTTGTGTTATTTAAGTAAAATAACCTTATAATCTTTTTTTTAATATTAAATAATAAAATTAAAAAAATATTAATTAAAAACACTGTTCCAATTATAAATGGCGTTTTATAAGAAGTATTACAGTAAAAACTCATCCTCTTTAGTTTTTTTTTCTTAATGCTAATTAATTAATAACTGGAAGTTTCATTCCGTATAAAGGAGTGAACACAAGAACCCTTCCATTCAATGGATATTCCTCATCCACAACCACAAAGCCAAACCACCGCAAAAATAGACTTCCACGAAACACCAACCTTTTATTACCATGCCAACCACATGTTCATTGCTCTACCAATCAGCCGATCCTTTGACAAAGACAAACCTCGCAGGTTAAAAGCAACCAAGATCTCGATTTATTTCAACGGCCCAGATTAAACCCCAATCCACTCCATCATGGATAAGGATAAACTCAGTATCATCAGCCCCACTATCTTCCCCATTTACGTCTTCCCCATTCGGCACCCCCAAGAGCCCAAACCACACCCCCCCTTCTTGTCATCAAACGGTTTCCCAATTATCCACTTGTAAATTCCACGTCACCCCAAAAACTAAAATTAAAATAAATAAATAAAGGTACTTATTTCTTGACACCCTCCTCGACTCTCGCATATATAAATGGTCTTGGGCCCTCATAACTCTCAAACGAGCTTCATCAAAATTTTAATGAGCTCTCATTGAAAAACACACAACATGTTTTCTTGGGTGAGAGGAAAGTGCATAGGCAGAGGCTCTTATGGCACCGTCAACTTGGCTTTCAACAAACAAACCGATGCGGTTTTTGCCGTGAAGAGTGCCTCTGAAGCAAATCACGTTCAAGCGTTAGACAATGAGATCAAGATTCTAAGCTCGTTGTCTTCTCGTTTTATTGTTAAATTCCTCGGCGACGACGTCTCGTTTGAAAATTCAACAACCTGCCGGAATCTTCACATGGAGTACTTGCCAGGAGGCACCCTTGCTGACCTGGCTTCATCAACACACCGTTTGGCTGACGTGGACGAGCAGGCTGTTCGGTCATTTACATATTGTATAGTCTCTGCTTTGAAGTACATACACTCTAGAGGCATTGTTCACTGTGATGTTAAAGGACGGAATATTCTATTGGGTAATAATTCAGATTCCGTTAAGCTAGCAGATTTCGGTTCGGCGATTGACGCTGCATGTGGGGAGCCCCTTTTGCCACGTGGAAGTCCGCTGTGGATGGCACCGGAGGTGATCAGACGCGAATACCAGGGACCGAAAAGTGATGTCTGGTCTCTGGGCTGTACAATTATTGAGATGGTCACCGGAAAGCCGGCTTGGGAGGATCGCGGGGCTGATTCGCTGAGTCTGATCGGCTTTTCAAACGAAGTGCCCGAGTTGCCGAGTAAGTTGTGTGTGCTGGGTCAGGATTTTCTGATGAAGTGTTTGATGAGGGAGCCAAATCAGCGGTGGAGCTGTGATCAGCTACTGCAGCACCCATTCTTAGCTTCTGTGAATTCTGATTTGCTGGGGAACGAATTGTCTCCACGTTGCGTACTCGATTGGTACTTCAATTCAGATTTCGAGGACGATAATGACGTAAGGGAGCAAGGTACGGCTTCGAGTTTTGACAATATTGAGGTTTCGGCTAAAAATAGGATTGGTAAATTGGTGACTAGTGGAGGAGTAAATTGGGAAACAAATGATGGCTGGGCTGAGGTGAGGAGTGGTTGTGTGAAACGTGAAAGAGGTGAGGGTGATGAATCAGGGACCAGTTCGGTATATTCTTCTGATTCGTTGTGGATAAGTGAGGAAGGGGGTAGGGTAAAACGGAAAGTCTGTAATTTTAGTGCTGGCGAATTACACGTGAATGGCTCTAATGGTTCGTCCTTTTGTGGGATTCATTGGCGCGGTGAGGTGTGCAGCGGAAGTGAAAGAGGTGGTGGTTCGGGTTGTCATTATGGTTCACAAAAGGCGGAGCTAGCGGTGGAGGGGAGTGAGTTGGTAGGGATTTACTACAGAATCTTGTGTAATTTGTTGTTGTATTTACTGTGTTTCATGAGATTAATGAGATGTAAATTTATTCTTTGGTGTAAAATCTTTGTTGTTGGGTTTAATATGTGCTAGCACATTCGAATGTGTTCAGTTTAATTATGGAGTTTTTCCGGTCCTCACAGCAAGTAGAACTACCACGTTGACGTAAAAAGTACTCGCTTTACAATTTGGTTGCCTGCTTACACTGCAAAGTTGTTTTGAAAATGAACTTCATCCTAAAATCATAGCATTTTGTCATCGCACAACTCTCCGAACTTTTACCTCCTATGAGTCAAACAAAGGATCGATCAAAATCCAAAGCACGGGCCACTAACAACTTAAAGAACTTAGCCCTTATCAGTCATAAGGGCATTGTGGTGACAATAAGGAGCAATAATTGAGAAGAGTGATTGATCAATTCGAGACTGAAGATATTGCAAGATTGCCGGTTTGTAGTCTTGCTTGATTTGCCGTAGGCAAGTGACAGCAGGTTTGCCATGAGGCCATTTCAGGAAAAAAGCATGCGGATCGGCATGCAACTTGCTGGTATCATGTGTGTCCCCGTTGATTGTGCTCCAGGTTGGTTACAACTAGAATCCATTCAATTTCGAAGAGACACAAGTGTATTGTCCAGCTCTCGAATTAAGAGAGAAGATTCAAATCTTACCGAAGTTGTCCGGTCGGATCACAATTTTCCCTTTTTGGTCAGGAGCAAATTGTTACTCTGGCAAAAAAAATTTAATCATGTGATTTCAAGGTAACGTTGCCTAATATTTCTTAAATATGAATCTACAAAAATCATCAAAAAGAAATATCACCTCCGTGTATTGATTAATCAGCGTCTAATCTTTACTTTCAAGTTTCACTTTCTAAATGGCACATTCTATTTCATACCGCTTTTCTTACGAAATATTTTAATCATATTCTATAAATTTGATATATAAACTAAAATATTAAGTATATAAAGCTTAAACACGCGGGGGGGTTTTACTGGAGTCATTTTTATTATGCACTCTCTCGTAAATTAACATGGATTAGAATGATTATTTTTATAAAAAGTTTAGATTGATCTTCAAACTTTTTTTTTTTACACAATTAAGCTATTTTGAATCCAAATTTACACTCAATTGTATATATTTTTTTGAAAAGGTTGAATTAAAAGTCAAAAGACCAAAATGGAAATAAATGGCAATATAGATGTTGGATTTGAATTTCATATGAAAAGTTTACTTTATTCCCCTATTTTATGATCTAGATAAGAGGTTTGTTTGGGTGACCCGAGTTTTCTTTTTAGGTTGCTTATTTTTTTTATTTTTCTTTTTATTAGATTATTACATTTACATGATCCTATTCACGGGTTTTAATGACCTCACCTGATTTTACTGGTGCTTTGTTTTTTAAAAATTTATTTTTTCATTTTTTTTATTAATTTTATGCTTCTACATTTTAATTTTTGGTTATTAGCAATCATGATTTTATTTTTCAATTATTTTTCTATGATGTGAAGTTGCAGCTTTTTTTTTTTTTCATTTTTAAAAAATATATTGACAACGCTTGAGTATTGTTTCTTTAAGTTGTAAGAAAATTAGCCCGAACCTGCGGAAAAATACAGGCCAACCATCTAATAAATAATTAAAAATTGTAATTATGCTTTAACGAAGAATACAATGCAAAGTAAAATTTTAGATATAGCAGACACTTCAACTATTGTAGTCGCGAGGAAACAGGATGAGCATCACAAAGGTTAACAATGTGAAATTTCTCGAGCGATAAAGTAGAATGATGTTGTATGCCAAATGACTATTGTCTCTTTTCTTATCAAAATTAGCTCCTTAATATTTGTCTTTTCTTTTGGTATGCCATATGACTAATGTCTCTTTCACGTCTTTTTGGCAGCATGGCATAAACTATTATCCATACCAAGTAATATTTCAATTTTATCAGTATATTTTTTATTATATTTTTTCAAAAAAATATTCAATTAAAAAAATATACAAGTATAATGATTTTGTATTCTCGAGTATACTAGGCCGATACCCGCCATCACCCAACGCGTCCCCGTAAAAGCATAATGGGCAGATCCAGGTACTATTAGATCAGGTCAAATCAAGACTTAAAAGTTATTGGGTTCGGCACTGGCTAAACCTAAGTGATTGTTAGGTTTAGACAACACCAGACCCAACTGATGCTGGGTTTAACAGCTGCTGGCAGACCTAATAGCTTGGCTTGGCGCATTGTCGGGCCAACAGGGTGGGCCCGTCAAAGGTTATCCAAGGGTGTTGAGCTATTGGATTCTTATCATCGTACCTTGAGTATGGCCAGACTTACCACACCCATGGATTCAAACATAATACTTGAATCTAATGCTTTCAATTCTATATATTTTTACATAAAATCTTAGAAAAGTTATTTCTCAACAAGTAGAGTTAATTAAACAAGTTTACACTCCACCAACACCATTAGGTTTGTTAAAGTCTCTAATGACCTACCACGTCTTCATCTTTTTTGTCGAATAAAATAAGTAGAATATAGCTCACAATACAGCTCAAAATATTATAAAGATGGAATTATGCTTCAGCCATTTCTCTTCATAAACTCATGTGTTATAAATACACTATGAATTTTTCAAAATAAAGGTTCACAATTTTCATCTCTAGTGCATACATATTTAAGAGCATCTCTCTCTAGAATATTATTGTACTTTTTTTTCTTCTAAAAATATACTTACTTAAGTATTAGTCACAATCCATATTGGCCTTCCAAGTACCAAATATAAGTTATCGATTACCTTTACTAAAAAGAATAGATAAAATTGACCTCTAAGAAGTAGCTCAACTAGTCAGGTATTAGATTTACTCCCCATTAGTCATGAGTTCAAATCCTCTTAAAATCACTAGAGACTTACATGATCATTAACTTCAGGGCTCGTGGGATTAGTTGAGGTGCGCGCAAACTAGCTTGAACACCCACGTTAATAAAAAAAACAAGAACAGATAAAATTGTTAGGACCAAATAATTAATCGATTATCTAACCCGAAAACTTTATTCCTAAATTACTTGGATTTTTAGAACTACATCACCAAGAATATTAAGCCATCCCGTGATTAGTCTAGTGGTGAAATAGTCACGGTCAATGATGTATAGTGTAGCAAAGGAACCCAGCACTTTCTAATCATAAACATTGGAATAGCTTGATAAAAAACAGTCTCACATAGGCACCTTTTATTTGTCGTGCTCTTATCCCAGATATTGGATGTCTAAGAGGCATCCCTTTTCATTAATTGCCCCCCTGCATGTTTCCAACATGAAAACTTTATCATGTTTGCCAGCAAATTCTTTCTTGATCTCCCACATCTTTGAGATCCTCTTGATTGTTAAGTTTTGGCGTACATGATGACATGCTGAAGTTTCTCACGAGTGCGGATCCTCCTTTCCATATACTATGGACGGATTATAAAATTGCCAGGTTTCCAATTGTTCACGAAGAAATCGAATCCGAGCTATGCAGCCAGGAAATTTCATTGCATATCTTTTGTTGCTTCTCCTTCTTTTGTCTGCTCGCAAGCAGATAATACAAAGCCGATCTAAATCGGCCCTTTAAGGCATAGTCTTAATGAACCCGTGAACTTCGTTTGTCTCGAACTCTGGGGTTCCGGTGGATAGACACCATTATTCCCCATTTAATAGAAAAAATGCACCAAGGAAACAACACGATCTCAGTGAGAAGGAAAGGGAAACAAAGGAAAATTCGCCCACTAGTGGCCTCTGTTTTTTTTACAGACAATAGTATGGAAGATTAGATCAATCATGAAATCTGCTAGCATAAGTGTACTTTCAATCATTTAGGATCGTAACTACTAGATCATTGGTCCATTTTATTCCGCGGGTCAAATAAAATTTCATTTCTATGTAAAAATAAATATTTAGTAGTTGCTTATGTTTATTCTAGTAGAAAAAACAACAACAAGGGGATTAACCTGATGTTACATGGTCGATTTGGTAGGTTCAAAAACAATTTAAATGATCGGTAAAAACATGATTTGACTCTAAAAACAAATATTTAAGTTGAGATTTTCATATAAATATTAAGACGATAACATATTGATTTGATTCAGGTCAATTCCAGTTTAATATGTTAATCTGCATGTCAAGTTATCGCACAACAAGAATTTACAGTTTTACCGACAGAAATATTCCGTCGGTATGTGATTGATAGTACGTCGGTAAAATATTTACCGACTAAATTACCGACGGAATACGTCCGTCGGCTTACCTTTCATCGGTGATTCCACATTCCGTCGCTATATCGGTCAGCAAAACAAAAAAAACCATTTACCAATGGTTTTACAGACGGATTTTGCGTGCCAAAAAAAAAAAACTTTCCCGCTTCACAAATACCGACGGATTTTTATTCTGTCGGTGATATCAAATTCACCGACGGTTACTTTCCGTCGGTAAATTGTTGAAATACCGACAGAATATTCCGTCTGTAAGTTCATCAATAAGTTACAATACCGACGGAATTTTTTCGTCGGTAAATCCGTTGGTGAGTCATGAAAACACCGACCGAATTTATCCATTCGTAAATTTGTCGGTGATGGTCGCAGCTACTGTCTAATGCCGACGGATGTATTCCGTCGGTAAATCCCTTTGTAATTTTTTTGATTTTTTTTTATAATTATTTAGAATACTTAATATAAAATGATATAAATTAATGGTAATAAAAACTAATTATGCAAATAAAATTTATATTAAGCATCAAAAACAAAAAAATGAAAGATAAATAATATTCATTACAAAAAAAAATTGTTAAAAAAAAAACATTAAATGAAATTTTAAATGTAAATAATGTTTATCAAAAATTAATATAAAGGAGGTTGAGGAGGATCAGGAGGAGGAGGAGGCTGGCTGTTATGCGGCCACCTTGGATTGGGTGCAGATGTTCCGCCTTGTGTCATGTTGATGACCATTTGACGAAGCTCTTCATAGGCCGCTCTTTATTGTGCAGATTCTGCTGTGTATTGTTCTTTGAGTTGTGTGTACGCCTCTAATAGGTGGTCGCACCTTTGCTGCAAGGCCACAAACTTCTTAGATTGGGAGCTCCTGACGGTTGAAGCAGTACGGGTTGCCCGCAAGTTGTCGGCCCTAGTGTTGGAGAGCCTGTAAACCCGATTCTTATCGGGTCCACCTGACGATCCAGCCTCCATCCACAAATCCGGATCGAATTCCGGATGGGTCGAAGGATCGTCCCCGTATGTCTCCCTCAACCGATTATTATATGTATCCTGAAAATAAAAAAAGTAATCATCATATTCAATTCAATAAACATAATAATAACTTACAAAACAAAATGGTTGAATAAACATACCACAAAATGTTGAGCGCGACTATCAACGAACTGTTGCACCTCTTTTTAGCGGTCTTGACTCCGCACGTGCATCTCCACAAATAGCTCTATAGGGCTCGGCTCACGTCCAAGAGATGTAGCCTATAATGAAAAAAATTTATTAACAACAAATTAATTGAACGATATATTTCATTTAAATTAATCTTACCATCCGTTTTGCATGTGCAGCAAACGGAACGGAGCCGCTGGTGTGCGTTGTCACCGAGCCATGAATGGGGCGATTCCGGTTGCCAGCACCGGACTATGAGCGTCGTGTGAACCGCTCAGACGTCACGTGCTCAAGATAGTGCGTCCATATATCCTCCGGGATGTATATCGGTTTGAAATCCCTCCAAACCGCAACATCGTTCCAGCCTTGGAACCCCCTATCCCTCGCAGTTTTTTTTGGGCTTCGTACCAAAAATCACGCAACCTACTTAACGCAATAAAAAATTACATTTAAAAACATAAATTTTTTTGTAAAAAAAAGTTGTATTGTTTTCGATGTTACCTAGTTGCCGCGTGATTTTCCCATACCCTCCTCACAACATTGTTATGTTCCTTGTCCTAGCAGAATCGATTCTATGTATAAAAAATAATTTTTAAAAATGTTAATAATTTATTTACAATTATATTAAGAATTTATTAGAAATAAGCTGAAATTATATATTAACACGAACCTCAAATCTGGAAAACCATGCATTGATTTGAGGCATCCATTCAGGATGTCTGGATATCTGACTCCATTGAAACAATGGAATCTTCATCGACGCTTTAAACGCCGATGATATTACTCGGGCGGCCTCAATGTTTGTGAACCTGAAAAAAATTGAAATTAATTAAATAGTGACTTCATAAATTTGTTTTTTTTTAAAAAAAAAATTAAAACCTCAACGAACTAACATTAAAAGATCGTCCTTCCATTGTGCCTCGTACTTGCGGGTCCATCGATTCCGCTGCGAAGGCAGGCCGCTTCTGCGATGTGAAGCAGCGCTGGAAGAGGCAGCATCAACTGACGGCGCAAGTGGTGTAGGTGCCTCTTCTTGAGAGGCACCTAAGGAAATGTCTTCATCGCTGCTAGACGAACTTGATGCGGCTGGACGTGAAGCTCTGGATTTCATTCTGTGCATCTAACCAATTTTATATAAATAAATATATAATTCAATTGAAATGTTAAAAAAAATTCGGCAGCACCTCCCTATACTTGGATACTACCCAAATCCACAAACCTGTAAATATTAACAATATCCACAACCAATTGACCCAATCTATACTAATTATTTCAACATATTCAATTACTAATCCTAAGGTAAATTAAATTAACAATTACAATTCAACAAATTATTCAATAATTATGCCAATACAACAAAAACTATAAATTCAAAATAAATAGAAACAATTAAACACAAATCATCAAGTTAGAGTAAAATTAATAATTCTTCCAACATATTCAATTACTAATTATATGGTAAATTCAACATTAACAATATTAATTCAACAAATTATTAAATATTCATTATGGCAATACAACAATAAAATTTATTCAATAAATTAAAAAAATATATAAACTAACTATTAAAAACATATGCAATTACTAATTATTCCAACAAATGCAATTACTAATTCTAAGGTAAATTCAACATTAACAATAATAATTTAACAAATTAATCAACAATTATATATGGCAATACAACAATAAATTATATTCAATAAATTAAAAAAAACATTGACTAACAATTACTAATTATTCCAACATAGTCAATTACTAATTCTAAATTAAATTCAATTTTAACAACAATTATCTAATAAATTATCTAATACCAATTATGACAACACAACAATAAAAAATATTCAAAAAATTCAAAAAAAAAAAAACTACATCAAGAAAAGGAACGAAATATACATACCTTAATAATGTGTCCAGTTGAAAACTTTACCTACATTACAAAAAAGTACACCAAAACAACAAAATAACAAAAATAAAAACAACTAAAACTAAAATAAAAGAAAATAAACTAAAATAGAAAAAATCACATACCTTTTAATATGATGAAAACAACAACTAATTTTGCTAGAGATTGAAGGTGAGAGCCTTGAAAGATTGAGAGCAAAAAAAAATCAAATGTGAGAGGGCAGCGGAGGAGAAGAAAAAAATAAAGCGAAGCGGCAGGGCTGGAAGTTATATGACAGATTTACCGACGGATATTAAAAAAATATTATTAATTTTTTAAATCCGTCGGTAACAGGTCAAAAATCCGTCGGTAAGTTTTGAATTTCGCACTGAATTTTTTAATTACCCTCCAAATTTTTCGCGGTCCGTCGATGATTTCGTCGGTAATATGACACAGTCAGAGGTGCATTCAATTCGCACCTTTTAGAATTCGCGCATTCCGTCGGTATTTTTGTCGGTAAAATTTGCCCATCGACAACTTACCGACGGACAAATTCCGTCGGTATATACGTCGGTGAAGACGTCGATGATTGTGGCATTTCTGTGTAATTATTTTCCAACTCTCTGTGAGATGCCGACGGACTGCAGTCCGTCGATGACGACGTCGGTGATTGTGGCATTTCAGTGTAACTATTTTCCAACTCTCTGTGAGATGCAGACGGACTACAGTCCATAGGTGACGACGTCGCTAAAGTCGTCGGTGATTGTGGCATTTCGGTGTAATTATTTTTGAACTCTCTGTGATATGCTGACGGACTACAGTCCGTCGGTGAAGTCGTCGCTAAAGTTGTCGGTATAAACGTCGGTGACTATGGCATTTCGGTGTAATTATTTTTGAACTCTCTATGAGATGCCGACGGAATCATTTCTGTCGGTGAAGACGTCGGTGATTGTGGAATTTCTGTGTAATTATTTTCCAACTCTCTGTGAGATGTCGACGGACTACAGTCCGTTGGTGACGACGTCGGTGATTGTGACATTTAGTGTAATTATTTTCCAACTCTCTGTGAGATGCCGACGGACTACAGTCCGTCGGTGAAGACGTCGCTAACGTCGTCAGTATAAACGTCGGTGATTGTGGCATTTCGGTGTAATTATTTTCGAACTCTCTGTGATATGCCGATGGAGTGGTCCGTCGGCATGGACGTCGGTGATTTTCAATGTACATTAGGTGTTATGTTTGTATTTTCTGTTTACCTTTCTGTAAAAAATTCAATGACAAACTGTCCATCGCATAAAACAATAGCAACAGTGCTTAAACGATAAATATATATTTCATGTTTCAAAATATATCATCCATAATGTAAATTACATTAAGAAAAGGGTTTTAAACAGAATTAGTCAGAATTATCTTTTTCTTATTCTTCTTCTTCTTCGTCATCAATTGAATAACCATCACCTTCATCGCAATCTTCAATATGGATATCATCTTCTTCATCGACATTTGCTTGTCCACTAGAGCTCAAAACAACGTTCAACTCATCTATGTCAACATCAACAAGACTATCATCGAAAACACGAAAATTTGAATTTTCTTCCAATTCAATCGAAGGAGCAACTCGATATGGTTCAACCAACTCACTAACTTGAAAGACTTCATCCCGCACACTTGTTTCTTCGTTCTCATCCTGAACAACCTCGACACGACCCCGCGGTTTTGTTTTTAAAACGGACAACCAATCAACTCTTGATCGATCCTTTCTAAATGAAGGGGTGTATATGTAATAAACTTGTTGACATTGCTTAGCGAAAACAAAGACATCATTTATGTTGCGGAGTCTAGCTTTTGAGTTGATTTCGACCAGACCATGGTGCGTATCAACTCTGATTCCTCTATCTGTCGTGTCATACTAATAGCATTTGAATAAAAACACTGTATTCTGCTCAATATGATATTGTAGTTCGACAACCTCTTCTAATCTACCATAGTAGTCAACTTCCAACTCACTACTTGTGGATCCTTTAACACAAACACCACAGTTGTATGTCTTTCTTCCTTGCCCGTATTCTTCAGTATGGAAAATATATCCATTGACAAAATACTCGTTGTAGCACTTAACTTTTCTTTCAGGCCCGAGGCTTAGTGAAGACAATGACTTAGACGCACTTCTTCCCATTTGATAAACCTTGCATACATGTAATGTACATCAATAAATGGTAAATGAACAAGAATCTCGTAATGGCATGCATACGTATAGTAATTTTACAAGTTAGAATGAGTTTGTGATAATGCTTACATGTGTTCTGAACCATGTGGCAAATTGTTCATCTTGTAACTGAAAGATCTGGAAGTCGGTCAGCTGCGAGGTATTGGAGAGCAAATATTATCGATGTTGCCTGCAAGTGATAATGAGTGTATGATTTCACAATATATAATTACCAATATTTTACTGATAAAGTTTAATTAGTATTATACATATATAAACTTACTGAATAAATGGTCTCAGCTCATCACAGTTAAATATAACATAGTTGTGTGCTTGTTTGAATTCTATTTCCGACAAATATCTTCCTCGTACGGCATTTTTAGGTGTGGGTTGTCTAGTTTTGGAGAATATTGACAAGTTCCCACTAGAAGGCACTTCACCGCCATCGTCATACCATGAAACGCGATTGATTCTTGTTCTCATATGAGGTTCGAAATAGTATGAGATAAATGTTGATATCTCTTCAACAAAATAGGCCTCACATATCAAAGCCTCAACATGCGCCTTGTTCTTAACCTTTTTCTTGAGATTAAACAAATACCTGCATTGAATTACAATTCAAGTATTTCCAATTAAGAACAATATAGAAAAAACTTTTAGATATGAATTCCATTGCAACTGTAATATCTCACCGTTCGAACGGGTACATCCATCTATACTGGACCGGCCCTCCAGCTTTTGCCTCGAACGGTAGATGTATAGGGAGATGCTCCATTGAGTCAAAAAATGAAAGAGGGAATATCATCTCAAGTTTGCATAGTGTCTCGATGATATTCGTTTGAAGCCTCTCAATGTGCTCAACATTCAACTTGTTGGAGCATATATCTCTGAAGAAATGAGTAATCTCCGTCAGTGCATCCCATATTCCCTTTGGCAACAAATCACGAAAAGCTAATGGGATGAGTGTTTGCATAAACACGTGGCAGTCATGACTCTTCATTCCATACAATCTACAGTCATCTATGTTAACAAGCCTTGATATGTTCGATGTATGTCCATCCGGAAAACGCATACTCTTAAGCCATTTGTAGACTAGCAGTTGTGTGTTTTTCTCTAACACGAAGCTTGCCCTTGGTTTTGCGACCCGTGACTCCTCATAAACCAACTCCATATTTTTACGGTTATAGTATAAAGCTATATCCAATCTAGACTTGATGTTGTCCTTTGTCTTCCCCTTTACATCCATGACGGTGTTGAAAATATTGTCAAACATTTTCTTTTCGATGTGCATGACGTCAAGGTTATGGGGAATAAGATTGGTCTTCCAATAAGGAAGCTCCCAAAAGATACTTCGCTTTACCCAATTATGGGTCAAACCAAAACCAGGAAACTTTTGCTTACCTGATTGAAGGCCAAACACAATGTCACCGTACTCTGATACAACATGATGCAATTCTTCACCAGAAAGATGCGGGGATGCAACATCTTTTTCAACTCTGCCAACAAAGAAATCTTTCATGTTCTTTCTGAACCTGTGATTAAGTGGCAAGAAGCGACGGTGACAGTCAAAAAAAGAAGCTTTACCTCTGTTTGATAGCGTGAATGCCTTGTTGTTTTCCATGCAGTATGGACATGCGAGTTTCCTATGTGTGCTCCAACCAGAAATCATTTCATAAGTTGGAAAATCATTGATAGTCCACATCAAAGCCGCCCTCATAAGAAAATTTTGTTTCCTCGATATATCATAAGTCAAAGCTCCGGAGGACCACAACTGTGCCAGCTCATCAATCAATGGTCGAAGACAAACATCTATATTCCGCCCCGGGCTGCTTGGACCGGGTATGACAGTAGATAAAAACATGAACTCCGGCCTCATACACATTCCTGGTGGCAAGTTATAAACTGTGAGTATGACCGGCCAACAAGAATAGGGAGCAGCAAATGACCCAAATGGGTTGAATCCATCTGTATACAACCCAAGACGGACATTCCTTGATTCAGCTGAAAAGTCAGGATGCACACTGTTAAAGCGTTTCCACGCTTCACCGTCAGAAGGATGCACCATCAACCGCATCATGTGTTTGGTGCCATGTCATGTGCTCAGCAGTCCTTTGTGACATGAATAACCTCTGCAGTCTAGGTGTGATCGGGAAATATCTAAGTTTTTTATACGCCACTAGAGTCTTTCCCCTGCCAGTTCTGGGTTTGTAACGAGAATGCCCGTATGTCATGCACTCGGTCATCTCAGCATTTTCAAGGTAGTATAACATGCAAAATTTAGGGCACATGTCAATTTTCTGGTATCCTAAACCGAGGGGTTTCATCATGGACTTCGCAGCGTAGAAGTTCTCTTTCAGCCTGTTCCCTTCAGGTAAAATGCTTCTTGCCCAATCAATAATTTTGTCATACCCGGCCTCACTCAGCCCGTGATCTGACTTGATGGTGAACACATGTGCCACGGTCGACAATTTACTGTGGTTTGTGCAGCCATCCCATAATGGTTCGTCAGAATCTTTCAACAAATCAAAAAACCTAGCTGCCTCCGCATTAGGTTCTTCTTCTATGATTGGACATTGACTGACATTACCTTGATTCATTCTCATTGCATCCATAACCATGTTTCTGTAAGGATTACTGTTGTCATTTGCCGCTTCATGCACGTTGCTAGCACTAGAAGTTGACCCAACCACCGTTTCTCTCATTCTCCTATTACTAACAAATACCTCTCCATGTGCATACCAACACTAGTAATCCTCCACAAACCCTTTGTGTAGAAGATGCATCATTACAACATTTGGATGCAGATACTTTTTATTTTGACACTTCCTGCATGGACACCTAATACCACCTCCAGTAAAATTTCTGGAAATAAATGTTGCGAAATTAATAAAACCTTGAACCCCGTTACAATAATACATCCTCCGCAATCCTTGGGTGAATCTAGATACATCCATGAACGATCATCCATGACTTCTATCGAACCTCTATAAAATTATGATGACATCATGTATATATTAATTAACTAAGTTAGGTAAATAAACTTGTAAATATATTACTTTACCTCGAGATTATCCAACAAACCAATCAGAACTTCTCATAAATATTAAATATTCATTATCATTTATCAACCTCCAAACAAATTAATATATATATATATATATATATATATATAAATTAACAGAAATTACCACTCTGCAATACCATCGATAAAAACTTAAAAAGGATCTATTAAGTAAGCTATTAATTATTTCAAAACATAACATGTAATTCGGTAATTCCACAAAGTTTTAACAGTTTACAAACAAATAAAATCTTACAAAATCTAAAACAAACCATAACATGTATAAAATTATATATTCATAAACTACAAGTTTATTTGAGAAATAACAATAAAACATGTACATCTACTAATAAAAATACATATACTAAAAAAACAATAAAATTGACATTTAAGTGTTAAAATTTAAACAGATAGAATTACTTACAAAAATTGATAAAATTCGTCGGTAAATCAGAACACGGATGCTGTGACCACAAAACTTCAAGAAATACAACTGCTCAGATGAGAAAGATTTTTGTTTGGGGCCAGGGGGGCTGGTTATTTGCAGATGAGGAGGCTTAGGATTAGGAAGAAGAATGAGAAATGGGGGAGGAGAGTGTCGGCAGGGCGGCCATATATTCACTTTTTCCGACGGACTCACCGACGGAATAAAACCGTGGGTGAATACGTCGGTGACTCCGTCGCTAATTGTGACGGAGAATCGACACGTCACCACAAGGACCTGCTTTTTCATATCCCTCGGTGATTCCGTCGGTATTTTTTGACAGTGCACCTGTCACGTCACCCGTACGGATCTGCATTCAAATCCGTCGGTGATTCCATCAGTATTTTTAACGGTGAACCGGTCACGTCACTCGAACGGGTCCCAGGTTTTGAATCCGTCGGTGATTTTGTCAAAAAAATCACCCGCCAAAACTCCGCCTCAGGTACCCGCTCTTTTTTCATTAATTCTGAACTTTCCGTCCATAATTCGGTCGGTGATTACCGACGGAATATTATTCGGTCGGTGATTACCGACGGAAATATTCCGTCGGTAATCATCGACCGAATTACGGACGGAAATGTTTCGTCGATAATTTCAATCAAAAAATAATGACAGAAATATTTCGTCGGTGATTCCGTTTGTATTTAGCGAGTTTCTGGTAGTGTCGGAACATGATAACCCAATAAAAAAACAAATCAAAATAAATTATGAAGCTCAATTTCAATAAACTCAATGTTAAAGGATTAAATTGGAGAACAAATCAATTAAAAATATGACCCGAGTCAACCTTGGTTAACCAGTCAAACTTACGACCCAGGTCATGAGACCAGAATAACCCAATAGAAAATAAATTGAAACAAATTATAAAGTTTAATTTTCAATCAATCCAATGTTAAAAGATTAAATTAAAAAATAAAATTCATTTAAAAAAAGATTTAAAAAATAACTCAAGTTAACTCGAGGTAACCCGTCAAAAATGCGACACAACGATAACCTCATAGAAAACAAGCCGAAACAAATTACAAAACTTAATGTTGAATGATGAATTTGAAAGAAAAATTCAATTAAAAAAAAAACTTGAGTTAACCCGTTAAACCTCGTTCCAGATTATAAAATAGAAAAAACCTCATAAAAAATAAAAATAAAATAAAATATCAAACTCAATTTCTAATAAACTTAGTAGTGAATAATAAAATAATTAAAAAAACATAAATAAATAAATAAAAGAGAAAGAGGGGGGAAGGAATGAAAAATAATATTTTAGTCAATAGTGTTATCGAAGAAAAGATATCGTAAAAACTGCATTCTACTTCTTCTTTTTTTTTGTTAATTAATTTGTAATTACCGGCCAGTAAGCGAGAAACTATTGGGGACTTCATTGTACTTGGTATACCTACTCACCAACATATTGGAAATAAGAACAAGCCATGTTTGTTTCCCGAAAAGTAGTTTTCGGGAAACCATTTTCCAAACTTTCCTGTATTTGTTTGTCATTAGGAAAGTTGGTCAACGGAAAACACTTTCCGGTCAACGGAAAATACTTTCTAGTCAATGAAAAACACTTTTCGGTCAACGGAAAACACTTTCCAGTCAATTTTAGTCAAAGAAAAATTTGACTTGGTTTTCAGGAAAGTGTTTTTCCTTTAGCTGTGTTTGTTTTCCAGAAAGTGGTTTCCGGGAAATCACTTTCCAAACTTTCTTGTGTTTGTTTGCCAGTAGGAAATTTGGTCAATGGAAAACACTTTTCAGTAAAAGGGAAATTTGGCTTGGTTTTTAGGAAAGTGTTTTCCTAAAAAATTTTGGGGGAAAACACTTTCGGGAAGTTGTGAAAAATTTAGAAATGTCATTATTTGCTTATTATATTAAATTTAATTCTCAAACTTTTGATTGCTATATATATTTTGTTTTGAATATTTATTTTTCAATTTCATCTCTTAAAATTTTATTTTTATATTAACTTTGGTCCTTATTTTTATAATTGTTATTTGCTTTTTCCTTATCATATTTTTATTAAAAAATTTTATCTATCAAATTTGGTCCTAATTCTTTTGATTGTTACTTATTTTATTTGAAATAATTTATGAAATGTTGATTATTATTATTTTAATTTCTTCATCTTTCATTTTTTTTTTAATTTTTTAGATTTGATCTCTATTATTTTGATTATTATTTATTTTATTTGTGATAATTTATGAAATTATATATTTTTTTTCAATTTTATTCTCATTCAACTTTTTAATTTGTAAGATTTGATCCGCATTATTTTAATAAACTTGAGAAAAATAAAATATTAATAAGTTATTTTTCAGCTCATTTTCCATGACATAACCAAACACTGGAAAAGTGTTTTCCAACTCATTTTTCATTACACTACCAAACATCAGAAAATATTTTCTCGGAATTCACTTTCCAAAAAAAAACTACTTTCCAGCAAACAAACGGAGCCTCAATATCCCTTCGGTGGACTTCTCACAAAATTACAACCATCAATCTAAACAATAAGGAAAAACCAAATCGTTTTAATAAGATGCATTTTTATTTCCACCACCTAACTATTCTCTTAATTCGATGTCATATTTTCTTAAGCATTTTTTACTTTTCTTTTGATTTTGATTTTTTTTTTCCTTTGAAGATCAATATGTATCTTGCTTTATGGATTTGGGACTTCTCATGAATGTGCGCCCCTGTTTTTTTTTTTTTGGTTCGTTTCTCTTCTTTTTTCTTAGCATCCCGTGAGTGCACTCTCTGATCTCAATTGAAAGTGCAGAAAGTATTTTTCCAAGATCCTGTTAAAAACAAAGCATACCCCTTTAGGTTCGAGGAAGCTTCAGCAAGTATGAAATTTTTTGTTTTTCACCTTCGCATCTGTTGGTGAGCGAATTGAGAAAAAAAAAAAAAAAAAACAAGAGTAATGGCAAAAGTGATGATGTCCAAGAGAGAAAAAAAAATCCGTGGATTGTAATAGTTTTTTAAAAATGCTTTTTCCCCGTCTCTTAGCTTTTTTTTTTCTTCTTCCATCCCTTCATTTTTTTTTTAATTTGTTCATTTCATGTTCCGTTAATTTAGGATTAGGCTTGTTGGCTTATTTCAGTTACGTGTCTAATGAGATATTGGATTAGACTTGTTGGCTTGTTTTGGTTGCCTATATATGAAAATATCATGTTATTGAGGAACAAAATATGTTGTTTGATTAATGCTTGATTTGAATAAATAAAATAAAATTTTATTGATTTAAAACGATTAAAACTTTAATAACTGAATTTAAAAATTACACAAATATTCAACATCTTTTCTAGCTAGAAAAGTGAGTGAGTTTGACATGCTTTTCATTGTCAGGCAGAGCATTATAGTAGACGCCCTGTGGTACAGCCACTATTATTTCCTTTCTTCCCTTTGCTTTTATCTCTCCTATCTTTAGATTTGTGCCTAGCTTTGTGAAAAAATGTTAGTGGCCTATTAATTTTTGTGTGTATCTAATATGATTATTATTTTTATAATTATTATTTTTTATTTTTTATTTTATCATTCAACGAATTAATTGAACACTGGTCATCGTAATTTTTTTTTTGTCGGATAATCCTGACATCAAAACCCGAGTCACATGTTTGGAATATTAGTTCGTCTTGACTCAGATCTTTTTATTTGACTCCTTTTTTTAATTTATTTTTTTTATTTCGTTCTTCAATATTCAATTTGCTAGGTATTATGTTTCATGATTTTTTTTTATTTGATTTTTATAAAGTTATCCTGATATCATAACTCAGGTTGTAGATTTGAGGGGTTAATATGAGTTGACTCAAGTTGTTTTTTAAAAAAAAAAATTGAGTTTTTTTATTCTGTCATTCAACAATGCATTGGTTAAGAATTGGTTTTCATAAAAAAAAAAAAATTAACTTGCTTTAAATGAGGTACTTTCATTCTTATAACTCGAGTCATGAGTTTGACGAGCTTACTCAGATTAGCTCGAGTCCTTTATTTTGTTTTGTTCTTTCCCTTCAATTATTGGTTTGTTGGAATTGATCTTTCTATTTTATTTATTTATTTTTTATTGAATTATCACAATATCATGATAAATCAAGACTAACCCGGGTCGATCATATATTTTATTGTTTCAATATTAAAAATAAAATATATCATCCAATATACCATCATTTTAATTTTTAAAAAATATATCTTCTATTATACATCAAATTTCTAAATTCATGATTAGATTTTTTTTACTTAAAAAATATATTATCAATGTCTTTATTTTTTTCATGTTCTAAAAAAAATCCGAATATTTAGTCTTATGTCCGCGTGTTTGAAACATGTATTCGGGCGCCATGCAGATGGAAAATGGAAACGGGCCGCATACTGTGTATGGGCTTAGGTTGAATTCTTGGATCCGGTCAAGCCATATCTAGTGTTTATCCTTTCGGCCCTCAATTTGCAGGCTTGTCCACTGAAACTTGGACTACCACTGTTCATGACTAGAAGCTCATATTGGCTGAGGCATGGCTAGTTGCGTGCAAGCTGGACAGCTCAAACATGCGTTCACAATTCAAAATGTATTCCTCTTTCTTAAAATGTTTGCAAATTTTATTTCTTTAAGAGAATCTGGCTCTCCTATGTCTATAGTTTTTTTTTTCCTAAATTTAATGATCCAATTTATCTGTTTCGTAATTTTTCTGTAAATTTTATTTCTTCAATAATTATTTCTTTTATTTCTTAGAAAAAATAAAAAATCTTATTTCTTATAAATTTTTTTTTTCACAAACATTGTTAAAAAATTTCACATAAGGTAATCGTCTTATAATTTGATGTAGTTTTGACATAGTAGGTTTGATTGAAAGCCAACTTGGACAATTAGAGCTAACTTGGAAGCCTGCTGCTGACATAGGGTGCGCTAAAGAAGTTCTCAGCTGGTTTTCCAAATAGAAGAAAGCTAATGACCTCATCTCCATCATTAACTATGCATTCTAAGGAAACCTGTTACATTGGAATGATGACTAAATGAACAATAAGCAGTGGGTGATAACAGACAGTATAAACAGTAAACTATATCCTTTTTTTCCTGTCCAAGTCTAAAGCATTGTTTAGTTGGTATTTAGATGATGAGTTACTATGGAACTAGAAGAGTGGTGATAACATCATGATCTGTGCGGGTGTAATTGTTTACAGTCCTGCTAAGTTTCTTGTTACAATGAAGGCAACTTGGGTGCCACCATTCATTTAGAAAATCAAAGTCAGTGATTGATGATGCTTGACAAGTGAACCTCATACGCCCGAATGACAATTAAGATATATTCTTAACGGCAATTACACATCTTTTAAAAGATGTGTTCATTGGGGTTTTTTTTTTCAATTGCCAAATGGCAGTTTTAATTTACTACTGTAATTGTGTTTAATGGGAATTGAAAATATTCACTATCAAATGGCAGTTACACATCTCTTCAACAATGTGTTCTTTTAAGTGTTTTTTTTAATTGTTAAATAGCAGTTAATTAACTACCAAATGACAGTCTAATTGACTACTGCAATTGTAGTCAATTGGAAATGGAAATGACAGTTTCCAATCTCCATTTCCATCATCAATTCCACATGAATTGATAATAGAATTACACAACTACCATGCAGAAAGTCTTTTCTAATTAATTATAGAAAATATAAATTCATAACTAAATTACTTCATAAAATTTTGTAAATTAAAAATTATCAATGGAAGTATTCTTTTAACACAAAATTCGCGTCACTAAGTGTAATAATAGATATGCTGCCTAAAAATAATATTAAAAACCATGGCTTTGATACCAATGTAGATCGGAAAGGAAAACTTACTTGTGAGAATTCACTTTCTTATTCATGGATCAATTACTTCAGTGTCGCTTTAATTACTAGAATCAAAGTGATATTTCACAATATGAACATCTTTATAAATCTTGTCAGGTTAATGCAGAGTGTCCAAGATGAGAGAAGAGAAAAGGGAGAATGATTATTCAACAAAATGAAAAACTTAACCTTTTCATATGGGTTATATCCCTATATATATATATATATATATGATTAGAAGAGGCGATTATTTCTTTTAGTAACTCATCTAATAACTTGGACCAGGCCCATCCATCATGGACGAACCAGGACTAACCTAATAACCAAAATGTATTAATGAGTCACTCCATTGCACAAACTAGTAAATGGATTTAAATTGCACAATAACATTATTGATGTGCCTATTTTCATGGAAATTATGTGCGATGGGACATCGTTGAACTCAAGTTAATTGATAAACTTAACTGGATATAAAAGAAGATTGGTGTTTTCATTATCAACTAATGATGTGTAGACATTGTTAGTGCTTAAGTAACTTCGTTTCATTCCCTGTAATATGTCAAGTACAAAATTTGAATTTTAGACACTGTTATGTTTTTTGGAGTTACAATCCCTCCCTCTCTCTTCCCGGAATAGCAAGGATCAACATCAATATTAGTGATATATGAATAAATCATTGAGACAATAGATGAACTAGGGTTAGATCCTGCTTCGAGTAAAAGTTCTTATGGTATTCTAATCATAGATGCATCACAATCTTCAAGTAATGAAAATTATGATCGATCTCCATTACCAATTGCAAAGATCCATTCAACAAAGTCAGCAAGCTCTTTCCTCTAACAAGCTGAAAGCCTATATGCTAAAAGGTGCATGTTCTCAGTAAAAGTGAGGACTTTAAATTAACACTATGAATGTGAACTGCTTAAAGATGTATAAACTATGTCCTCCTTTGTCCCTCCAGGAACAACCGATGGAATTTGTCTAAAGCCTCCTCTTAAAAGAACTGATTTCCCGTCAAATGGCTGATCATGGGTCAATATATTATCAGTAGCTAGGATATCAAAAAGTGAGTAGTCCAATGCTTCAAGACAATAACGATTATTTATTAAAGCTTAATCCCAAACTATGGGAGAAATCATCTTTAAAAGTCATGCTTGATTTGTATTTTTTTTATCTCACGTAATGAGTTTTTAGAAATTGCTAGGGGAATTTTGAATCTTAAATGGGTTGTGTGACTACTTGGTAGGAAGAGCGATGCAATACCTAACAATACAACATTAACAGTTAAACTTTTTGATCTTATTCAATTTATTATTACATGTCATAAAAATGTCTTTCATGTTCCTCCATGACCATGAATAAATATCAATTTCTTGCTTTTTTCAATGATGAATTTAACAACACTTTTATAGACTTTTTTTTGCACTAATTGAGCAGTGGAATAGCTGGTAAATGTTGGCATATAAGATATGTGGTATCATAGTTAAGCTCTTCTCTTATAAGTCTATTTATTATTTCAGAAAATAAGCACCTATAGGCATTAGAAGCTTATGCTTTTTAAAATATATGGTAACTTCATTGAAAAACGACTTTAGTTCATATAAAACATAGTTCTGAATCCTATCATGGACAACTTAAGATTGAAATTGCAAAAGTAGATCTAAAATGGGCAAGAATATCATCGTGCATGGAGCGTCAAAACTTGTAAAACAAAGCTTTTGGATTAATAACATCACAAAAAATAAATAACACCGACAAAGAGATGCCTAATTTATTAAGAAGTTGTTGTGCCTATACCCTCAACCAAAATCTAACCCTTTTCTTATTGTCTCATTGTCTCCAAAAAGGCCTAAAGTCTTGCAAGCAAGCTAAAATATTGGATAGACAACACCCAAATATTTTCTAAGATCATCAAATTTAAATGCTTATTTAACATGCTCAAGAAGCAATCTAAGAAAATAAAGTTCCTTAGTAGCAGGGTGAACATCCATTAAACAACCAAAATTGATATTTTAACCAAGGAATCCTTTCCTTTTGGCCCATCATCCCAAAAAAAAATTATTAGTAATTTGTGAGTGGTATAGTTTTCTTGCCTCATCATCAATTTTGTCACCTAAGAACCATTTTGTGAACATTGTTTTTTCAATACTTGGTTCCCTAAATATCAATGGAAGGCTTTCATTCATTGAATAGACTACAATAACATATATTTTTACGAGGAATCAAAGCATATTTTATTATCATTTATTGTCTGCATAAGGAAACAATAGCTGATGTATATACTGTTTGAATACGTGGTAAATTAACCCACATTGCACAGTGATTTGCTGATGATTCTTAGTTCTTTTTTTTAATAACGAGATATTTGTCTTACTTTAAATATTTTTCAAGAAAGTGTTCTATTAATCTTTTGCATTTGTTTAGTATATTCAGTTTCACAAGAAAATAACATGTTGTAGAATAGTTTACGGTCAGTATATGAATTCGTTTCAATCGTTTTGAAAAATATTGTTAAAGTTCTATAACAAGTTTCACATATAATAATTAATCTATATTATTATTGAACCATTTTAATCATAATAAATGTCACGAACCATTTTAAAAAATATTTCTTATTTAAAAATATATAAAAATAATTTTATTTCAATTTTTATTTTTTAATTTTGATATTAACATATTAAAATCATTAAAAAACATTAAAAAAATTAATTTGATGATTTTTCAAATTAAACATACTTTTAATGAAACATAATTTCAAAAGCAAAAATAAATGGTATAACTTTTATAATTGCAAACATTATTGATTCATTGCTATTTTTCTAGCATCATTTTATTGTCTTGCTCGTATGAGAATATAGTGCATGTTATTTTGTAAAAATATTTTTTTAATCAAAAATATATTAATAGATTTTTTTAATATCAAATTAAAATTATAAATAAAAACATATTAAAAACATTAATTTAATATTTTATACTGTTAAAACAATTTGAAAAGAAAATATGAAACGAACACAAATGTCGTAATTGCTGCTTCCACTAAGACAATTACGATCTCATCATGACTATTTCTTCGATCATTGCCCATCAATTCATCAACACGATGAGATCCACCGTTATCATCGCTTTATCAACACTATCACCACCACCTCTTTGCCATTAATAATACCGCCACCGTTGACGTGAGCATAGTCAATTTGTTACCATGATGTATCGTCATCCTATCACCATCTAATGTTGCTTGTAAAATTTGTTTTATGGATAATATTTTAGAGCAAAAATGAAACTATTTTTGCAAAACAATGTTCTTCAAGATATGGGCTTTTCAAAATTTAAACAATCCAATTAAAGAAGGCCCAAAAATATCCTATTTTCGCTAGCAAATTCCCTCCATTCTAGACCCACTGGGCCACAATCTTCCCAAGACAGACTGGTTTTCGCTACTAACTCAAGGCCATCTTAAAACAGCCCAAGACAAATATCTATCTGGTACAACGGAGATGTACATTATTAAGGTACAACCCACCTGCATCCCATTTTAGCTCGTCGAATCATTAAGGAACACAGACCCATCTTCTCTTTCTCTATTCGATCTACCAACGAACACCCTCTCTCTCGTCCCCCTCGGGCTTCTGAAATCGAAACCCCCGATCCAGGGCACCATGGCTGCTGCCAATGCCCCCATCACCATGAAAGAGGCTTTAACGGTAATACTATCAACATTTTCTCTCTAGATCTCGTGATTTCTTTTTATAAAATTCTTCGTTCTTATTCTGGTTTTGTTTGATTTGTTGTTGAATTTTAGTTGTCAAACCTCGGGATCAATCCACAGTTCATAAATTTCACCCATGTGACGATGGAATCAGAGAAGTACATCTGCATCAGAGAAACGGCGCCGCAGAACAGTGTGGTTATTGTCGATATGAGCATGCCTGCGCAGCCTCTGAGAAGGCCTATCACGGCCGATTCCGCCATGATGAATCCTAATTCCCGAATTCTCGCACTCAAAGGTACTCTTATAACTTATAATGCCATCATCTTTCATTTATTTAAATTGCTTTACATATTTTGTAGTGCATAATGGAGAAGTGTATTTGTCATCTGTTATTAATGGCAATAATTGTGGTCTTAATCTTTGTCTAATGGTTAATGGATCTGCTGTTTTTTTATTGGAAGCTCAACTCCC
Source organism: Populus alba (assembly GCF_005239225.2). Lineage (NCBI taxonomy): Eukaryota > Viridiplantae > Streptophyta > Magnoliopsida > Malpighiales > Salicaceae > Populus > Populus alba. The sequence goes on from NC_133284.1 coordinate 32,365,188, forward strand.
GGGAACTACTCAGGATCATTTACAGATATTTAATATTGAAATGAAAGCGAAAGTGAAATCACATCAAATGCCTGAGCAGGTTACTATACATGGAGTTTTGATTCGATTTTGTTCTTTAATTTTAGAATGCCAGTCTAAGTTATTTTATTTAGAATGCCAGTCTAAATTATATTATTCATTGTTGGTTTGCGCTATAGGTTGTGTTTTGGAAGTGGAGTAGTGCTAACATGCTGGCCTTGGTAACACAGACTTCTGTTTATCACTGGTCAATTGAAGGCAAGCATTCTGTATCTTTCATTTTTTTAAGATATTGTTTTCTTTTCCACCGCCTCATTGTTTATGACTCTATCTTCTTGCAGGTGATTCGGAGCCTGTGAAGATGTTTGATAGGACAGCTAATCTGCAAGGTAATCAGATAATCAACTATAGATGTGATCCTTCAGAGAAGTGGTTGGTCCTCATTGGAATTGCTCAAGGTCCTCCAGAGGTGTGTCATTTGTGGTCTTCTATTATTTACATATAGAAATTTCTTCCTGTATTCATGACACATTGGTCATACTAGTGGCTCCATTTTTGCTATGTTATAAGAATTTATAAGTTAAATTTTTAGTTAGTGAAATGGCTGTTAGGTGCTATACATGTTTTCTTTGTATGTTTTGATTTGCTAAGTTACTGTACTCTTGCTTTTGTTTTTTATGATAAAATTCAATGCTTCTGATGCAGAGTCTCTTTTGGACCCGGGCCAATAATATTTTGGGCTCGTGACTTGTTTATTTCCTTTTATGTTGTTTGGTCTGCTCTCTTTTAATAACTTGTATGAAAAACTTGGTATCCTCCTGGTGTATTGGGCGCTATTTAGGGATTAAGTGGTATGTTTTTCGAACAATTCTTCTACAATTGAAAGATTTAGTTGCTTCATGCATTAGTTGAGACTAGGAGTTGCCAGAAGTGTAATTTTTCAATCAACTGATACTTCTCAGAATAATGCACTGTTACATGGTAACTTATCTTATCTTGAGAACATCCTTGGTTAAATTTTTCCTTGTCCATGACATTGAATATTGTTTTCCCTGTAGTGTAGGATATGCGAGTCTGCGTGTTTCTCGGTGGGAAATCAATAGAGCATATGTTTTTGCACAATAGAGTGGTTGATTGTGGAAGTTGATTATGGGGATTTAATTTTCAGAACTGTCAAACAATGACTCTGTAAATAGATGCCCAAACAGACAATATTGTGTGCACTTGTTTTTGTAGCTGTTTCCTTTGCTGTAGTTTCATTGTGTCTGAATGTTGTCTATAATGTAAGAACTCATTTGGACCATGGTTTGTATTAGTTCTAAATTTGTTGGTCTATCAAAACGTTGTGGTTATTTATGGTGATTTTCCTTGTTTTATCTGTAACTGTAGATAGGTAAGAATGTTATTTAGAGCATGACCTGTGAGCCTTTAATCTGTTCAAGTACAGTAACCAATCATTATTTGCTTTTGCTTTTCCCATATTTCTTGTCTTATCAAGTTTTTCAGTTATTATGTAAGATGGCATATTTTGTCTTCTCTGTCATTTTTAAAACATAAATATCGGTTCTTTAGTTGTGAAACATTTATTCCTTAAATGACTGGTATTGTACCTGCCTTGATGATTGTGGATATTTAAAATTCTTCCAGAGTTTTCAACAGCGTTGATTAATATCCTAGTATTTGTTGCAGAGGCCGCAATTGGTCAAAGGGAACATGCAGCTTTTCTCTGTGGATCAGCAGCGTAGTCAGGCTCTTGAAGCACATGCAGCGTCATTTGCCTCTTTTAAAGTGATGTTACTCTCAAATTTTATTTCATTTTGTGGATTCTAATCCTTTCTGTGTTCCTCCTGGTATTCTATTTTAAATGTGCTTGTTTGATGCTTTTCCAGGTTGCAGGAAATGATAATGCTTCAATCCTTATCTCTTTTGCATCAAGGTCATTTAATGCTGGACAACTAACATCAAAGTTGCATGTTATTGAACTTGGTGCTGTGCCAGGTTATTTACTTTTCTCTGGAATTCATTTTTCATATGTACATCATATGAAGTGTAATTGTGTCTTGGTTTCATTTGTTTGCTTTTATGCTGTCCCAAAGTAAGTTTTTGTTCTTGGTGAAACTAAAAGCATGTTACTATAACTTTCCATAATGGCTTCCAATGAAATCTTTTGGATACTGATTGTGCTATTGGCTATTAGGCAAACCATCATTTACTAAGAAGCAAGCAGACCTGTTCTTTCCACCAGACTTCGCTGATGATTTTCCTGTGTCAATGCAGGTAGATCATAGCTTATTTTTTATCTAGACTGGCAGTGTTTCTAATAGGTTCACCACAAGCTAAAATTTGTTAACTTTTATTTTGTGACAGATATCCCAAAAGTATGGCTTAATATATGTGATCACAAAGCAAGGACTTCTATTTGTTTATGACCTAGAGACTGCTAGCGCGGTTTATAGAAACCGAATCAGTCCAGATCCTATATTTTTGACGACTGATGCTTCTTCAGTAGGTGGCTTCTATGCAGTCAATAGGAGAGGACAGGTTTTGCTTGCCACTGTAAATGAAGCAACACTTGTGCCTTTCGTTAGTGGCCAGGTTTGCTTGCTGGATTCTCTCCTTTTCTGTCAAGTTTTATTATACAGGAAGAGGGCCATCAATCTTATATCATTTTTTGGTGGTTTGACAGTTAAACAATCTTGAACTTGCTGTTAATCTTGCAAAAAGAGGAAATCTTCCTGGTGCTGAAAATCTGGTAAACACATTATTTTCTTGTTTTCATTTGTTAACTTTGCCGAGCGTTGGAATGAATTGTACTTATTGCTTACTTATTTAATGTTCTTGTGTTCCTATGATTAATGTATCTTTCATCATCTTTTGCTTTCTCTATGCACCGTAAAAAAAACTATTTATTGAAATGTTTCAAGACATGAATCTGGTGAAAAATGATATTTGTTATTTAAGAGTTAAAGATTATCTTACCTCCAATAAATAAGTTTGTGCAACATAATGTATCCTGTGTCAATGCAGTTAAAACTTGAATAAGCTAGAAAAACTTCCCACCTTTTGAATTTTCCATGAAAGTGAATTTTATGACGCTTTCTTAAAGTTTGCATTATTTTATTTTATTTCAGTTTTATCTGAGAAGTATCATGGGTTGACTCAAAATTCTACCATGTATGCTTGAATTGATCTATGTCTGTGTGCGTGTATGGTGTGTTTCTAGTTTCTACCATGAACATCTCCCATTGGTTGTCTCTTTCAGGTTGTCCAGAGGTTTCAAGAGTTATTTTCTCAGGCAAAGTATAAGGAGGCTGCAGAACTTGCAGCAGAATCTCCACAAGGAATCCTGCGCACTCCTGACACTGTTGCTAAATTTCAGGTTTTTTTAGTGCAAAGTTTATCCTTTTTTGTTTCTTTGGTTCTTTATCTATGAAGATACTGTAATCCGAAGGTCATGAATTTCTTATTTGGTTCATGCGCAACAGAGTGTTCCGGTGCAAGCTGGGCAAACACCACCATTGCTGCAGTACTTTGGAACTCTGTTGACTAGAGGAAAACTCAATGCTTTCGAGTCATTGGAATTATCACGCCTTGTTGTAAATCAGAATAAGAAAAATCTTCTGGAGAACTGGTTGGCAGAGGACAAGCTTGAATGCACTGAAGAGCTTGGAGATCTTGTGAAGGTCAGTTATATTTATTGTTGCTGGTAATGTTTGGGTTCTTCAATTAATAGCAAAATAAAGGCTATTTTATCATTTATTCTTTTGACTTTTGTTTAATATCCGTGCACCATGTTTTTACCTGACCTGACACTACTGAGATGTCATTGAGAGACCTCTCTTGGGTCCAAAAATTTATTCTGGTATCAATACCAATAAATATGGTATTCATCCCGGAAGTGGTTTGTTTTATTTTTTATTTTTTTATTTATGTAAACAACTTGGATATATTTAATTTGACATGGATATCATTTTCTGCTTTGTCTATGTAGTTAGTGTGTATAATTTCTTTCATCTTTCTGATATTATAAACATGTTTCCATTGCAGACAGTTGATAATGACCTTGCATTGAAGATATATATTAAAGCTAGGGCAACTCCAAAAGTTGTTGCAGCATTTGCTGAGAGGAGGGAGTTTGACAAGATTCTTATATACTCAAAGCAGGTAAAGTACTCATGCTCTTTCATTAAAATCTTTTGATCTATGCTGCCAAATTCCAACTTAATTAATACCGTGAATAAAATATTTTAGCTATAGCTGTTAGTTATGTTTTGGGTGCTGACAACTTATATTTTATTTCACTGGTATAGGTTGGCTATAATCCTGATTATTTGTTCCTTCTCCAAACAATATTGCGGACAGACCCTCAGGTATGTGGACTCTCATTTTCTCAAATTTTTTAGTCACTCACACACACACACACACACACACACAGTTTTGTATACACAATGTGTCAACCAACATGTAATGGCTGAAGCTTCTTTTATTTTGTTTTGAGTTTTGTTGGCATTCACCTTCATTTCAACTTTCTGGATGCCAGGCTGCTGTTAATTTTGCTTTAATGATGTCTCAAATGGAGGGAGGTTGCCCAGTCGATTACAACACAATAACTGATCTATTCCTTCAGGTTCTACTGTATTATTATTTTTTAGCACAAAATAATTCAATTATGTACAGAAATGTTCCTTCTGTCAACCTGATATTTTATTTTTCCTTTTATTGCTTTTGTTGTTTTTCAGAGGAATTTGATCCGTGAGGCAACAGCATTTTTGTTGGATGTTCTGAAGCCAAATTTGCCTGAGCATGGATTCCTTCAAACTAAGGTTAGTACTTTTTAAAAAAAGTTATTTTGTATAGTTGAAATCAGTATTGATGGTCATTGCTTAACAATCTTCATGTTAATTTCCACCAGGTTTTGGAGATCAATCTTGTGACATTTCCAAATGTTGCAGATGCTATATTAGCCAATGGTATGTTTAGTCATTATGATCGCCCACGGATTGGCCAACTCTGTGAAAAAGCTGGGTTGTATATTCGAGCGCTTCAGGTAAAATGCCTTCTCAATCCTTAAGTAAACCCTTATGTTTTGGAATTTCACTATTTCTTGAACTAACGATATTTTACATATAATGCAGCACTATACCGAGTTGCCTGATATAAAACGTGTTATTGTGAACACACATGTCATTGAGCCTCAGGTTTGCTCACAATGCATAAACAAGTCTGTCCCAAGCGAATGTAACATTATCTCTAAGTGTTTATGTTACTTTTCAGGCTCTTGTTGAGTTCTTTGGCACTCTTTCTCGAGAATGGGCTCTTGAATGTATGAAAGATCTTCTTCTTGTCAACCTGAGGGGCAACCTTCAGATTATTGTGCAGGTAAAGTATCCTTTTAGTAGCAATCACAAATACAACCTTTTCTATTAGGTCTCATAGACATCTCTGTATGCAGACTGCCAAAGAATACTGTGAGCAATTGGGTGTGGATGCATGCATAAAGCTCTTCGAGCAGTTTAAGTCGTATGAAGGACTGTATTTCTTTTTGGGTTCATATTTGAGCTCCAGGTACTCCTTTTTTGACAATGTGGATTCTCTTATCCAAAATACAATAATTTTGGTTGTTAAAATGTATGCTGCAACAATCTCTTTGCTTTCTGGGTAGTGAGGATCCTGAAATCCACTTCAAGTACATTGAAGCGGCTGCGAAAACTGGGCAGATTAAGGAGGTAGAACGTGTGACACGTGAATCTAACTTCTATGATCCTGAAAAGACAAAGAACTTTTTAATGGAAGCCAAACTTCCAGATGCACGCCCATTGATCAATGTTTGTGATCGTTTTGGATTTGTCCCGGACCTTACCCATTACCTGTACGTAAACAATATGCTTCGCTATATTGAGGGTTATGTTCAAAAGGTAAATTTTATTCTTAAGTTTACTTCAAATGTTAAGTTTGAGATTTTTGTGTGATGGAACATTTTTCATGTTTTTTAATTGCTTAAATCATTTGTAAGTGGCAAAATACAGTCCCATTTTTCATTTTCCTCTTGTTCTTATGTTTGACAGGTCAATCCAGGAAATGCTCCTTTAGTTGTAGGACAACTTCTTGATGATGAATGTGCTGAAGATTTCATTAAAGGCCTTATTCTTTCAGTTCGTTCTCTTCTGCCAGTTGAGCCCTTAGTGGAGGAGTGTGAGAAAAGGTTTGTTGTTTTTTCAAAATGTTATGTTCAATCATCTAATCATCTGTCTTTTGCAGCTTCACTTACTATTTTCCTTGCAGGAATCGTCTCCGCTTACTCACTCAGTTCTTGGAGCATCTAGTCAGTGAGGGAAGCCAGGATGTGCATGTTCACAATGCTCTTGGTAAAATTATTATCGACAGCGGCGACAATCCGGAGCATTTTCTTACCACCAACCCATATTACGATTCACGTGTTGTTGGTAAATATTGTGAGAAGCGGGATCCCACCCTTGCTGTTGTTGCCTACCGAAGAGGACAGTGTGATGATGAACTAATCAATGTCACAAACAAGAATTCATTGTTTAAACTGCAGGCCAGGTATGCATATTGTTCATCAGTAAGTGGTTATGATTCATTATGTGCTTAGATATGTTTCTTTCTGCTGATTCCCCAATGGTTTTATTCAGATATGTTGTAGAACGGATGGATGGTGATCTCTGGGAGAAAGTCCTTAGTCCTGATAATGAGTATAGACGGCAGCTGATTGATCAGGTTGTATCGACTGCTTTGCCTGAAAGCAAGAGTCCTGATCAGGTTTCAGCAACTGTTAAAGCTTTCATGACAGCTGATCTTCCACATGAACTGATCGAACTTCTTGAAAAGATTGTTCTCCAAAATTCTGCTTTCAGTGGAAATTTCAATCTGCAAAACCTGCTCATCTTGACTGCCATCAAGGCTGATCCATCAAGAGTTATGGATTACATTAATAGGCTAGACAACTTTGATGGTCCTGCAATTGGGGAGGTTGCTGTGGAAGCTCAATTGTATGAAGAGGCGTTCGCCATTTTCAAGAAGTTCAATCTGAATTTTTCAGCTGTCAATGTCCTGCTGGATAATATTCGCAGCATTGATCGAGCTGTGGAGTTTGCATTCCGGGTGGAAGAAGAAGCTGTCTGGAGCCAAGTGGCCAAGGCCCAACTGCGAGAGGGACTAGTGAGTGAAGCAATTGAGTCATTTATCCGTGCAGACGATGCTACTCAATTTTTGGAAGTCATAAAGGCTGCCGAGGATGCAGATGTATATCATGACTTGGTGAGGTACCTTCTAATGGTGAGGCAAAAGTCCAAGGAGCCCAAGGTGGATAGTGAACTCATTTATGCATATGCGAAAATTGATCAACTGGGCGAAATTGAAGAGTTCATTCTCATGCCTAATGTTGCAAATCTCCAAAATGTTGGAGATCGCTTATATGATGAAGCCCTGTACGAGGCAGCAAAGATTATATTTAGATTTATTAGTAACTGGGCGAAGTTAGCTGTTACACATGTTAAGCTAAAAGAGTTCCAAAGTGCCGTTGATGCAGCTCGAAAAGCAAACAGCTCGAAAACATGGAAAGAAGTCTGCTTTGCTTGTGTTGATGCTGAGGAATTCCGCTTGGCTCAGATATGTGGTCTCAACATCATCATACAGGTGGTTATTGTTTGAACCCTTTCTTTCAGTCTGACTTTTTAATGTTGTGAGCATAACTTGCTATAACCTTATACAGGCCTTGGCCATTTTCTGCTGATTTTTTTCCTTAAATCCTTATCTTTAGCAAGTAACATAGCTAATGGTAGAAAATGAATTTCTGTGCATAAATGGAAAGTATTCAAGTGGTCTTAAATTCTGATTTGTGTTTATTCTATTATTATAGGTTGATGATTTGGAAGAGGTCAGTGAGTATTACCAGAACAGAGGATGCTTCAGTGAGCTCATCTCTCTAATGGAAAGCGGGCTTGGTTTGGAACGTGCACATATGGGCATCTTCACTGAATTGGGAGTTTTATATGCGAGATACCGCCCTGAGAAGCTTATGGAGCACATCAAATTGTTCTCAACTCGTCTCAACATCCCCAAGCTTATACGGGCTTGTGATGAACAACAGCACTGGAAGGAACTGACTTATTTATACATCCAATATGATGAATTTGACAATGCTGCTACCACTATAATGAACCACTCTCCAGAAGCTTGGGACCACATGCAATTCAAAGATGTTGTGGTAAAAGTTGCAAATGTTGAGCTCTACTACAAGGCTGTGCACTTTTACTTGCAAGAGCATCCAGACCTAATCAATGATCTTCTTAATGTGATTGCTCTTCGTGTTGACCATACTAGAGTGGTGGACATAATGCGAAAGGTAAACTTTAACATTTATTGCATCTGTTGTTGCTGCTCCCACTTCTCTTGGAAAGTGAGTGACTAGGAAGAGTTTTGTCTGTAATATATCTTATTCACATCTGCAATTCTGAGTTTCAGGCTGGTCAGCTCCGCCTTGTTAAGCCATACATGGTTGCAGTTCAGAGCAATAATGTCTCTGCTGTAAATGAAGCACTGAATGGAATTTACATTGAGGAGGAGGACTATGACAGACTTCGTGAATCTATTGAGTTGCATGATAACTTTGACCAGATAGGTCTTGCACAGAAGGTTGGTTTAGATTTCAATAGATGACTGAAAGTCCTAAAGGTTGATTTTTTATTTACAAGCCCTAATAATGCGTTTGTGCAGATTGAGAAACATGAGCTTCTGGAGATGAGACGTGTTGCTGCTTACATATACAAGAAAGCTGGAAGGTGGAAGCAGTCAATTGCTTTGTCAAAGAAAGACAATCTTTACAAAGATTGTATGGAAACTTGTTCACAGTCTGGTGAAAGGGAACTTTCTGAGGAGTTGCTTGTCTATTTCATTGAGCAGGTTTGTTTTATCTAGTTCTTCTCTCCCCATGTTGTGTGTGTGGCAATGCAGCACACCTTTAGTGCCTGACAAGAACTTTCTATCTTGAAGTCCCTGTGCAATCCTCCCTCCCTCTTCACAATCCCAGCTAGTTTTCAACGCCACTTTTCTCATTGTTTAATACGTTCAGATGATTGCTAAAACAAGATTGCCTTTGATATTTCTTCAAATGATTTTCTTAAGGATTAAGCCATTGGATGATATTGATTTTAGACCACTGTAATTGTTTTTAAAGCTTCTATCATACAGTCCTCTTTCAGAAAAGATAAAGCCAACCCTCCCCTTCCCCCTCAAAAAAGAAAGAAAGAAAGAAAGAAAGATATATTGTGCTAGATGCATTTTGTCATATTGGGAGTCACAAATGTGAACTGTGCTGATGATCTTGTTAAATGCTGATGCAGGGAAAGAAAGAGTGCTTTGCTGCTTGCCTCTTTGTTTGTTATGATTTGATCCGACCAGATGTTGCTCTTGAGCTGGCTTGGATGAACAACATGATTGATTTTGCGTTCCCATATCTCTTGCAGGTAGCCTTTTTGTTTGTCTTCTCCTTTGTTCTTAACTGTTGATACTTATTTGTCTTCCATTTTCCTCAACTTCTGATTTTGTTTTTCTTTTCTGTTTCCAAGTTCATCCGTGAGTACACAAGCAAAGTAGATGAACTCATCAAGGAAAAACTTGAGGCTCTTAGTGAGGTTAAGGCTAAAGAGAAAGAGGAGAAGGACATGGTTGCCCAGCAGGTATGGGCATCTTAATGCTCTTAACATAAATACTTAATTTACCAGTAAAAAAGTTCTTTTCCTTGTATTTTTGCTGTCTTCCTCGCAAAACTTTTCTGAACTTGTTCCCAAGCTTTCAATGAATATCTGCATGAAAATAATTAGTCTTGAAAGCTCTTCTCCTTTCAATCTACTGTTTTTTTCCATATTGTTATATATGAAGTTGCTGATCAATGAAATTATAGTATTTCAGTTTTTTTTTGGTTTGACAATGAAAAGACCTTATTAATTTTTTTTCCAAATTTAACGCCTCTAACTGCTTTTCTAGAAGAAATGCAATTAACAATGCCCTTTTATAATGAAGTCTACGCTAATATGTAACAATAGTTGTATTATTATGGATACTTAGTTTAAACTCATTCGACTCTTTTCGGTTCTTTTTTCTGCAGAATATGTATGCACAATTGCTGCCCCTTGCTTTGCCTGCGCCACCTATGCCTGGAATGGGTGGAGGTTTTGCACCACCTCCAATGGGTGGAATGGGAATGCCTCCAATGCCACCTTATGGCATGCCGTCCATGGCCCCCTACTGATTTGGACATCTACCTCAGAAATTAGATTATCTATAATTGCTTGTCTGTTATTGAAGGTTAATTCAGTTCTTTTGATGGCTATATACTTCCGGGAGGAATTAAACCGGTCCCTGCCATTGCATTTTCTGTACTTTTATCTCTCAGAATTCGTTTTGTCATGGCTGCAAGTTTTCCCCAGAGAAGTCTCGGCCATGAACATGTTTTAGACAGAGATTGGGTTATGAAATTTGTTGTGGTTGTGGCACGTGTATAGTTTTAGTTTTATAGTAGTAATAACATTTTGGTTTCGTTAATTGTCACCGGCACGGTTCTTGGATTCATATTAGGGTTTTTTAAATTTTGTAATCACCATATTTCATTCATGTACAACAGTTCAATTTATATTTGAAAATATTGTTGGGCTTGGATGCATGTTGCAGAGCAATGTTGTTAACTTTTTTTTTAAGATTAATGTGGGTATTCCAGTAGCTTGTATATATTTTAATTAATTTTACAGGTTTATAAGTTAATGACCATGGAAGTTTTTATAGCTTTGTGGTTTATGAAAAACTTGAATAATAATTTTTAAAAGTAAATCCATAACTTAATTAGTTGAGTTATATCTTATAAAATGGCAATCTTCTTACTCTTGATATAGCAGTATTTTGAGCTGAACATTCTTGAATTTACGGTATTAGAAATTCCATCTTCAAGTTTTGAACTTGGAAACAGCTCCTGCTACTGCAGGTCGTAACTCTAACCTCTTGTAGGGAGCGCTTGCAATTTCTATCTGCTAGTTTTGGGTGCTGGGGAAGTTATATATTATTAATTTTTTTAAAAAATTATTATATTAAAATGATTTGAAAATATTAAAAACTTAAAAAATATTAATTTATAGTAAATAAAAAATTAAAAAAATTAAATTTTTTTAAAATATATTTTTTTTATATAAAAAAAAAAACAGGGAATGGCTTTATTGTGGCTGTGTTGTTCAGTGACGAGGATCCAGGTGCTGCTTTATGATCACGGCAAGTTGTTTGAATCAAATTGCGGTGCATCATTTGGATGTGTACAGAGATGACTTTACCCTGCTTGATGAGAAAGCACAGCCTCATATGTTTTTATTTATGGTAAACGAAAATCGTACCTTTTGAGTAAAACTCAATTAATAATACTCTGCTCTTCGTCATGAGAAACACCTCCAAGTGGCTTTAATGTCAAAATAAACCCAATGATATAACAATAAATTTTTTTAAAAAAATTGTATTTCCACGAGCTTGTAAGTTGTCATGTAAAGACACCTTTCATGATATAAAAATAAATTGTTCTAAAATTTATATTTTCAGAAACTTGTAAAGGACAGACATTTCTGACGTGTTGACTCAAACTGTAAATGATTTTACTTCTTATTTTATCGTCTTCAGATATTGAAGTTTTTATAAATAAATAAATAAATAAAAAGTATTGTCTCGAAGTGTAAAACAGTTTACTATGATAGATAAACTAGTATAGACAGGAAATTTTAACCCCGTATATCAGAGAAAAAGAGGGTTTTGAGAGTTGTAGATTTTTATTTTAAAATATATTAAAATATTTTTAAAAAATTATATATTAAATATATATTTAAAAATATAAAAAAATATTAATTTAAAATTTTAAAAAATAATTTTTAAAATTCAAAAACAAAGAAACGTAAAATATAAAAATATCCCTCCTCAAATATTTACCCAAAAGAAAAGAAGAAAAAGAAAAAGAAAAAGAAAGAGGTATATTACCTCTTCTACCCTACGCTTGCAGTGCATCCGGGCCTCATTTTATTTTTACCCCAGCACGGCACAGCAGTCAGCACAGCACAGCAGTCACAAAATCACACCCTCTCTCTCTTATAATTCGCCATCCCCACCATATATAAACCTCCTTTACCTAGCTAGCTTATCATAGCCCCAAAACCCCCCCAATCTGACTCGATCTCTAACACTAAAACTTACAGACGCGCACTTTTCTCCCCTCTCCAACCAAAAAACATCAAATCTAATGGCAAGCACAGAGCCTGAACACCAGCACAGAGAAGACGAGGAAGCCCCAGCCGGAGATGACGAAGACACTGGTGCTCAGGTCGCTCCGATCGTCAAACTCGAAGAAGTCGCCGTCTCTACTGGTGAAGAAGATGAAGATGCGATTCTCGATCTGTAAGAATATAAATTCAATCTCTTCAATTTTCTTAACCTATTTTAGGGTTTTCTTTTTTGAAACTGAATTTTCTATTTTCTTTTTATTTAAAAAAATTGAAGGAAATCGAAGCTTTATAGATTCGATAAGGACGGGAATCAGTGGAAAGAGAGAGGCGCTGGTACTGTTAAGTTTTTGAAACATAAAGAGTCTGGAAAAGTTCGTCTTGTTATGAGACAATCTAAGACTCTCAAGATCTGCGCTAATCATCTCGGTTTGTTTTCGCTTCTTTTCCTTTCCTTTTTTTTCTGTGATTTTTTTAGGGTTTTGAATATATTGTGTTTGTGTTTCTGTAGTGCTGCCGACCATGTCAGTGCAGGAGCACGCAGGGAATGAGAAGTCGTGTGTGTGGCACGCAACGGATTTCGCTGATGGTGAATTGAAGGATGAGTTGTTCTGTATTCGTTTTGCATCTATTGAAAGTGAGTCATTATTAGTATATGTTTTGTCGATAACTTCTTATCTAGTTTGATTAGAAACATTTTATATCATTTTATGGGTTATCTGACTCTGATAATGTTTGAATGGATTCTTTGCTGTAAATGTTGCATGGTTGACTCCATATATTACCATGTGTGTTTGCTACCATGGTTGATCGTGGTGGGGTCTGAACTGTGAATGCATGAGAGGAATTTTGATTTTTTTCAAAAAATTTAGTGAGCATGTGAACTATTTTGTTTGATAATCCTAGTTTGTTTGACTGTATAATTGATATAGGTGTGATTTAGTAGTAGTAACAAGTGCCTTTGTGGCTGGTTAGTATAAGCTAAAGGCTTTGTGGTAATAATTTTGTGCTGCATCATAATGCAACTCCGTTCTAAACATAACTTGGTTTCAATTGTATGCCTTTTGCTTTTTTGGTTTCAAGTTAGGGTAGCTTCTGTGCACACATGCAGATGGTTAGGACTAGTTTCTTATGTAACCTGGTTATGAGCAGATGCTTTCTGCTGATTTTCTTTCAACTTTGGTGAAGTTTTATGAGTAATAATGCATAATCCCTAAGATGGTAAAGATGTAAAAGAGTTTTCGACTCTGTTTTGAGTAGGTAGTTAAATGTTGTCAATTGTAATGTGGTGAAGTAAGAAAGAAATTTGGAGATGGCTGTTGTCTCTATCAATTAGTTTTAAATAGACAATGAATAAGGTGTGGGATTTGCAAAGTTGGAACTCGCTAAGCTGATCATTTGTGCCCCATTGTATGCACTGTATGAAAAATGCTGTTTTTATTAGTTTCAATATCTTGTGATAGAATTAATTGTCTACTGTATCCACAGAAGATCCATTGGATTGGATACCTGAAAAATAGAAAATAAGAACCTCAATTTCAACATTGACTTCGTTGAATAACCTGAATTTTCTTAAAACTGTATTTGTTTTTGCAGAGAAACCATTCTTTTCTTTTAAAAAAACCTGGAATTTTATTTAATGTCATATGGAAATGTCTTTTTCATTTAGTGGAAGTTGAGTTTGAGTCAAGGCCTCTGCAAAATGGGGTCGGAGAAGTGGGCTGTGTGGATTTATATTGAAAGAACCCTTGGTTCATTTAATGGTGGGCCTCCATCTAATTGTCTTGACTTTTACACTAGCATGATGGATGGTTGTATTTTTTTTGTACATGCATAATTTGCCGTGATGTCTCCTCCTTGACATGTGAATTCTAAACACATGCATCATACAAACGTTCTTCCTCCTATTGATTACTAATATTGGGTTTTTCCTCAGATTGCAAAACCTTTATGGAAATGTTTCAAGAAGTTGCTGAGTCCCAAAAGAGTGAGGAAAACAAGGATGCAACTGCTGCTGCGGATGCGTTGGATAAGTTGAGTGTTGAAGAGAAGAAAACTGAGGAGAAAGCTGTCGAAGAGTCACCAGCTGCAGCCAAGGAAGAGGAAACTAAGACCTGTGAAGATAAGAAAGAGGAGAAGTCTGATCCCTCAACTTGAGGGTTGATTTGTTTGTTTTCTCATTCCCTTGGCGGTATGATGAAGTTGGGTGTCAACCACATGTCTCGTCCATTTTGACAATTTTCTCATGCTCTTGATATTTGTTGGACCTGGTTTATGGGTGACGAATGGTTTGGGGTCTATGCATTCTGCAGTTTGATTCTGCTAGCTTTTGGTCAAACTTTGGGTCATGTTTGCATGTTGAGGGTTGTGATTTTGTGGTCCGGGTATTGTTAAGGTTTTCAGGTAGGGTTTTGTTCTCAAACTATTATTTACAAGTCGGTTATAATTGCTTTGGGGTGGGGTGGGGTGGGGGTTGAAGTTTTTTTTTTTTTTTTTAAAAGAACAAAATTGTTACAGGCAAGTTTTTATTGGGATATAATTCCTTGAGCTGTGCAGAGTCTAGAATTATTTTGTCTTTATATCATGGGCATGATTTGTGTGCTACTATTAATGTTCTTGTTGAAAGATTCATCTATCAAATTTCCTTGTGTAAAGGCTCCATGAAAATCCAGCTCTAGAATGTGGGAGGGTGGTGGTCAACGCTTTTTTACTTTTTTTTAAGAATATTAGTCTTAGTGATCAAAGAAGAGATAAGATGAGCCATTGAGTGCCCCCCCCCCCCCCCCCCCCCCTCTCTGTCTCTCGCCAAAACTGCAACCACCATCACTGCCAACCTCGATTATCTGATGAGCCTTCAATTAGTTTGTTTGCATGCCCACAAAATTAGTCGGAGTACCTTGAGTTAATTTTAGTAAAGGACTTCACTTGACAAAAGAAAAGGTTACACATGCACTAGCCACACTGGGATCGATTTATTAATCACCCAACAAGCCTATAAAAGTAGAAAAATCAACCAATATTTAATATCAGAAACGAATTGAAAATTAGTTCCATCTCCGAGTTTATAAAATTTAATAAATTCTGTGAATGATTTGTACTTTGCAAATAATTTTTAAATTGCCAATGGACTTGTGTATGCAATCCTTTGACGAGTCAAATTAGTACCGAAGGACTTTCTGCTGATCGTTCTTTTAGTAGTTTTTAAATTAAAACGTTTTCTTTAATATCCGTTAATAATCATGCATTTTCTAGTTGTGTTTGAGACTTCAACGGTTGTTAAAAAAATGAATTGTGAAGGAATTGAGACATTTTCCCGCTACTCTTTCAGGGCTTAGCAGCATTGGTTGCTGGGATGAGCTCCGTGCAGGCCATGGGGCTGATGGTGTCGGCGCTTGTGTTGTTCCGTTTACTGTGCCCATTGCTGGGGCCTACAGTGGGAATCTCCCTGTCATTGGATTGCTTGATTTTGTCCTCTAACTTCTGTGCTTCCAAACTGTAACTTGCTATCAGGCAAAGCAAAGAATACCATTAAGGAAATTAATAATTATGTTCTGCAAATCATAGTATTTTGGATTATTCTTTGAGAAATGTGACTCTGCGTGTGATTCATGTATTGCGTGTGAGCGTGATTGTGATTTGAGAGCGGCAACAACTTATCATTTATGGTTGACGCAGAGATGTGCAATTTTTCCTCTATCAACTCATGGTAATAGTTCTGAGACCCGAACGATGATTGATCTGAAAAGAGCCTGGATCGTTGGATTATAAGATTAATCTGTGGTTCAATGGATTAATCATTTTTACAAAAATTATTGTGTTTTGTTTTTCTTACAGGACATTGAACCTCGGATCAACTACATCAAATAAATCACGCTTATCTGGCATGGACTGTGCGTAGCCAAAGGACTAGTGACAGAACACCACCCTCACTTTGTTGGTACTCACTGGGGAGATGTGAGCACTGATCCTTTCTGTTCTGAAATTGCTGAATCTGCCGATGAGTACATCCTCATCGGCCCAATCTCCGTCAGATATTCTCTCCTCCTCAAAAAGGAGGAGGCCGTCATTGAAGGACTTGCGAAAAGGCTAAACAAGAACACGCTACAGCATGATCTATATTTCAGAGGGGCTTCCTCTCAAATGTGATCCTAAGGAACATTTAAGGATTAATATTCTCTTTCAACGCATACAGAAAATGCTCTCAGGGGACCCAGCTGTGATTGCTGAGACTGGAGACTCCTGGTTTAACTGCCAGAAACTCAAATAACAAGGATGCGGGTAGAATCGAAAGGCCTCAACTTGTTTGTCTTTATTACGGATTTTTGGAAACATAAAAAGAACAAAAGTTGGTGCAACGCTTGGCTACGCACAGTCCATGCCAGATAAGAGTGTGATTGCTTGCATTGGTGATAGGAGCTTTCAGGTTAGCACCTGGTATTGTTTTCATTAATCCATCTGTTAATTACTTGTATGAAAATGAATATATTTCATCTCTCTATAGAAGAACTTTATAAGGTTACTGGCCACCTAGTGGTCTTAATTTCATACTTGAAACTGTTGTGTAATGTTGGATGCGTAAAGCTGTGGAATTTGGTTTGCAGATGACAGCACAAGATGTGTCAACCATGCTGCGGTGGACACAAGAGTATCATCAACGGTGGATACACCACAGAAGCTGAAATTCATGACAGACCTTACAACGTAATCAAGCACTGGAACTACACAGTAACACAGGTCTAGTTGATGCTCTCCATAACGGGGGTGGAAAATGCTGGACAAAAAAGGTCAGGGTGCTGAGCTCCTTCCTGTGGGCCAGTCAAATTGAGAATGATTACTTCTTTTTCTGAGTCACAAATCAAATGAATTAACTTTATTAAAAAAAAAATGGAATCATTTTAAATTAAAAAAAAAACATTATCAAAGTTAACTTGCTAAATCAATCAAGTTAAATTAATTAATTCTATGATACAAACTTAAAATATAAAAATCATGAAACTAACAATTAAATTGATATTTTTCAAGAAAGCTAAATTCAACTAGCCCATGAAATAAATATTCTAGACTCTTCTTGTATATATATTAAATTGACTAAGATTTCATATAGTTTTTTAGAAATTTACCTAGGAATAAATATTTTAAATAAATAAGCTTATTGAATGTATTTTTAATTTTTTTATTCTTATTTTTTATAATTAGCTCATCTAGAATTTTTAATAGATTTTTTTTATGTAGTTTAAATTGTATAGTTGACTTTTTTTACATTTAATTTGGACAAGGAATGTATCGGCCTAATCCCAACTTGACCTGCGAGACCAGGAATTAATAATAGGGATATAAAGCCAGCCATACCATCTATTTCCAAGGCAACTGTTGCTTTAAGGAAACAACAATAAATGAAAGCACGGATGATACAACAAATTAATACAAAACACGACTTCATTTATTTTTAGTGTTGGTTGAAAAGTATTTTTTTAAAAAAAAAATTTTAGAAATTTTTTTTTAAAAAATTAATTATTTTTTAATATTTAATGATATCATGAAAAATTGAAAAAATATTTTCCAGTATTTAGTTATGTCATGAAAAATAAGTTGAAAAATAACTTATTAATATTTTTTTTTCAAGTTTATTAAAATAATAAAAAATAAATCTTACAAATTTAAAAAGTTGAATAAGAATGAAATTAAAAAAAAAATCTAATTTTATAAATTATTTTAAATAAAATAAATAACAATTAAAATAATAAATATCAAATCTAATAGATAAAAAAGTTAAAAGATAATGAAATTAAAATAATAATAATAATTATAATTACATAAATTATTTCAAATAAAATAAATAATAATAAAAAAAGAAGACCAAAACTGATGGAATATAAAATTTTACTTAATAAAATGATAAGAAAAAAGCAAATAACAATCATAAAAAATAAAGACCAAAGTTAATGTTAAAATTAAATTGTAAGAGATGAAATTGAAAAAAATATCAAAACAAAATATATAACAATAAAATATTTGAGAACTAAACTTGATATAATTATGAAAAATTTTAAATTTTTCATAACTTTTTTAAAAGTATTTTTTGTCTAAAATAAAATAAAAAACACAAAAAAAACACTTTTCTAAAAACTAAGTTAATTTTTTTTTAAACTAAAAAGTATTTTTTCATTGATTAATTTTTTTAATAACAAAAAAAGCAAAAAATTTAAAAAATAATTATAAAAACCCACTTCTCATTGAACAAACCTACTAATATTGTTCGGAAATGAATTGCTGACTAAGTTCCTGTGGCTCAAATACTGATAGAAATAGGACATGTTCTGCCCATGTCATCCTTGAACATTTCTTGAGTCATCAGCAAGTTGTTAGCTAGTCTATCAGGTCATTATGTTCCCTTGGCAATTGGGGATTCGGTTTACGAGCTAATGATGGCCATGGGGCCTTCAAAAAGAGTAAAGCTGAAAATCAAAGCTAAAACAAGCTCCTACAGCTCCTGGCTACGAGGACTACCTTTTCTTTTAATGTTGAGACGTAAGAATCATACAGATTTTGAGTCCTTTATGTTCTAGTGATTGCTCCTGAACCTTGCTTTCTGCTTTCTAGAGCTGAAGAATAGATTCCTTTAAAGATTTCTCGGATCCTTCTAAACCTTGTACATTGTCTCCTGTCTCCTGTCTTGCCAAATGGTGGTATTTTATCATTCTGTCTCTCTTCAACTACCACGGGAAATAAAACCTCACCATCAGAGATATTCTTGACTTCTAGCTGAATTACTTTCTAGATTAATCGTTTAGCAATTTCTGATCAATCCATATAAAATAAATCACGTAGAGATACCGTGCCATGGAAGATAACCGAGGCCTGCACAAGGGTAGGCTACTTCAAGAATAAAACCTAAGCAGAGCGCGCTTCCATCCTTTTCCTTGAGAAGCAAGGGGGAAAAGAAGAAGAGTAAAAAAGCTTATTCTGGTAGGTTTTATCTATCATCGCCTTTCTTTTTCTTTAGTGAACCACTGCCAGCGTCTTTAATGTGCTTCTTTTTTACCTATTCACATTGCTTAACAAGCAAAGAATAACTAATGCAAATCAGTGCCCTCAAGACCTCTGGAAAAGCTCGTAGAGGTCAACGTTAGGAGAATCTTAATTGAAACCTGGTTTGACCATATGATTCCACCATCCCACTCCGGGGCTTACACTTGTGCAATGGAGAATGGAGGAGGAAGTCCACAGATGGGCAGTTGGGAGTTTGCAATCAGTCATATCTCGATTGCTTCTGCTTGGGCCGTGCCTAGCCCGTCTACGTGTAAAGCATGTAAATGGCTTGATGAAGCCTAGCGACGTATGCCACAGCAGGAAAATGGGATTCTACCAGGATTTCACGGGTCAGTGATATACAGTGAATAATGCAAAAAGGAATAAAAGAGGAGAGAGTTAAATTTGACCTGAGAATTTAATGTTGCACCTAACATAACTTCGTAGGGGCAACTATAAATCATGCCAGCAAACCTGGGAAATCTCCTCACCTACACTGCAAACTAAAAAAGAGGCAAATATGGGCAACAAACATTTCCTGATTTAACAAAAAGTCAGAAATACCCTGTATAGGATACAATGGTCTGCGTGCCATTTCTAAGCTTATTAAGGGGTATTCTCTTGAGCATCTCTCTTCAGGCTTAGGTGAGAACACCTTGCTTCAAAAGCAAGACAATTAAATAAAAGGGGAAAGATCTAGCTATTGAATGCGATTCCAATCTTCTGTTATTGCTCCGATGAAAGCAGAACAAGAGAGGAAAATGCGAGAAGAAGAGGATGCATCATTGATCATCTACCTCAAGAAAGAAGTCGAAGCGGCTCTGCTAAGGACTGATTCACTGGAGAAAGAAAATCAGGATTTACGACAAGAAGTAGTTCGTCTAAAAGCACAAATATGTTCACTCAAAGCACACGACAATGAGAGGAAATCCATGCTTTGGAAGAAATTACAGAATCCCTTTGACAGCAGCAAAACTGAAGTATTTCTGCAGAAACAATCAGATTTTGTCAAAGTCTCAGAAAGGAGTGTGGAACATTCAAGTCCAAGACCGAGTATACAAGAACTAGCTGTGATAAAAGAGAAGCACGCTAAAGTACCAAATCCACCACCAAGGCCTACTTCTATAGCCCCTCCATCACTCAAGGAAGCGAACGACAATAAGTTGCCGCCGACATCTGCACCACCGCCTCCGCCTCCTCCACCAAATATGTGTGCCGGGTCAAAAGCAGTGCGCCGTGTGCCAGAAGTTGTGGAGTTCTATCGTTTGCTTACAAGGAGAGATGCCCACATGGAGAACAAAACCAATTCAACTGCTATTCCTGCAGTCGCATTTACTCCTAACATGATTGGAGAAATTGAGAATCGCTCCAGTTATCTTTCTGCTGTAAGTTAGTTGCAACCTGCTCTTCTCATTAAGCTTTTAACGAATTGTTACTCTCTGGTGACAAAATGCATGCTAATTGAACAGATAAAATCGGATGTGGAAAAACAGAAGGAATTTATCAATTTCCTAATCAAAGAAGTGGAGTCTTCAGCTTTCAACGACATATCTGATGTGAAGGCATTTGTGAAATGGCTAGATGATGAATTATCATCTTTGGTTGACGAGAGGGCGGTATTGAAGCATTTCCCACAATGGCCAGAACGAAAAGCAGATGCTTTGCGAGAAGCTGCTTTCAACTACCGAGACCTAATGAACCTCGAGTCTGAAGTTTCATCATTCCAGGACAATCCAAAAGATCCTTTGACCCTAGCCCTGGGAAGAATGCAAGCATTGCAAGACAGGCGAGCATGTACAAACTAAATTGCAGTAATTTCCTGTTTTGACTCAATGCTGAGTATTAACGAAATGATCAAACACCAAATTTACAGGTTGGAGCGAAGTATTGATAATATGGAAAGGACGAGAGAGAGCATGATCAGGAGATACAGGGATTTTCAGATCCCATGGGAATGGTTGCTGAACACGGGGTTGATCGGCCAGGTAGGTATCATGTAGCTGGTTTTTACCATAAGCATGATAGTTCAACTAATGACAGTACCTTGCCAACTCAATTATTATTAATATAAAATTAGCACAACAGCTTAACATAAAAAATTTTCACATATACAGAAATAAACAGATTTTCACTTGTTATATGAAGGCAACTGCTCCTTCCCATTCAAATAGATCAGAGTGTATCATTTGGTAATATACATCCCACCAAAAAGAGTCTCAGAGAAAAAGCATGATAAACGTAATGGTCTAGCCTCCTGCGTTCTCTAGAATTTAAGCAGCAGAACATAAAAATGGCTTCTCCTAAGTGACTAATTTGTAATGATAGAAAAATTTGGCGGCCACACGACTAAACCCATCCAGATAATATGATGCTCCACTACTGCATTTTCTAGATTCTGCATATTGCATCTCATAATGGCTTCAACTTGACGAACTCCAAAGAAAGACTTTCTACATCATCCAATATTTTCACACAAATATTATCAAGAGAACAACTTTATACTGGACTCCCAATAAAAAGTTAGAGACACAGCACCGACAGTCTTGACATTGTTTGCAGATGAAATTAAGTTCTTTGAGGCTTGCCAAGGTTTATTTGAAAAGGATAACTAAAGAACTGCAGCTTAATGAATGCTCGGGAGAAGATAATCTCTTGCTTCAAGGAGCTAGATTTGCCTATCGTGTACACCAGGTAAACGTTGAACTCCATCAAGCTCAATCTAGAGATTTTACCAGTCATATATACTAACCATCATGTTAAAACATTCAGTTCGCAGGTGGTTTTGATGCAGAGACCATACGTGCGTTTCAAGAGCTAAAGAAGATTGGCATGGGTAGTCTCAAACAATAGCGTGTTAAGGTTATCCAATTTGTCTAGACATGTGTCTGAATGAGATGTTATTGAGTGCCAGAGTGGTGTATTGAAGGCCACCAGCATGCAGTGTATCAATCAATTAGTGCTATAAAAGTATCAGCCAGTCCCTTCTGAAACTCAGTAGAATGGGAGAGTTCCATAAATTATGAATTCATTTTCTCTAGCTCTAATGGATCATAAGACACGCTAAGCATTGGTTTCTGAACAATGATACCAAGCACCTTGATCATCTCAAGCTTTCAGCATGTTGCAATCAGAACAAAAGGGCAAGGAAAATCACAGAGGACAATGACCGGATAACATAAACATTCGAGAAGGCATTTCGATTTCTCATGAATATGTCTATCTAACATGGGCAAATTCAACAATGCTTAAAAGGGAAGGCATTACTTACAGCCTCCAGGATTCGGTTTGTTTTTGACAATTTCTTCGATGAATTTCTGGAAACATAATCTGTATTCTGCAATTCGGTAATTATAGTCACTGAATGCATGGGAAAACACTCGGCAACAAATGCACCGAATCTGTCAGATATTCCCCCATTAGCAGTGCCTTTCCCATGCACTCCAGAAGCCACTTCCTAAATAACATCGTAAATCCTAGGGTATGCTTGGCACATAGCGTGACTTTCCACCAGAAACACCAACTAAACAGACAAATTTATTGCATTGCAAGCCCATGTGAGGCGCATAAAGTTTGCACCATCATGCTGACACCAGGTCAATCGCTCAATAACGTTTATCACCGCGACAAAAGAAACATTGCAGCTTTGCTATGGTAGATTCTAACAGGACCAAACCATCTATCCAGTAAACAGAAAAACATGCTTCGACCGCCCTAAAATCTGAAGGACCAGCAAGTTGAGGACCACAACAGAAATCTCTTACGATAAGCGACTTAATAGTCATCACATGACGTTTCAGAATTAATGCCCGACGAGACTTATCAGGCATTGCGTAGCATTTGCACCACAATATATATATATATATATATATAAACGGATTTTCAATTTATAGTATTAAAAAAAAATCAATTTTCGAGATTAAAAAGTCATATACCAAGACAGGAGTATTTCTTTTCATTTGTAGATAGTACCATCCTGTTGGCATGTATAGTGCTTGGAATTTTATGCGCTGATGGCTGATTAAGAGCATGACTGGCACTGTGATAATATTATTTTTTAAAAAATTATAAAAATATTTTTTTATTTTTTAAAATTTATTTTTAATATCAATATATCACAAAAATAAAAAAATATAAATTTTTTTATAACAAAATAAATAAATATTTTTTAAACTAATAACATTTTGGCCGCAATGTCAAACATTTAAATTGCTTCAACAGCAAATAATAAGCATATATAAGGGTGTATTTGTTTTGTGAAAAATAAAACAAATATTAGAAAATTATTCATTGAAAATTAAACGTTTTCCGGTCTCTCAACTTTTTTATTGTTAACATCCGTGTTTAATACTTAAAAGTAATTTTCATATTTTTCAATAATTTTTATGAGATTAAGTTATGTGCAGCCACGTTAACCATGTTTCAAACTAAGGTAATATTAAAATTGATGATACATGTTTTTCTAAGAAAAATATGAAAAACCACGTATCATCATGAACCAATGCTACTTGGCCATGTAAGTTTGGAATTGTGACTGATCCAATCAATGGCAATAATAACGATTTGTTTTGATATTTTAAAAGTGTTTTTAAAAATATTTAATTTTTTTTTATTTTAAATTTTTACTTTTTTTAGTGTTTTTATATTATTTTAATACACTGATATTAAAAATAAATTTTTAAAAATAAAAAAATTATTTTAATACATTTCTAATAATTAATACACTAAAAAACAAACATCATCATACTCTAAAACATCCTGGTTTTATTAACAAATGGATGACAACATGATTTGATTTCATGAAAAAAAAAAAAAAACATTGAATTTCAAACAAAATCCTAATGCTCATCAATCTACTTCCATCCCGGGGTTAAAATTCCCTTTCAATATATACAGAAAATGCTTTCATGGAAACAGCTGTGATTGCTGAGACAAGAGACTCCTGCTTTAACCGCTAGAAACCAAAGTTAGCGTAGGTAGGATAAAAAAAATCTTATGTTATTTATCTCAACTCTGACTTTTTGGAGCTTACGTAGAAGCATAGAATTGTATTGCAACTATTACTTTTAAGTTAGTTAATTATTAGTTAATAAAAATCTATGTATATAAATAATTATAGTATAATTTTTATTTAAACTATGTATTTTAAGATTTTTGAATTTTATATATATATATATATATATATATATATATATATATATAAAATCTTAATTTTATAATCTGAGAAGACAACTTGGTTGATGCAATCATGACGGGGATGGCAAGTGCTGGATAAAAAAGGTCAGTGTGTAGAGAATATCTGAGTGAGATTGACTACTCCAGCGAAATTGAGAATTCTAAATTCATGTAGGGAAATGGGATTCTATCATATGAATTTAAAGGGTAAATGAACCTTCATTCAATCAATACTGCAAAATAAAATGAAAAAAAGCCGAACTTGACCTTGAGGGTTTAGAGTTTGTCTTCCAGTATCATTATAGTTACCTTTTAAATAATTTTTTAATCAAAATAAATATCAATAATAATTTTTTTTTTTAAAAAAATTATTTTTAACATCAATATATTAAAATGATTTAAAAATACTAAAAATATATTAATTTAAAATTAAAAAAAAATTAAAATTAAAATTAAAATTTTTAAAAAATATTTTTAAAACAAAATTATTGTTTAGCATACAAACAGCCCTTAATGTTGCACCTGACATCACTTCCTAGGCACAAGCATAAAGCATCCCAGCAAATCAATTAAATCTCCTCACCTACACTCCAAATTGCAAAAGATCCAAATATAACAAATCGCAATTCCTATAAATCAAAAGGAAGTTCCCCTTCCATGAATGAATTTTTATCTGTCTAACATGCTTCTAACTTCCAAAATACTAGCATTCCTTCGCTCCATCACGCAGCTTACTCCCATAATCACCATGAAATCTTGGCACAAATACATGAATTTGACGCTGTTTGGCGTTGTGGTTGCGTATGAGGTTGAGGGGCAACCACAACGCTGTGTGTTTGGTAAATTTTAAACGTGGTGTGTTTTGGTGGGACCTACCAGAAAAGTGTGTCCGAAACTGTGGTTTATCAAAAGCACGAGAATCATGCTTCTCATCAACCTCAGTTTCACTCTGACCACAAGAAAAAAACTGAAAAAGCAACCAACGGCTAAAATCAAACTTCTCCTCCCCGATTCCTAAAAAAAAAATTCCAGAGAAAAAGTTAAGAACATTCCAGCAATGGCAAAACACACTTGTTGCCGTTTGAGGAAAATATAAAAACGTCCCAAACTCCCCGAATCGGGGAAAAAATCCTTGAAAAAGTTCTACCAGCCCATCACCCATAAAATAGTCGTTGGAGGAGAATCAAACTTCCCAGTTTCTCCCCGAATCGTCAACAAAAGCAGAGCATCAACGAACCAACGGTGAAGCTTCATTGTTTTCGGTCAAATCTGGCTCATCCCTCTAAGAAGAAAATTGCAGATCTGTCTCCTCCGACCATCTTCTATCAACTACTGTGGAAACGAATTTCCCTTTCTTTTTTCTACCCGAGACGTGCTTCCATGTTGATCCTGTAGAGATCTGTTGAAAAAGGTATGTTTCTCATTTTTTTTTTTCTTTAACAGTTAGGAGTAATGTTGATGCTGTGCTGAACTTCTTCAAAATTATTAGACGATCTAGGCTTCTCTGTGTTGTAGTTGCCGAAAGAATTTATTTGCATCTAGGTTGTCTGTTGTGTTCCCGTGATCTTGTGGTTGTGGTTATGCAGTGTATGCTAGCATTTGATTTCACAGTGAATTATTTTTGTCAAATCAGTTGAACTTGTTCAACATTGGTTCTGGGCTTGTCTCTGTGTTGTATTAGTCAAAATTAGAATAAATTTGGTCACAATAATTTGTTAATTATGTTGGTTATCTGTTACGGTTCCCCTGATCTTACGTCCAAAATATGCAGTTCCAGCTTGATGAATTTAAGTGCAGTTTTGTGTTGGTGCAGAAGGAACAATACCATCAATCCTGCAAAATCATCTGGCAACAAAAAAGTGAAGCTGCTATAAAATCGAGTAATTTATTTCTGTTTTTTACGTTTACATTACTACTTGCCTATTTGTTTGTGCTGGAATGAAACTTTGGGTGTTGTTTGTTGTTCTTGATTGCAATACTATGACCATATGTTGTTGTCATTTTTTTGTTATGTAACCACAACCATCTGGTTTTGCATGCTGAATTTCAAAGGCAATTGTTAGATGCTGGATTTATAATTATCCATATGCTTTCCTCGGTCATGTGCATTTGTGGTTGTGCAAAACTTTTTGGAAATGGAAGTCTCAACCTTTTCATTTCATTTTTAATCCTCATTGTTGATTTTCTGAATGCTTGTACTGTGACCATATATTTGCATTCAATTATAAGTCAAATGTTTTGAATCTTATAACTAGATATTTTTTGTTCCAAATGTAATGACCGAACTAGGAATGGATGCTCCTGAAAATATGGATAAAGTAGCATGGACGAAAGAAATGTTGCATGTTTTTTATGACCTTAGCATCAAGGCTATCAACATGGGAATGCGACCAAATACTCATTTCAACAAAGCTGGTTGGAAATATTTGTTGGGAGCATTCAAAGAACACACTGGTCATGCATTTACCAAGGCACAACTTAAGAACAAATGGGATGGCTGCAAAAAGGATTAGAGGATATGGAAGAAGCTCATTTCTGAAACTGGTGTAGGTTGGAGTACTGAATTAGGAATAATTTCTGCTAGTGATGAATGGTGAAAATCCAAGATTCAGGTTATTTGGCACGATCCTTAATAATTAAATTGTTTACATCTGATTTCAATTATTAATAAATTAGTCAAAGTTGCGAGAAATAATTTTTTTTCTTTTGTGTAGGAAATAAGGGGGGCAAAAAAGTTTAGGCACGCTGGTATCGAACCATTGTTGTGTATGAAGTTCGATAGAATGTTCGCAAACATTATTGCTACCGGTGAGTATGCGTGGGCACCATCATCTGGTGTCTTACCTGATCATAATGTTGGTGTTGATGGTAGTCAACATACACATGTTGAACAACCCGATTTGGAAGAAGGCAGCGGTGATTCTGAAGAGGACGGAATTCCAAATTTTGCTGATGATGCTTGCAACATGGTTCGAGGGGTTAATATGGATACCAGTAGCAACAACCACAGTAGTGGAAAGAGGAAAGAAAGACAACGAGTTAAGGTTCAAGCTGGGGAAAAAAAAAAGGAATTTCGGAATTGGGTTTCAACTACTTTCACGATGGGATCACATGGTTGACAGTATGTCAAACACTAGTGATTCCGCGTCTATCAGTAAAGATTGGGAAGAGTGTAGTATTCTTGAGGTTATGACTGAGCTTCACTCGCATGAGGGAGTGCATATAGGTGATGATTTTCATGGGTTTGCTACTGAGATTTTAGGTTTGAGAAGGAATAGAGAAATGTGGCAAACTATAGGTATTATTGAAAACAAGATTAAATGGTTACGGAGAATGTATACACGGCGTAAAGGATCATAGTCCGAGAGGTGTTTATTAATCCCAAATGCCTGCTTTCATATATTTTTTGCTAATATTATTATTTTAATTGTTATTTAACATGTTTACATCTCATTTCTTGTCATTTATTTAAATTTGCAGGTTATGGAAGTTGCAGATTTCTCAAGCTGCTATGAAGTTATAAATTAAGTTAACAATTGACATTGTAATGAGATGACGTCTGCAATCAATTATGTTATGGACTATTTATATTTATTATGTACTCACCATGGATTGTATTTTAATGTAGTTCGAACCTGTAATGTTATTTGAGAATTGTTGAGTTTTATTAGTTATGATATGCTATAGAACGATTTAGTATGAATTATATAAATTTATGATGTGGACATTGCTTTTAGTTTTTAACTGTTAAATATGTTTGTTGATGATGCAAATTAAGGGTATTGTTGAAATTGACAAAACAAATTTCGTTGATAAATCTAACTGTATTGGAGATGTACAACTGCAAAATTGAAATTATATTGGAAAGGGACGGGAATGAAAGAAAAGGGAAGGAAACCTGTTGTAACACTAACATCAAGGTATAAAATGAAGTCAAGCCTTGTGTAAAATACTGTAATCACATTCAAGGTATAAAATGAAGTCAAGCCTTGTGTAAAATACTATAATCACATTCAAAGTGTGTTGTAACACTATTTTTTTACACGATGAAAAAAACAAAAGTTAATAAAACAGCAACCTGTTGTAAAGGCCTGGTTACTGGTGTATTGCAGTGATAAGAAACACTGATTTACAACTTGCAAACTGATAAAGCTGATCTAATGGGAGGAAAGCATAACCAAAAGTTAGAGTGAACCAGCCGAAACAGAGGAAAGAAATCGAAAAAAGAAGAAGAAGAGAAGGCAATACAGGTTCAGGGGCACTAAACAGAGGAAACAACCCAAGAAAGAAGAAGAAGAAGAGAGGGCAACGCAGATTGAACAAAACAGAGGAAACAACCCAAAAAGTTGAAGAACAAAGATTGAACAAAACAGGGGCACCATCTGTGATAACCGGCCGAACCAGATAGGTGGAAACAAGATGATGGACACCTCGGAATTTTTTCTGTGAAACACACTTGGAAGGTTGTGCGACCATTTCTATTTTGTTAACAGAGCTGAACAACAGCGGCAAGCAGAGGTTGAAACAGGGGCACCAGTTGACAAGGAAGAAGGACTGGTTTTCATCGTCCAAGCAGCGCCCACGAATCACCATTAGACACAACCGTTGTGACCATCAGGCATACAACGCCGCCGCGCAGGGTAGCTTCGTCTTGCCCTTCCCCTTCTCCTTCGTTTTCATCTTTGTCGCCTGCAAACTTCCCACTCGGCAGCCACTGTTAATATGCTACGTGAACAGTGGATGCCAGGTGGAAAGCTTTTTCATTTCACAGAAAAGAAAAAGAAAAAGAAAAAATGTATCCTTAAAATTACTATACAAATAATACTTTTGAAAAGAAATGGACACAATAGTATATAACATTGTTTTATTTGTTTATCTATTGTAGCAGAAGACATATGGATGATGCCAGTTTTAATGCAATATTCAATGAGGATATGGATAATGATTATGAAAATATAATGGACCGTTTTGTTAATCATATTAACTATCGTGATGATTATAACAACGGTGCCTCATCGGGGGATGTTGATAATGGGGCAAATAACGACGACGACGACGATGATAGTGATGAGGATGGCGAATCATTTTGGAGGCGAGAATTTGATAGGAAAAAGTTAATTGTGTGCACAGCTGGGGCCATACACATGTATTATATTGCTTATATATATAAAGAATCGTGTATGATTTCATACAACACGGGCATGCGTTGGTTAACAGAAGTTTTACGAGGACATTGGAAATGATGTGTAAACATGTTTCGAATGGACACATTAACTTTGTTGAGCCTGTGCAATGATTTGGAAACAAGTTATGGGTTAAAACCTTCGAGAAGGATGAGTGTGATTGAAAAAGTGGCTATATTTCTGTATACAATGGCACTCGGAGCATCGAATAAAGAGGTTCAAGAGCGATTTCAGCATTCAGGTGAAACTGTAAGTTGATGCATGAAAGAAGTTTTAGCAGTAGTATGTTTATTTGCAGTAGATGTCATAAAACCAAAGGACCCGAATTTTTCAAGCACTCCAAGAGAAATCGCAATGAATCCAAGATATATGCCTCATTTCAAGGTCAGCTATTATGTTTGTTAATGTTGGTAATGTGAACTTTGGATAAATTTTATGCATTTTAGTAATTAATGAGTTTATATTTGTCAATGGTTTTCATATAGGATTGTGTTGGTGCAATTGATGGAACACATGTGCGAGCTTGCATATCAATTGAAAATCAAATTTCATTTATCGGAAGGAAAGGTGTACCGACACAAAACATAATGGCTGCTTGTAGTTTTGACATGCAATTTACGTTTGTGTGGGCAGGATTGGAAGGCAGTGCCCATGATACACACATTTTTCTTAAGGCTATAGACAATAGAAATATAAAGTTTCCTAAACCACCAGAAGGTAATTATACAATATAACTTGTTATGGAACTACAAGTTTAATAATTTGATCAATTCTTATTAATCATTTAACAAATGTAAATGTTGTTTGTAAATATAGGTAAGTACTATCTTGTTGATTCAAGATATCCCAATGAATATGGGTATTTAGGTCCATATAAAGGTCAGAGATATCACTTCCAAGAATTTTGGCGTCGTGGACAACCAAGAAATCGGCAAGAAGTTTTTAATTGTGCACATTCATCACTACGTAATGTGATTGAACGTTCCTTTGGAGTATGGAAACAGAGGTGGAGGATTCTACAAAACATGCATGCTTATCCATACAAAACGCAAGTTGACATTGTAGTTGCATCAATGGCAATACATAATTACATTAGAATGAGATCGCATGATGATATTGTATTTGCAGAATTTGACCGCAATTTTAATTTTGTTCCTGATGATATTTTACCCGATGTTGTTGCACGATCAGGAAGCGAGGAAAACGGTGGTCAAGGCACGATGAATTTGGTACATAATGGAATTGCAGACAGTTTAATGGAACAGTAAAAAATACTTTATATAAAGTATTTTTATTTGATGATGATGTAATAGTAGTAGTCTAATTTAAAATATTTCAATAAGAAACGATTGATATTATGGATGTCTATTTTAGTTAATTTTTACCCTTAATATTAAATGCTTCATTGTTTAGGATTATATGATAGTGATGGCGGATCAAAGTGCTTTTCGCATTAAAATATATCTTATGGTTTTTTTTTTTAAATTATGTTTAATATCAACATAAGAAAACAATCTAACAACATTTAAAGAAATTATTTTGAGTACCCAAAAAATAGATAAAATAAATTTCATAATTTTTTGAAACGCAGTTTGCAACACGCGTTAACGGTTACCAAACACACAAAACTCTTTTTTTCTTCAAACTCAATTTCAACCACAGTTTTAACCAAACACCTATTTTTTCAAACTAACCTCAACTAAAAATACTTTTTATAAAATAATTTTTTTCAAACCACAGCCGCAACAGCTACCGCAATACCAAACACACCCAATTTGTCATGAACCCGTTCAAAGAGCAAAATATTTGAGTATACGACAACGTTTCTCACCCTAACAAAAGAACATTGCAGTTTTGATATGCTAGATGCAACGGGATTAAAAATCACCTATCCCCGAAACAGCGAAACCTATTTGGATTGCAGTAAAGTCTAAAGAACGAGCAAGTTATGGAGCAAAGCAACAGTTTGAAGCAGGACTAGTGACTGGTCAGGGATTGCATAGCATTTGCAGTCACACCACATGACAAGAAATGAAGAAGAAAAAACCCATTAATTTCCGAAACACCATCCAGTGATTCAACATAATATAAAATGGTTCACAATGGAAGTAGCAGCGAAGATTAATTAATGGCTCGGCGAGCTAAAACTGCAACTACTTGGATCTTTGCCTCATCTTTCGACGTTTTCTCTTCAACCTCCTCATTCGCTTTTTCTTCCACTGCAAAGACAGGTAACATTACCAGTTAATCATTCTCGAATCTTTTAATTAAACAGGCTTTCATGATTCATGTTTCCTAGAAATGAGAGATTGGATCACCTTGGCTCTCGTTGTAGCAAATGGAGCGAGAGACAAACCCTTCTGCTTCACCAATGCCTGGACAAGCAAGTTGCCAGTTCGCGTAGGGGTTTGGCACTTCTCGGAGTTTTGATACGCAAACCCTCACTTTTTTCGGTTTGGGTCAATAGAATTGGGCTTGGAAACGGATCCAACGTGAAAATTGAGGCTTGTTTGGTTGTTCTAATTCTCATAACGAGTTAAGCTTTGGCTCCTTGCCATGTCTAATGAAATCCAAACCGCTGATTTTTCTATTGAAATCCACGGTTTTGGGTTTTTTTGCAAAAAATAATTATTAATTTTTTTTTTAAAAAATAAAACTAAGATAACTACCAGGAGATTGCATGTCAGCGTGATAAATTATGCTATTATTAACTTGAGATAGTGATTTGTTTTGGAATACCAGTCAAAAGCTATCCGAATGAAAAAAAGAAAAGAAAAGAAAAGAGAGAGATGCAGAGGTAGCTTTCTTTTTAGAGGATCCATTTTAAAAAATTTAATGATTTTCTATTTTTTATTGTATGTATTATTTACTATCTCTATTTAAACAATTATATAGTTATAATTCAATCTCTAGGAACCAATTTTCTTAGTAGTTGAGATGTGATTGTAGGTTTTGACTAAAAAAATATCTAATTAGAATAATAGTTTAGAGTATAGTTTCAAATAATATAATAAAAATGCTTTTGGATTGTCTCACATATATCAGTATTAAGAGAATATTTGTTTCTTGTCAAGTTTTTTACAGGAAAATATTCTTTTAGATTTTTGTATGTTTATTTTTTAAAAATATTTTACATCAAAATTAATTAATATAAAATATTTTATAGTCAATTTTCAAACCTAGTTTATCTGTTAGGGAATATTTTTAACTCATGAAATTTCATAAAAATATTTTACACATATTAATTTAATTATAATGTTATCTAGTTATTTTAGTTGTTACCACTTCTTTTTTCATCATGACCACAATTATTTCACCATTCTTACCATGTTACCACCAACTCTTTTACCACTATCATAATATGATCACTTTTTTTTTCCACTATTATCATAATTTTCCTTTTCTTTTTCAGTGCAATCACCATCATCACTATTATGTCACCATCATCTTTTCTTTTATTATAATAACGATCATTTTTTTTATTATCATCTTTTTTTTTTTCATTATATCTCCATCATCTTTATCATTTCGTTACCCTTTACCTTTAAAAAATATTTACATATAAAAATATTTTTTAAGTCAAACATTGAAAAATATTTGACAATTAAAGTATTTTATAAAAAAATATTTATGTTAAACAAACAAACAATTTCTAAATTTTGTTTTAGGTTACCAAACATGGTACTACCGATTTAGCTAAAAATAAATAAATAAATATTCAAAATACAAGTTGTTGGATATAATATATTTTTTATTTTTTAAAATTTATTTTTAATATTAATATATCAAAACAATTTAAAAATATAAAAATTTAATTTTAGAAAAATTCTTTTAAAAAATATGGTTAGATGGATGACAAATAAGATGATTAAAGGCCCTGAGATTCTTGGAGTGAGTAAAAAGAGGAAAGAAGTATCGCCCGCCCGTGCCCTGCAAGATGGACCAGCAAGCATCAGTGCTGGCCCCTCCAATTTCATCATCCACATAAATCGAACAAACCATCCCCAAGTCTCCCCCCTCTAGTCCGTTTCTGTTACCCTCCACAAAGAAATCCAACCGCACAAAACCCAGCGAAAAAAAATCATTTTCAATTGGAGTGACCGCTCTCTCTCTATCTATTAATCTCTTTTTTATTCCCTATTATCCCGAAAAAAATCCACTCACGCACAACCACTTGCTTGAAACGTACTATGTAAGTGACAACTCTCTCTCTCTATCTCCAAAATCAACAGACCTGGGAGGCATTGGAGTGGCCAGCTATGGGAACTGGAATGTCAAAGGACGCAGACGGCAGCTCCCACGGAAGCAAAGAAGGAGAAGAAAATCTAGACCATGCAGGAGGTCAACTGTATGTTTCTCTTAAAATGGAGAATCTTAAACTTAAGGGCGAACTTATTCCTCATGTCTACGGTTCCGTGCCACTTGTTGGCTCTTGGGATTCTTCTAAAGCTGTAATACCTATTTATTTTTTATTTACTTTATTTTTTTGTGGTTTTTAAATGTTTAACTTGAAATTTAATTCAGTTGCATTTGGTTTCTTAACCACTCATTTGCTTTTGTTCATGTTTCTAACTTAGCTTTCCATGGAACGTGAATCGGCTTCAATGTGGGAATTAAGCTTTGTCGTTCCACCTAATCACGGTAACTAATTCAATTTTCTTGTACGTGTCCTTTTTTTCCGGTAACTTTTGTTTGGCTGCTGAGAAATTTAGAGAAAAGAAAAGGATTTTTTAGGATTTGTTCGTTAATTTAAGGAGTGATTTGCCTCCATTTCTTGCTTAAGAGAAATAGAAAAACTATTTTTCAGATTCCAATCAAACAGTAAACACTACAAGGCTCAGTTATTCATTATTATAATTTTCTAGGTTTCTTCTTAATAACCTTTTCTTTTATTGGTTAATTATGCTTTGAATTTTAGAAACTTTGGATTTCAAATTCCTGTTGAAGCCAAAGCACAGTAATGCCCCTTGTGTGGTCGAGGAGGGTCCAAACCGGCTGCTCACCGGGGGGACATTGCAAGGGGAATCGAGGCTGGCGGTATTCAAGAATGGTGATGAGATTCTGGAGTGTAGGGTGTTTATTAAAGCTGACAGAGTTTCACCTTTTGATCTTGCGGCAAGTTGGAGAGCTTATCAGGAGAATCTCCAGCCTTCAACTGTTCGTGGAATTCCTGATGTTAGCATCAATTCCACGCCAATGGCAGGAGCTGAGGTGCATCTTCTTTTCCTGTTGCTATATGCTGCATAATATCTTATTTTTATCTTTGTGAGATTTCATTTCTTTTATGTACCAAGAGTGAGAAGAAAACGGTTTTAATTAATATGTTTCTTTATACTCTTATCATTTATTTCTGCCTAACGTTTGCTGAGCCGCAAGCATTTCATTTATCATGAATTTACCATCTAAAATTATATGCTCTATTGCTCCTTGACCTGCGAGCTAAAGTTTTAGGTGCGATACTCTAATGTTTATCATCATTTTGTTTATGTTGTTGTTTTCTCAGCGAGGCTGTTTTTGGGCTATAGCCCATCCACTATTGTTCTTGTCAAATCACAGTTGATTAGAATTGGATATCACTGTTCTTTGATTGCTATTATTGATTACCTATGGGCTAGGCCCTGTTTTTTGGGCTCAGTTCATTTGTTATCATTGTCATCAAGCGTATTTCTTAAGTTTTGTTTTCATATATTTAGATACGAGTGCTGGGTGGGGGGGTTCATTGAGCAAACTTTATATGGATCGCAAGTGTAAATTTTGCTGTGACCTTGTTGACTATGTGAGCTGCTCCACCAACTAGCTCAAATTTTCAAGTTAGTCGCTTAAATTGGTATTGGAGCTTGCTGTGGTAATTTTTTATTGTTGTCCTCTGATTCAAGTTTCTCTAACTAGGCTGCATTATCTTTTCTTTTACCCCTTGCATGATGCTGTTATGTGTTTTCTTTAAAAAAACCTACTCCAAGTCGAATTGAGACATTTTTTAAATGACATGCAATTGTGGACTTCTTTGTTGAAACATTTAATTTCCATCCTTTTTTACTGGGTGGATTGTTAGAGCCTGCATGTTATTGCGGCCAACTGCGCAGTTGGCTTTTGGCCGCAATAACAAACGAAGCCTTAGTGTCATGATCCTTTTCAATCTAAAAACTTGTGCATGCTAAAAAAATATTCTTCCATTGTTTTTTTTCAGAACTGCTCTTCGGCTAGCCTGGAGCTTGATCTTGAACATTATGTTGTCCCAGCTCCATCAATTTCTGCAAACTCTGCTTTGGTGTATGCAGCTAACAATGCAGAGAATCCAAGGTTTTCCAATGTTGATGGCCCAGGC
Organism: Populus alba; assembly: GCF_005239225.2. Taxonomy (NCBI): domain Eukaryota; kingdom Viridiplantae; phylum Streptophyta; class Magnoliopsida; order Malpighiales; family Salicaceae; genus Populus; species Populus alba. Next base: position 32,401,175 of record NC_133284.1, read on the forward strand.
AATGCTTCATTTTCCTACAAGGATAGTGTTGTTTCTGCGGATCGACCTGCAACTATAAAGGTTTATCTTGGTAACCTATCCTGCAGATATACAATTAATTTTCATCATGGCCTACAAAAATTGAAGTCTACCTGAAATATGAGGATGTTCTTTTCAATCTTCTATCATTTGCTTGCTCATAAAATTCGATGTCTCTCCAATAAGGAGGACAATTTGATGACTTCAGCTCTGTCATGCCTGAACTTCAGATTTTAACATGTGCTATTGCTAGAATACTTAGGTTCATTCCAGTTGGTCAAGGAGCAGTTTGATGCTACCTTTTAAGATAGGGCATTATCATATGATGGGTGGCTGCTAGATGCATCTTTTCTCCTTGTCATTATGTTATTCCAGTTCTGATGCATTTTACAAATGTTCAAATAGCAGATGGAGGTTGTTATCCCAGATCCATCCAAAATTTATTCTGGTTCTGGGATGGTCGAATCAAAATCAGTGGGGACATTTTCACCTCTGCAAAAGCAAGATGGTCACAGGGGACTCTTTGTGGATAGGGGTGTTGGATCTCCTAGGCTAGTTAAATCATCAAGTTCTAGCGCATTTTCTTCCGGTCTCAAACTGGACACCGAAACCAAGGTTTGTACCAAATATTTCTCACTGTAGGAAATCTTTCAAGCTTAATTATTTTCTGTATGTAGTGGTGGTTTTGCATCATTGTTTATGCCGTGTTCCCTATATTCTCAGAACTCAATGCCAGCAGCTGCTGGAGCTGTTACAGCTGCAGCAGTGGCCGATCAGATGCTTGGACCAAAGGAGGATAGACATTTGGCGATTGTTCTGGTATGTATCTGCTTAAGTTATTGGTCAGAACTGGTGATAATATTTATTATCCTTCTACTTTCCCTCTCAGTTCAATTGTAAAGATTTCCAGATTAGATTTGGTACTGAATTCTACAAATAACTTGAAAGTTGGATGCTGGATTTACTTGGTGCTCGTTTATATACTTTCAATTTTCATAGTTCAAAAACTAATCCATGAGCACTGTTGATAATTAAAAATTCTAACTATTGCTTGGACTGTAGGTTGGTTTACCTGCTCGAGGCAAAACTTTCACTGCAGCTAAACTTACAAGATATCTTCGTTGGTTGGGTCATGATACCAAGCACTTTAATGTTGGAAAGGTCTGTCATACATCCTTTGACTATTACATTTGAAAAGTTGAAGCGTAAAATAATACTGTATTTGGCTGTAACAGTATCGGCGCCTTAAGCATGGATCTAATCAGGTATGCATAGGCCTTTATAGGTTTCTTTGGTTATATTAGTGGTTTAATGATTATTTTTTTAATGATAAAGGAATTTGTTCTGCATTGTTTGTTTTCATGAAACAATGATTAATGCTGTACAGTTCATAGACATACAGTGATTTTCTTGTTTGTGTGTCTCCCTTTTGTTAATTGAAAAAATCTTTAGTCTTTTCCATGGAATATCATTGTCGTGCTTCCTACAGCTATATTACCTACAGCTACAGTTTTGTAATATTTTGTTGCTTGTCAATCATGTGACTGAATTTCAATAATTGTTAATAATTAAAATCCATTTTTTTTAATAATTAATGCTAGTAAAAACTTAAACTTTAATGTGATTTCAAGATCTGTTGAGCATTCAAATCTGCTGTATTATATTATGTCTGTTATCACAGTATAATGTGAAGGAGATTACAGGACGGAGTGCAAAATTCAATGGTTATTTTAGATATGCATATAGAATAGAAATTGATCCAGAAATGTTTTTTTATTGTATTCTTGTACTATGTATTGCACTCATGTCATGCTCTGGCTGCATTTATTTATCACCTTTTGTTTTGTTTTTTCTTGATGATTTGTGTGGATGCAGTCTGCTGACTTTTTCCGAGCCGACAACCCTGAAGGAATGGAGGCACGAAATGAGGTAATATCTATTAAATAAGTGTTAGTATTTCGTAGACCACAAAAGCATTTTTCTTTCTTCCTAAGACTGTTTTGTGTTTTTTTGCGGTCTGTTGGACTGATGGAACTTGTGAAACTGTCTCTATGAGTTAGCGAATCAATTATTTGGTTGGACTAATTCAATTTCTGGTTTAATAAACTTTCTCCTCTGGATATAGTGATGGAAGATTTATTGATTTCTAAAAGTTGTAAATTGTAAGGCATTAATTTCTTAAAATCTTACAAGTTCCACATGATAACATCTGAATCAAATTGCTTTATTACAGGTATTATTATTTATTTGAAGTATCCTTGAGTCATTGAGATCTCAAGATCTCGTTCATTTGGATTTTTGACTCTTAAAGATTTGTTGGCTAATGGTCATTAATAAAGTGAAATGAAAGTAGGTAATAAAAGGAAAGCAATTACTGTGCAGTGAGAATAAAGAGTGGAACTGAGTAAGCATGTTGCAGGATCTGACCTTTTAGCTGGTTCAGCAATTTGGCCCGTTCCAGATACAATCCTGGATGAATACAGTAACCCAAATAGTAATTAGTAGTAAAGCCTCCCAGAAATATTGCTGTGTCCCTCAAAATATGCTGTTACTTCTGAACTATTATTCTTTCTTACATGGTTGGGAATGATAACACCATATTAACCTTCTCCTTTGCAAATAGTTTTAATGTATCACGTGCTACTAGGTAGCAGCACTGGCAATGGAAGATATGATTTCCTGGATGCAAGAAGGTGGCCAGGTACACTATCATATATTCAGATATTAATGACGTTTCCGTGGAACTTTCCTAATCCTTTAGTTTGGTTCATTTTCATTTCCTTGTAGGTAGGAATATTTGATGCCACAAACAGTAACAGGAAAAGAAGGAATATGCTGATGAAAATGGCTGAAGGAAAGTGCAAGGTACTAAGACCATATCATTGCAAAAGGTCCTGAATCTCACTAGTAATATACTAATATAATTTTTAGGTGAAGAACATCCTTTTGGGATGTGTACTTTTAATGTGTTTCGCCTTGAAGTGATATGTACTTTGGCTGCCTATGTTATTTTTTTTTCCTTTTCCAAATCTCTATGTGTCTCAAGAAACTGAATTTCACATATAATTGCCAAGCGTGCTATTTATCTTGGTATGATATTATTCTCAAAGCTTAAGAGTAAGATGCTAAATTTGGAAGTGTTACAGTGCCTAGGTGTGTCTTGATGTTTTTTCTTCACCTTTTAACTGCACAGTTGATATCTTAAAAGAAGGATAATATTATTCCCACTCCATAATCTATTCTTATTACTCGGATCAAAATATCCTTAATATTATTTTTCACAAATGATGATATTAAATGTTGGTTTTATATTTATATCTAGAAAATATAGCTAAAAGTACAAATTCTTTCCTTTTGTAATTAGGATATTCGTACTTTACTTCTTTTTTTTTTTTTCATAACTCATCACCCATTTATTTTTTTGGAAATTGTATTTTGGTCATGCTACATTTTTTCCTCCTAGACATCATCCATCAATAAAATATTTATTTCAAAAAATTTAATAGAGTAATTAAAATTTTAAGAACTTCAAATTTTATTTACTTTTTTTTTAATTCAATTTAATTTTATAATTAGAAAGTAATATTTCAGTAAAATCTTGATTATGTAAAAACAAAAAATAGAAAAGACATTTCATAGTTTTACTAAAAACAAAGGTTAATGTAGTCTATCAATATATTTTGCAATAAATATGGAGTGGGAATAACAAACTATGGAGTGAGAATAACACCACCCTAAAAAGAAGACTTTCTTATTCTTTCGCTTCTTTTTTCCCTGAAGAATTTCCTTTACTTTCAAATTGCGAAAAGTTCCCCTTAATAACTCTTGTTGGTGGTCACCGAGAACAAAATTTGACTGGAAGGTGGGATGCAACCAAGATGCAATGATTAGTCCCAAACTCTTTTGACATCTGTTCTCTTTGTGCTGCAGATTATTTTCTTGGAGACACTGTGCAATGATGAACGCATAATTGAAAGAAATATACGTCTCAAAATTCAACAAAGCCCTGACTACGCAGAACAGTATGGTTACTATCTGAAATCACCGGCTTCTTATATGTGATGGACATGGGTACTTACTACTTAGGCCTTGGTATTATTTTCCAGGCCAGATTTCGAAGCTGGATTGCAAGACTTCAAAAGTCGGCTAGCCAATTATGAAAAGGTAGTTTCATGTGCTTCTAATATCTTCTCCTTTTGAGATTTGGTCGCTACCAATGAGGAATTTCAACTTTAGGTTAAAATTCACTTTTATTTACCAGGTTTATGAGCCAGTAGAAGAAGGGTCTTATATCAAAATGATTGATATGGCCAGTGGACATGGTGGACAAATACAAGTAAAAGCACACCTTTTTCTTTCCCCTTCTTCCCCTTAATTTAATTGTTCAGAGAATTGTTTTTCCTGAATTCAGTTATATGCAGCAGAGGATGTAAACTGATAGTGCCATTTTGTTACCTTGGATAATTCAACTTTTTTCATGAACCCTGTATATAATAAAGGACGTTGTCTTTGAACTTACTATGTTCTATCTGATTATTCTATAATACAACTTGGTTTCATACATTCAGGTTAACAATATCAGTGGCTACCTGCCTGGGCGAATTGTTTTTTTCTTGGTAAGTTGTCCTGCCATATCTTGGATCAATTATTTCTTAGCAGATTATAGAAATGTTCTGTTGGGCCACTTTTCGTTTCTAATTTCTACTTCTGAAATTCTGTTATCATCTCTGCTGGCGCTAGTGATACTCAAGTTTCTATTGAATCTTAACTACCTTGTTTGTTGAAAATAAATTGTAGTCTCGAGAGAATATTTGTTCGGAGATTTTCATACACTTCTATGTGGAGCAAGAACATGGTCTTTGCTTGAGTTGCAAGTAATGGCTTAAATAAACAAAAAGAAACTAAGATGCCTTAAGTGATGAAACATGATTAGCCATTATTGTGACAATCTCTTCCACTGCTATGATCTTGCTGATTTGAATGTCATTCTTTTCACTCAAACCAAGAACTTCTGTTAATGTGATGCAGGTGAATACACACCTTACACCACGCCCAATATTACTTACCAGGCATGGAGAGAGTCGGGATAATGTTAGAGGTAGAATTGGTGGTGATACTGTATTGAGGTAGTGGTTCACCATTTATTAATTTTCTGGTATAATTTGAAGTAGTAAATGTTATATTTTGTCAAATTAGCTTTAATCTTGGATGACCTGTATGGTATGAGTCTATTCTCGATCTTATGTTCATTGCACTGCCACTATGTTTCACTATATTAGCACAGATGCCAAAAAGAGTATTATTTTTTGTAAAGTGTGATGGAGATATTTTCAGATTGTGTTTGGCATCATTTCCTTCTTGTTGTGTGAAACTAGCTCTCCTTGAAGGGATAATCTGCAGACTTTAACATAAAGCTCTTTAAATTGACCTCTTCAGCAGTCTTGAAGGCTTTGCTGAAGTTTGTAATATTCTCCATAGAATCCCTGTTGGCTTCCTGCTGCTTACAGTATTGCAGTGAAGATCAGCATCTCTCTTTTACCCAAAAGTGTTTGAATGTAAATCTTTTATTATTAAAAGAGGAGCAAAACTGCTGAGCACGGAAGCTGAATGGCTTTCATAGCACTCTTGTTAGCAACATTATAATTGATACGCACCTGAGAGACCAAAGATAAATCACTTTGTATCTATAAATTCCCACTTATAATAACTATTAATTATGCATGTTATATTCTTACCCTTTTCTTTATCATTTTTTTATTGAAGTCCTCTAAAACTTGATACTGTTGCTGATAAGTTCTTTATGTTTTTAAATTTTGGAGGCTTTTTTTTGTCCTTTCAATATTCACATCTGTTTTTCAAAATCAATCCAAAGATGAGATTTGTCATAACCTAGAACTAGTCCCACCAATGTCCAAGAGCAATGAGATGCCTTGATGTGTGTCAATTATAATGCCACATTATCTAGTCTTTCTATCTTCAATCAATCTTCCCTTCATGTCTACTGCCAATTGTCGTTTCATTTTTATTTAGGTTTAATTCTCCATGCTGACATGTTTCCTTCAGATTCTAATCTTTCTTTTTGACACATTCTAATTTTCTGCAAACCTTGGTTCTTCTTTGAGATTTGATTTACCCTACTCATTACTGGAATGCACTATAATCTGTTTCTGCAGTGATGCGGGAGAAATTTATGCAAAGAAGCTCACTAACTTTGTCGAGAAACGACTGAAATCTGAAAAGGCAGCATCTGTAAGCCCCATCATTCCTCATGATAAACCTTTTATGTCCACATCTATTCTGAGTGTATCTTTGAAAACCATTTTTTATATATGAGGTGCTCCTGCAACTGTCCCAACTTTTTTCACTTTAAGTAGTGAAGTTATGTGCAATATGTCTTCTAGCAATTATAAATCAAAGAATTCAGATATTACACAATCAGATTTTTGGAAGCTTTTGTAGCAACACCATTGTGCTCCTAACCACAATATGTTTTTAAAGATAGAAAAGTGGGTTTGTAATAGCATTTTCATTTAAGATTGGCCTTTTCATTTTGTGATGCTTTGATGTTTTGTGCCAGTGAGAGCACCATGCTTCTAGTTCAGTTTAACAGAATTGCTACTATTTTTATCATGCTAGGGTGACTGTCTGCATCTCATCACAGTTTCTTCACTTTGTAGCACTTCTTTTTCTTTCTTCTTTTTATTTTCTTTGGGAAGTAGGAACAATGATTTAACTTATAATTTATTTATTTGGTTCCTTTGAAGATCAGCTCAAGAAGTTTTTACAGAAAATAAAGATAAAAAAAGTGGTATTTTAATAGGTTTTACATTTAAGGTTGGCCTTTTCTTTTCTTAATGCTTTGATGTTTTGTGTCAATGAGAAGGATTCTAGCTCTTAGTCGATGTTCAATTTAACAGAATTGCCTGTGTTACACAGCGTACAACGAAGATAAAACCAGGGTTCTCAAGTTCTAAGGTTACAGACCAAACTGTAGAGAAATCTAGAGAAAATTCTCTGGTATTTTTATTGAATCTGAATAATATTCTTCTTCTCTATAAAATAAACTAGACATCTCTATTTATATTAGTATTAAAAATCCTTTATAGGAAATTATTTATAATTAAAACTTACCTAATTAATAGAATCCACCTAGTATTAGAATTCTTAAATAGTAAAATATTAATTAAATTAAAAGTCCTAAGTTAAGTAGGAAACAAATAATTAAAATTCAAAATTAACTAGGAAAATAATTAAATCAGGAAAACAATAACTTCAAACTTTATATGAGATGCTTTCAGGTTTCTTTGAAGACTTTTTTTCAAGTTTGACCTTGTCAATCTAGTTTATAAACTCTTGAGATAATCGTTCTATGTCAGTCTTTGTCACTTGAGAAAAACTCGTCCTTGAGTTATTTGTCAGAAATTGAATTCTTTCGCCCCAAAGAAACAAATACTTGAAATATAATATTGTAGCTAGCTTATTCACGAAGTAACATGTCCTTGACCTATGAACATTGAAAACATAGAAGAAGAAAACAAATATTCTCTCTTACTTTTACATTGATCAATTTATCCCTTATATACAAGATAGGAACCCTATATAGGAAAGTAGACTAATTAGAATCCCTACAATTAGGACCCTACATTAGAAAAGTAGACTAATTAGAATCCCTACAATTAGGCTCTACATTACTTCCTAATTATGTGCTATTTACAACCTGTAACAAACATCAAAAATTAATTTATGGTGCATGTATAACAATAAAAAAATCTATATATGATGTTATACCTTTTGTGCCTAGGAGTCCTCTTTTGGTTCATTCTCATATTTTTCTGTTTAAACTTTAGTTCATCATTCTTTATGTCCTTCAATACTTCAATCCTTGTATTTAAAGGAACACCAAAATAATCTTCCAAGATATCTCTAGAGATTTGTCAAAAATTACCAAGTCCTCCATGTCATTGTTTGCAAGATCTTCATCATCATATAAATCTTCTTCATAATCTCCATCAGATTTGCATAGAACATCCTCATCATTGAAAGGTTCTCGCTCGTATTGACATTCAATCACGTTGATTGATTTATGTCTCTCGGGTTGTGGTTGTTTCTTTTGATTTGATAAGGTCCCATGACTTCCATCAAGTTCATCTTCATCAACACCCTTCATATAAACAAGTGGTTATATAGATGGAATTTAAGGAACAAGTCTAAGGTAAAGTCGGCCCTGGGATAAGTCTTTAAACATGTTCCTCTTCTCTTTGCAATTCTTGTATGTGCCTCCCATCAACCAAAATAGATCTTTTTTATCAAATGAATACTCATAGTCATACTGACCACGAGGATTTGCATGAACCGGTTCAATGACAGGTTGGTTGTGGATGTCATCCCCATTGTGTGCCTCTCTTCTTTCCTAGTTCATGCTTGCACGCAACCTTAGTGCTTCAAGCCTGGTTGTAAGGTCATAAACTCTGGTATTGATGTTGCT